>NC_089847.1:92477734-92787234 GCF_035609145.1 Eleutherodactylus coqui | reverse complement strand
ATTCATGGAAAGAGTAGGGGTGAGGGTCCTGCTCCAATTAGCTTACATACCGTACTACAAATAATATAAAGAAATGGTCAGGGAGGCGCTTTAGGTGGCTAATAGGGAGAGTATATTAAGGTGTCCATATGATAAAAACGTGATAAATTGAAATAAAATAAAATAAAATGACATGACTCACCCGGTGTATGGTGAAAACTCCTGTGGAGAGGAGTCTCACCAATACCTCCAAGTCCGAGTTGGCTTATCAGATCTCTATAGGATCTTTCCTATGGCGTCCAACAGGTTCCCTGGTCGCTGGAGTCCGCTGCAGGGCTTCTGTGTCCAATACTAGATTGGACCCATGGTGTAGTAATAGGGTTTATAAAAATTAAAAAAAATGCTCCTGCGCTGCCTCAAACAAACGACCAGTTTTGACAATAGTGATATTGTCTGAAAGGTTTATTTAGGTACAACGCGTTTCGGCGCTAAAAACGACTTTATTAAGTACATAGATTATGTACTTGATAAAGTCGTTTTTAGCGACGAAACGCGTTGTACCTAAATAAACCTTTCAGACAATATCACTATTGTCAAAACCGGTCGTTTGTTTGAGGCAGCGCAGGAGCATTTTTTTTATTTGTTTTTTAAACCCTAGTACTACAAATAATGGGGTGATACAGAAGGTAAAGGGGCTGGAGATGTGCATGGTGTGGCGGTGTGGGATGATATAGAATCGGTATGACTGCAGGGGCGGTTGATTATGGCTGGCATGGATTGCAATCATTAGCACAGGGAACACGTTATCAGATGGAGTAAAGAGGAGTTTACTTTGGGAGATATGGTATGCCACCCCGATGAAGTGCGTTTTTAAAACACGCCTGAAGTTATGTGACTCAGGGATTGCCCAGGTAGTTTGGGGTAGTGCATTCCAGAGGACTGGTGCTGCTCTGGAGAAGTCTTGGAGGCGGGAATGAGAGGTTTGAGTTAGAGGGGCACTCAGTCCGATTTTGTTAGTGGAGTGGAGGGTACGGTCTGGAGAGGGGAGAGTCAGGTGTGGGGGAGGCAGAACAGCACTGAGTGGCAGTAATCGAGTCGACAGTGGATGAGGGCAACAGTTAGTGTTTTTAGCATGTCCATGGTGAGAAAAGAGTGGATTATTCAACATCAGCAGAGCCTTTTGTCATCATACTGCTTCCGCCGTATTGCCTTTACTGAAATCATCAATATGAGCAGGTGGCCAGTGATGGAAATGGATTTAGAAATACTGCTATGCATGACTTGCTAGCTTTGCAGGGATACGTTCCTCTGACACACAAAAATGGAGCTTATCTCTATAAATGTAAGGAACTGCAAAACCTGCTCACATATAGTGACCACAGAATGGATAGGGATCCCCAACACACAACAGGACTATAAGATTTCTGGGACATTTACATATTCTACATCTAATGTTGTGTACTTAATTCTGTGCACTAAATGTCTAATTGGGGTACTTTACGTTGGAGAAACAGGACAAAAAGTTACGAGTAAAAAGCAAGGAGGAGGTTGCACCACCATACAAAGAAAGAAAGAACAGTTTACTTGTGGCTGAAGATTTTTGTTGCCAAGGACACATTATTAAAACATATGAAGGTTGTTATTAGAGATGAGCGAGCATACTTGTCCGAGCTTGATGCTCACTCGAGTATTAGGGTGTTCGAGATGCTCGTTACTCGAGACGAGCACCACACGGTACTCAAGTCAATTCCATTTGCTTCCCTGAAAGTTTTGTGCCATTTTCTGGCAAATAGACATGCAGGGAAGGCATTGCAACTTCCTCCTGTGACGTCCCAGCCCTATCCCACCCCCCTGCAGTGAGTGGCTGGCGAGATCAAGTGACCGCCGGGTACTTAAAGTGGTCCCACCCGCGGCTCGCCTCAGACACATGCTGGCGGAGATTAGGGAGAGTGCTGTTCCTGCAATAGGGAGAGTGTTAGGCTGTTAGCGTCTTCAAGAACCCCAACGGTCTTTCCTAGGGCCACATCTGACCGTGTGCACTACTGTTGTGGCTGCTGGGAGCAGTTTTGCTCTTTTTTTTTTTATATCGGGCATGCAGGCTATAGCGTTCCCAGGCTGCAGTCTGTACTACATAGTTTAGGTGCAGTATTGGTCAGGCAGGAACAGTGGGTAGTGTGGAATCCTGTCTACAAAAACAACAACAGTCCTTCTTAGGGCTACCTGTGACCGTGTGCATTTAACTCCGTGGCTGCTGGGAGTTCTAGTACCTCACTATTGCACAGCTAGGCCTGCTTGCAGGCTTGTGTATAATTTTTTTTCTGGCTGCAGTTTGTGTAAGATAAGCGCTGTCTTCCTCCAACTGCACGCCAATAATTTAAAAAGATTTTACACCACCATGTGTCTGCTGTCAAATTGTTAGGGGGGGGGGGGGGGCTCACTCTTGCCACTATTGTGGCTTAATAATGGGACCTGGGAGCCTGAGATGCAGCCCAGCATGTTGCCTCTCGCCTGCCCTATCCGTTTCTGTGTCGTTTCCATCACTTTCGTAGGTTTTGCAGATTTGCACAAATGAAAACCTTAGCGAGCATCGTTACTCGAAACGAACCCTCGAGCACCGCGGAAAGCTCGACTCGAGCAACGAGCACCCGAGCATTTTGGTGCTCGCTCATCTCTAGTTGTTATATTAAGAGGCAACTTAAAATCCCAGGGAGACATGCGAGTGTGTGAATACAAATGTATAGGAAATGTTTGGCACTTTTAACACAGGATTGAATATCTCTGAAGGATATATGGCAGGGTATAAACTGGTGCAGAGATAGTTGGGGCACTTAGACCCATTTACACATAACAATTATTGCTCAAAATGAGTTCAAATGGCCAAAAGTGAGCCAGAATAATTACATATAAATGGGGGCAGTTGTGCACTATTCGTTCACTTGTCATTTAGCGCAGGTTTTTAGGTGGCATAAAAATAGTCACCAGACAGTTGAAAATTCATTCCATGTGAATGGAATTATGAACTCTTTTGAGGGACTTGAAGACTTGAGGGGAGTAAACAATGTACTCATTGTGTTTGTGTTGCATACATAATGAGTACATTGTTTACTCTTGCTAGGAGAAAACTGGGCAAACAGCTAGTTCTACTAAAGTTTACTTTAGCTAATGATTGAAAAAGAGATGATTTCAAACCATTACATTTTATGCAAAAAAGTTGAGAATTTGTTCAGTCATTCAACTGTTTAAGAGATAATCGTGGTGTGTAAAATAGGCTTAAGCCTCTCAATTTACATCAATTTAGAGACCATAAAACTCCTTGATTCTTGTCTGTGAACTAATTAAGGATCTACTAACTGACCCTATTTTGTTATTTTTCTAACTGCAAATTAATAATGCCATGTCTCAGCTCTTGTGTGTGTATGTATGTAGGTATGTGTGTGTGTGTGTGTGTGTGTGTGTGTTTCTGTAGATATTTTGTTACACCACCCTGATGAACATACCTAGAAAGCCTTGAAAGCTTGCGCTGATAACATCCTTCTTTTTTTTTGGTAGCCCTTAAAAAGTATAATTACAAGTTTGTCTTGTTTCTCTTACTGAGAACAGTAACTTACAGTTAGATAAAGCACAGACACATAATACTGGCTGGTATTACTTCTGTCAAATCCATTGTGAAGAACCAATAACTAATATAGAGAGAGGGCAAGATCGATATAAGTAATACAAAGACTAGGATGGCTATCAGAAATTAATTGCTTGGACATGAATCTTATAATAAATAATAGTGCTCCGCATGTTAAAAAGATTTCATACGGCTTGTAATAAGTGCAAAATATACCTATGGCCGCCTGCACATGGGCGGAAATCCCGCGGCGGGATTTCCGCCGCTCAAAGCCTGCATAGGAGTGCATTACAATACGCACTCCTATGCAGACGGCCATGGTTTGGCCGCGCGAAATGTCGCGCGGCAAACAAACCGCGGCATGTCCTATTTTTGTGCGGGGCTCGCAGAGCCTCGCACACATACGTCACTCACCCGGCCGCCGGCTCCGGTCTGTGCATGCGCCAGCTGCCCGGCAGCCGGCACATGAAAGAGCCGGGGCCGCCGGGCGCGGGTGAGTACGCGCTCGTCTCTGCAGGCGCTCAGGTCGGGTCCCGCGGCGAGAATTCTCGCCGCCGGATCCGACCCGCTCGTCTGCAGGCGGCCTATGTGTGTTTGAATAAAATATCCAATAGTGACTCCAAATGGTTCCAAATATCCATTCAAAGCATAAAAGATGACCAGGTTATGGCTCTGGCTGGTAGCCTTACCTCTGTGGGAATTGAAACTGTCTTACAGCTGCTAGGTAACGTCACTACCGGTAACTACTACAGAAAGTGAGATGTGGCAATCTCCTATGCATTATGGTAGATTCTTCTTCCTTTACCATACTTGGTTAAAAAAAAAAACCTCTTTTACCCCAGATGTATTTCCATTTTTAGTAGAGAACCTCTCAGAGTTTTCTGACTAGTGGTTT
Organism: Eleutherodactylus coqui; assembly: GCF_035609145.1. Classification (NCBI taxonomy): domain Eukaryota; kingdom Metazoa; phylum Chordata; class Amphibia; order Anura; family Eleutherodactylidae; genus Eleutherodactylus; species Eleutherodactylus coqui. The sequence goes on along the minus strand of NC_089847.1, from coordinate 92,782,744 downwards.
GCTGTTTAAAACATGGGATGCTTCCAAACTTCTAGAGAGTACTCTAGTATATACCAATATTCAAAATAACCTATTAGCACAGGTTTACATGTTGCAAAGTACTGCAATGTGAAGTGAGAAAATTGATCTTTAGTGATAGAAGAAAAAAACATTTGAATGCAATATTTTACAGAATTGATGATACCCACGGACTGTTAGAAGAGCAGACACTGTATGAAAAGTTACTGTCCATTTAAGTTCAATTAAATCACAAGACAAAACCCTTCCTCTTTGCTTTTTTCAGATTCCTTCTAAAGAAACTATAATCCTGTTAATTGCCCAGTCACAGTTTTTGGAAAGCCAGGTCTCTGTTATTGCTACTATGTCATACTTTTCTTCAGTCATTATTACTTACAGTTTGTCAACTTTATTGGTCAGACTTCAAGCATTAGTCACCATACAGTTTAGAAAGTTTGGTTATTTTTTATTTTAAGTGTATCCCTATTAACTGTCTTGCCAGTTCTAACTGTACTAACCCCTCCCCCAGCTCCACCCCTATTTTCATTGCTTAGTCTCAGATCCCTATCTATACTATCTTACCCTCTAACTTTGTGATTGCCCTCCCCAGAATCAGTAGTTTAAACTCTCCTCCATCCTTGTAACCATTTTCTCCCCCATCACAGCTGCACCCTCCTCATTGAGATGCAGCCCATCCCTATGGTGGAATCTGTAGCTGACAGCAAAGTTGGTCCAGTTCTCCAAGAAACTAGGCCCTTTCTTCCTACACTAACTGTTGAGCCACATGTTTACCTCCTTAGTCTCCTGCTACCCTTCTTGTGTGGCACAAGGTACAGGTAGTATTTCAGAAAATACTACTTTGGAGGTCCTTGCCCTAAGCTTACATCCCAGTTCCCTGAAATCATTTTGAAGAATCTTCCACCTACCTCAAACTTTGTCAATGGTGCCAATGTGTACCATGACCATTGTCAATCCGATCCATGATGTGTTGAACTTGAGCTGCAAGAAGACAACACATAAAAAATTGACTTTTTGGGATGCAGGTCATGTTACAACTCGAAAGTTGCCATCACTGTGACCTACAAATTACAAGAAATCCGACTTCGCTAAATTTTTTTGCAATCTGCAGGTTGTGGTTGCATCTACTTGTGAATCACAACGTGAGCCACATTGACTTCAATGACATTACAAAATTTCAAGGCTTCACTGTGAACTCTCATGGCATGACTTCTGTCGAGGCCAAAGTTGCCTTAGCCCAAGCCTAAATTTAAATTATTCTTGAGGCCGCTGGCAGAAGAGTATATTTTTACTCAGTATTTGCTCCATGTTTTATGGATCATAATATGGAGCTAATAGAAATCTATTTACATGGTCATATTTTTCCAATCCATGTTTTAAAAACACAATCTACACTAATGTTATCCTTTTTTTTGTTTCCATGTTTGCAATCATTGGTATACCTTTCTACGGAGCAAATATGAATCTCTAGCTAGCGAGTAGAAAACAATACCTATGACTGCAAATACAGATCAAACACTGATGAAATACTGATGACATATGGTTCCAATGTTATCTGTAACATGTCCGTATTACAGATCTGTGACATTACATCCTTAGGGTGGCTTCACACGAGCGTGTTTTTGTGCGTACATAGATGCATACATAAGTGTGCACCCATGTACAGGCAAAAACTAGCGTGAATGCAGGTCCGTACATTGCCTTCAATTGAGGCTAATGCTCTGCCAGCACCCCTGAATTGTTTTTCAGGGAAGGGCTTTACATATAAACCCTTCCCTGAAAAAACTGAATTTAGTGTAAAAAAATAAATAAATAATGCAGGCATTGTCTTCAATGGAGCCGCGGCTGCTGCTCCATTAAAGACATTAGTCTGCCGACACCCCCAAATAGTTTTTCAGGGAAGAGCTTTAAATATAAGCTCTTCCCTGAAAAACAAGAGTTTTAATGTAAAAAAAAAAATACTTACCTGTCCGCCGCTGCCGTGTCCCTGCGGGATGAAGAACACATGTTTCATTCATCCCTGCGAGGAAAAAGAATTCCCTGTGACAGATGCAGCAAAGGAATTCTTCATCCCTGCAGGGAATAAAGAATTCCCTACCCTAGCTGACATAGATGACATCTGCGGAAGAGGATCCAGCTGCCGTCATCCTGTAATTGTTTTTCAGGAAAGGGCATTAAATATAAGCCCTTCCCTGAAAAACAAGAAAAAATGGTGTTAGAAATAAAAAAAAAAATTTATTCTCACCTTTCTTCAGCTGCTGGGGCTCAGCTACATCCATGTGGCTCTTCTCCTGCACTGCTGTGAGGAGTATTCATCAGCCGGGGATTTAAAATCCCCGGCTGCTGAATGGGCTGCCTCTGATTGGCTGAACACTGTGAGACAATCAGAGGCAGCTGACCCTAATAAGATGCAGTATGCCAGACTATAGACTGGAGGAGCAATTTGTCCAGTGCACACTAATATGAAGCCACCCACTCAACCCAGCCCAGATAGGCCAGATAGGGGAGTAGTGACTTCAGAAGAACCTAGTCTGCAATGTGAACCATACCACAAAAGCCAACCAATGCATGAGTGCGTCCCACCATACAGGATTACAACTCACACTGACATAGCAGTGAGCTGCCCTATATCCAACAGTGGGCCACACTGGCTGACATCTTGGGCTCCCCCAGATCTCTACAGCAAAATTAAAATGCGGGTGTTAGTTCTGCATTTTGGCCAAGACGCATAAGCTGACGGGCCACAGCAAGGCCACCACGCATCCATCAAAACCTAGGCTATCTTACTATCAACTACATTGAAATCACAGAGGTGAGAGGAAAAATAAAAGTATTATTTACTAAAAAAGAGCCAACAATGCATTACCTAATAAGGTGCAGAGCAAGCACAATCGCGCTGAGCAGGCATAATCTCCATAAGTCTGGCACAACCACCGTAGACCCTAATAAGATGCAGTAAGTCAGACTATAGACTGGAGGAGCTAATTGTCCAGTGCAGATTAATATGCAGCCACCCACTCAACCCACCACACGTGGTGGCCTTGTCGTCGGCCTGTCAGCTTATGCATCTTGGCCAAAATGCAGAACTAACACCCGCATTTTATTAGTGTGTCTGGGCTGGGTTGAATGGGTGGCTGTCTATTAGTCTGCACTGGACAATTAGCTCCTCCAGTCTATAGTCCGGCTTACTGCATTTTATTAAGGCCTACAGCAATTGTGCCTGCGCTACGGCGATTGTGCCAGCCTTATGACGATTGTGCCTGCTCTGCCCCTTATCAGGTACTGCATTGTTGGCTCTTTTCTAGTGAATGGAACATGCAAAGGGAAAAAATTCTTTATCCTGTAATAAAATCAAGGGATTAAAATCAATAATACTTATGTTATCACATGTTTAAGGCTTGGTCAGATGAGCATCTTTTTTTGCATTCTTATGTGTGCAAAAAAATGCGCTCCATGGATATGCAAAATATATGTGACTGAAGCTCCATGCTTTTTTTTTTTTGCATGTGCCCAAAATAGTGTGTGCAGACCTTTAACGGGCAAAGTTTCATATGCCCGTTCAATGGAGCAGTTATGCTTGTAGACACGCAGCTGCTCCACAAAGGTCCCCAGTGTTCAGTGATGATGGGACTCCCCTGTCACGGCTGTGGCAGAGGACCGCAATGCTATCCCACTGCTTTCAATGCGGCTGGCACTGTTGCCACCCCATTGAAAGCAATGGGATAAAGGCAACCCCTGCAGTGATGATTTTTGGGGAAGGGCTTGAAATATAAGCCCTACCCCGAAAATCATCCCTAGCTGTTAAAAAAGTTAACTCACATAGAAGCGCTGTCTGGCTCTTCTCCCCATCCCGTCAGTCTTCTTCTGTATTCTGGTGGCCGGGAGTTGAAAAATCCCCACCTCCAGAAAGCGCTGCCTCTGATTGGCTGAGTGCTGTGACCAATCACAGGCAGCGCTCAGCTGTCATTCAATGAATAGCTGAGCGCTGCCTGTGATTGGCCAAGTGGTCAGCCAATCAGATCAGCATTTTCAATAGGCAGGGATTTTTAGATCGCTGGCCAGAAGAAAGTGCTTTAGATCAGTGTCGGGATTTAAGAGAGAAGACACGGTGGAGCGCTGCTAGGTGAGTAATGTTTTTTTTTTCTACACCTAGGGATGATTTTCAGGGAAGGGCTTATATTTCAAGCCCTTCCCCGAAAATCACTGCAGGGGTTGCCTGCATCCTATTGCCTTCAATGGGGCCAGCGGCAGCAACGCTTGCCACTTTGAAAGCAATGAGCACGGAGCTATGGTCACGCGCATAATAATTATATAATAATGTGTGGCGCACTTTTTTTTTGCGCACATAGGTGCTTTAAAAAAAAAAACCACTCATCTGACTGAGCCCTTAAAGTATAACTGCACTTTCAAAAAGTGCTTGAGATGTCATAGGGACATGTCAAAAGTTTTGATTGATGTTGTCTATGCAATTTTGAAACTTTACCATTATTAATGCATTGTTAAAGTGTAACTGTACTTTCAAAAAACTTTGAAGATGTCATAGGAATACTTAAAGTTCTCATTGGTAGGGGTTCAATTGCTGAGACCCCCACCAATTGCTGGAAGAAAGCAGCAAAACTGCTATTCAAGAGCTGCCACTGCTCAATAGCTGAAAACAGGCTTAGAAAGTTTATGAGTCCATCTTCATCTAACGAGCAATGACATCACTCACATGCGTGGGTATGCTGTTTTCGTCTAGCAATCTGTGAGGGTTTCAGCACCTAAACACCTACCAATCAGAACTTTAAATGTCCCTAATGGTATCTCAAAAGTTTTTTGAAAGTACAGTTACACTTTAACAATGCATTAATAAGAACAAAGTTGCTAATTTGCATATATCTGCATAATCAAAGGGGGTTCTCTCATTTCTAACTGTTATACTGCAGGAAGCAGACAGCTCCGCACATTGTGCAGTGGCTCAGATTGGTACTGCATGCTCAGTCGCATTCACTTCAATAGGAGCCACCTTGCAGTACCAACTCAGTCCACTATGCAATGTCTGCTTCCTATAGCAAAAAAAAAAATAGAAGTGGTAAAACACTTTTAGGTTTCCTACAGATGGCCTTATTTAGTATCAGTATTATATTGATTCTTAATACGAGATCCATAGCCTCTAGTGGGCCCATAGTGTATCTCGGGATGCCTCTGATTGTACATGGAAGCACATGGAGGTTTCCCCTCTTGTATTTCATATAAATATGTGAGACAAAGTTGTAACATGCACCACTATTATTATTATCGTTGTTGTTATTATCATTATAATAGCCTTTATTTCTATAGCATCAACTATAATTCTATATTCTGTAGCACTTCACAAGCAGAGGGTACATGAACAGACAAAATCAAATATTACATAGAATATTAAACTAATAAGCATGTTGAACAGTAGGGGTAGGCCTCTTCTGCCAAGAGTTTACAAACTATGAGGAAATAGGGGTGACACATGAGGTTAAAGGGCTGTTCTGTCAATGGTCCGGCAATCTTTTTCTAAGTAGGGTAGGCTCTAAAGCTGCATGAGCCACTACCAGCCAGTATCTGTGTGCAGTATGTACAGATATGAAGTCCAATACGGTGCATGCATTGTGGATATGGGGATCAGGTTCTGAATATACAAGAAGGGTAAATGTAGATTAGGGAATTTGATAGTCTTTCCAAAAGAGATGTGTTTTTAGGGCACAATTAAAACTATGAATATTGATGATTAACCTAATTATTTGGAGTGGCACACTCCAGAGAACTAATGCAGCTTGGGAAAAATCTTGGAGATGTGAGTCAGAGGTTCGAAATATGGAGGATATTAGTCTAAGATCACTTGCAGAATGGAGAACAAAGGCAAAGTGGTTGATGAGGATAGGTAAGTTAGTGCAGCACTGTGGAGAGCTTTATGGATGAGAGTGAAGCATTTAGATGGTATCCTATAGTGGATGGGCAACCCATGCTGTGACCGGCACAGAGTTGAGGCATTGATAAAGCAGTTGGACAGATGATGAGCCTGGTTGCTGCATTGAGCATAGATTTGAGGGGCGAGAATTTAGTGAAGGGAAGACCAATCAGAAATATGTTACAGTAATCAAAATGTGAATGGATCAGGGCAATTACATAGTCATCCAACTTTATAAATTAGAAGTTACGTGAAATGAAATCAATAAATGTGAAATCAAGCTGTAATGAAACAGGATATTGCAGGATCATATACTTTTCATATACCTTTCACCCTCCAAACCTCTTTGTTCATAAATGACAATATGAAAGTTATTAGTAAAAGTCAGCAAAGCCACGCCTCAGCTACGTTTTATGCCAACCTCACTCCCATACAGTATAAAAGCTTAACTCTTGGATTGGACATTCTGCTCATAGTTGGTCTACTTCTGGTTAAGCTGAGCACGCTATGGGATTCTTTGCAGGGATCCCACTATGGGTCTTCATTTTATATGTGGGCCAAGCAGAAGGTAGGTATCCACCTTATGATAATGTATATTTCTAAATTCGTAGAATACTGTAATTCATGTGTCACAATATTCCAACATCTATTCATCTGCTATAAATTTGTTCGCATTTGCATCAGGGCATTCTATTTTGCTATTCTGTCATATTGTAGGAACAGAAAATGTAAGTGAGGAATTAGTCACATGATGGACATGAATGGTGCCCAGTGGACCCCATTGACAATAATGAGGTCCCTCATGCCACTTAGCATTTTAGCAGACAAAATAGTGCAGACTGTTGGTAATGTACTGGATATGTGTCACAAGCTCAGTGGGGTATCCGATGTAGATCTGAAAATAGCCTTATCCAATGGCCATAGTATTTAAGTTTGTCCCAAGTTTATGTTGATCCAGATGATGGCTTCTTCAGTTTTACTACTGTGAGATTCATAGCCCTTTAATGCATTAGGTGTATTGCTTTGAATAGTGCAGCAAAGTTTAACATATCTTTTACCGTGTTATCAGAAATTTCTGTGTAAAAAAAAAAGTAAACTTTTAGTTTACCCAATCAATTATTCGCCAAAGGCTTTTCTTGTCTCAAGGCAGCAATAACTTTTTAATGGCTTAAGATAAGATAACTTTCCATGACAAGTTATCACAGACAAGCTAAAATCTGCTACACAGTACATGATAGCTCAGTTCCCTGACTTTGCCAGAAGAAGTTGGAAGGGATTTATATAATATATAGGAAACAGAGGACAATGCTTCCCACTTTAACCAATAATACATGGATCACAATAAACTGGTATATGTCCTGGGGACATCAAAAACAGTTCTCTCAATATATTTTACTTTTCCCAAATATCTTTTATTTAAAACATTAATGCGTACAGACTTAAAGGTGTTGTCCATGATTAGAAAAACGAGTCTGATATTCATTCCTAGAAAGAGTGCCACTTTTGTCCATGGGTTGTATCTGGTATTGCAACACAGATCAAGTCACATCTGACATAAGTTATATCTATAGGTTACATTTAGGCTAGGGCTACATACCAATATTGGCCTTGATACAGGTTGCGCAGCCAAAGATCACAGTACAGTGCTGCAACATTGCAAAGTAAGTTAAGTCAATGTGGTTGTATTATGGCTCATTCGTTGCCACAACTGTGACCTGATAATCATAAGAAATCAAGGGAGTTTGGATTCCTTGCAATCATTGGGTCAAGGTTGTGGCTACTTATGAGCCACAGTGCAACTGCATTGATTTCTATTACTCAGTGAAGTTGCAGGACCACACTGAAATCTTTGGCTGTACAACTTCTGTGGGAACTGAAGTGGCTATGTAGCCCTTGCCTTAATACCAATAAATCCAATAAGAGCAATAATCCTATACAAGGGATCCACAGATCAATCTACAGGGCCTAAAAAAAATAGGAGCTGTACCTAGCAGCTTAGATCCTTTCTGTATTAACATATCACTATATGCTGTGTATAAATATTTGATGCAGGTATCTTTAAAGAGATAGTCACATCTCTAATATTTATGACATATCCACAGGATATGCTAATTTGGGGCATAGGAGTCTAGTGGGTGGTCTCACTCAATGACTGGCAGCCTTCTATGCATAAATGCATATACAAAGATAGCTGTAAAGCACTGAATAGGACCATCCACTGGACCCCTAAACCAAAAATGAGCAGAGTTTTAGATCAACTAAAGTCAAGTCCCATATGACTACTCAACAAACTACCCAGCTCCTCTTGCACTATAACATGCTGCGTCTAGATAAGACTACATTTTTAACCTGACAGGCTTCTTTTAGGATGATGCTTTGTATTTGATGTATAGTCTTAATTTTCCTCCACTCATAGTGTTCTGCTTTAATGCTAAAAAGCACCACTTTCTTTAACTGTGCAGAGAACATTTTCACAATTTCATTGTGGAACATTCAGGTGATATCGGACAAACTTGATATGAGCCACAACGTGTCTTTGGACAGCAACGGCTGTCCTTCCATGATCACCATTCTTGTTCAGTATTTTTCTAATAGTGGACACATGAATGGAGGTTTTTGCTGTTTGTAGAGTCGTCTATAGGTTTTTTCGCTGTTATCCTTGGGTTCCTTCTCACCTCTTTCAGAATTACCTTTTTCTTGGAGTGTTCTTAAGAGGATGCTCGCTCCTAAAGAGAGTAGTAATAGTCCTGAATATTATCCATTCATGTATAATTTGTCTAACCATGTTCAGCCATCTTTAGTTTTCACTTTTGTAGCATTTTCTAGGTGTTATGAGGTCTTCGGGTGTTTTTTTGCATCACGGATGGTTCACACCAACCAATTTTTCTCGATAAGAACAGATTTATCAGTAAACAGGCTTTGTGCATCTTTATTTAATGGGCAAAGCAGGTATGAAACCCACACTTCCAATCTCATCTGCTTAATTAAAGCACCCTTTTGACAGTTAGCTTTTGGAGTAGTCATTAACATAGACTACAAAAGAAGATAAATATCAGCTCAGCTGCCCAGAAGTATGCACAGTTGCTGTGGCAATTCAACTGGAAACAAAAACTAACATAGCTGTTCCAGCATCTATAAAATATGGCTTTATTGTGACAGATAAAATCTAAAAAGGAGAGACAGATGTAACGTACCGTCTAACATGTGGCCTTAGTCATGGGTTGGGTAAAAACGTGTATAAATGGTCTGACATTGATTTACAGAAATGTTGCCATCCGATAGGTGGCGTTGCAGAGGTATAGTTCCATTTTCCTCATTTACATACATTTCCCAGAGGAGCTTGCGTGGCCTTATAAGTCTCCTCACTCATCTCCTAGGTGTCTCCTCACACACCTTCTAGGTGCTCTCCTAAAGGAGAGATGATACCCTTCCTGAACCACATCATAGACCTCTCATTAGTCAAGCCAGAAACCTACTGCACACTGATGACAGGTGAAAACCCCGAAACAGCTGTCCGTATATGGGTTTTTGGCTTTTGGTCAATTCCCAATCATTGTTATAAAGATGTGTATAAAGGGCCTGACATTGATTTGCAAGAATGCTGCCATCCAATAGGTGGCGCTGCAGAGGTATTGTTCAATCTTCCTTATTTGCCCTTAGTCATAGAAGGGCATCAGAAGGTGTATTACATCTTTCTCTGCTGTACGGATGCTCAAACAACTATGTTTGCCATCAGCACAGAGTTTCACTTTTTCTCCCTGCACTATGGATGTTTATTCAATTTGCACAATACATGAAAGGTACAACTGTTTGTACTGCATATCATTAGTTTATGTTTCTGTAGTATGTAGGTGCTTTTACATGGAATGATTATCATTCAGAGTAAATGCATGCCGCAACTGAATGGTGAATGAGAACTCTTTGGCTTCCCGTTCATCGTTCAGTTTCTGCATGCAGAAGACTGAATGATGGATCATTCCATATAAACAGGCAGTCATTCACTTGAGAGCGATTGCCTGCTTACTGTGAATGGAGGCGGGTGGGCCAGAACTTTCCCCAGCCCCTACCGCCTGTATTCAATCAGCAATGCTCGTTCCTGTATAACAGGAACGATTATCACTGGGACAACCTTTTGGGCATCTGTTGCCTGACAGATCGTCCCATGTAAAAGTACCCTACTTTATGACTAAAGGTCTATTTAGATAGTAGGATTCAGTCTAAATGTGAGCCAATGACTGAACAATGAACGAAAATCATTAGCTTTTCGCTCCTTTCATCATTCAGATTCAGTTGGCATAAAAATCATCATTGGCTCGTTCATTTGTTAATGCGTTTAAACACTTATTGTTCAGTGTTTTACATGTGAATATGAGATGGAATAAAACCTCCATAGTGCCACCTAGGTGGCACTGTGGAGGTTTTATTCCATCTCCCTTATTTGCATATTAACCAGAGGAGCGTGCATGGCCATTTGAGTCTCCTCACTCACTGTCTAGGTGCTCTCCCTAAGGAGAAAAGATAGTGTTTCTGACATGTGAATCTGACACACTGTACGAGAAGTGAACGATTCTCAATGATGAATCTGCCTGTCTAAACAGGCTGCACGAGCGTGAACAAGCTGGTGATGACGTCACCCACTCGTTAACTCGCGCAAACGAGAATTGTGCAATTCTCGTTCAGTGTAAAAGACCCTAAAAGATGAATTTTTGTGTGATATGGCTACTGATAGCTCTATTAAAGGTATCTGGGCTCCCTGCTCTCCTTTTCTTAAGTAGATATGCTATGTAGACTGCCTATGTGCCTATGGAGAACTCTAGCAACCATGATGGTAGGGTTCACTAGAGGAACAAAAAGGGAGTCTCCTGGCTTTGTTAACCTCAATTATTATTCAATGCAGTGTTTGAAAGTTTACATTGACAGAATCTAAGGTTTTTTCTGAGGCATTTAGTGTGCAGTAGAAGGGGCGCCCACATGCAGAATCAGTGACCTAAAAAAAATCCCAGGCTTAAAATTGGGTAATACAGGGTGGGACATGAAAAATTAACCCAGGCTGACACCGCACTCTCATGAAAGCTGTCTAAAAGAAAATCTGTCTTTGTTGCCCTTAGCAGCCAATCACAGTGCAGCTCTCATTTCTTATACTGCTGAGGTAAAATGAAATCTGCACTGTGATAGGTTGCTATGGGCTAATTTTCTGTGGCCAACGTGTATAAAGAAAAAACATATACTCACCTACTTCAAAAACTCCCCATGCAACACTGGAATCCTGGTGCCTGCTGCTCGAAACCCAAAAGAAGCCAGCGGCTATTCATATGCCGTGCATTGTAAGCATGTCCACTGAGTCAATTACAGGCTTCAGCGGCCATGGAAGAATCCCAAATGAAGCTTGTAATTGGCTGAGCGGTCATAGGCTCAATGAAAGGCCCATGACCACCAATCGACTTCTTCTGGGTTTAAAGTGTCAGGCACCGTGGCTCCAGCACTGGACAGGGAGCTTTTGAAGTAGGTGAGTATGCAATTTTTCTTTATATTACACAATTTTATGCCTGTGATTTTTTGTTGATGCTCCATAAAACCCCTTTAACCCTTTAAGGACTAAGCTCGATAAATATACGTCACTTAGTCCTGGGCTTTAATCCTGGTGAATAGCACAAGTACAGCGCAGGATTAAAGTCTCCGCTCCTGCAATTAAGCAGGAGCAGATTTTTGGTCCTCAGCTGTCAGCCACAGCCGAGGACCCAGAGGGGAAGGGAGAAGCGTTTTTTTAACAGCTTCTGCCTTTTCCCTTTAAAACTACATAGTGCTGAATGAGTTATATGTACTAAAGGGATAAAGTGAAAGTATTACTTCCACTATGCAACCTGGCGATCACATGACGTCCTGGTGCTTTCTGTCACAGCAGAGCTGCAGGGTCTAGCAGGCCCTGATTAGCTCTGTTAGTGACTATTGTCATTACAGGGGAATGTTTTTCCAGTAACTGAACCCCAGTTACAATAGAAAAATATGAAATAAAATAAAAATACATACATAAAAAAGAAAATGACCCACCGCCAGCACCAACCAAAACCATCACCATATGTGCCCTGTAATCAAAAACTATACAAATTATATTTCAATACATCCAAAACATAATATGGAAGCCATTCACATTCTTTATCTTAGAATAAAATTAATTTTAAAAATAAGCAAGTTAAAAAGAAAAAAAAAAATTTTTTAATTCCCTACTAGAGATGAGCGAACGTGCTCGGCCACGCCCCTTTTTCGCCCGAATACCGCGATTTCCGAGTACTTCCGTACTCGGGCGAAAAAATTCGGGGGGCGCCGTGGCGGCACGGGGGGTAGCAGTGGGGAGTGGGGGGGGGAGAGGGAGAGAGAGAGGGCTCCCCCCTGTTCCCCGCTGCTACCGCCCGCACCGCCACGCCTCTCCCCGCCCCCCGGCGCCCCCGAATCTTTTCACCCGAGTACTGAAGTACTCGAAAATGGCGGTACTCGGGTGCGTAAGTACTCGAAACGAGTACGTTCGCTCATCTCTATTCCCTACCCCCAATAAAACTGAAGTGAAGTGGGGGAAAAAGCTAGTGAAAAAAAGATATAAAAAATAACCCTGTTTGTCAGGGAAAAAAAATCTGTAAAAATAATTTTGGTAGCTGAAGAAAAAAAAATAGGACAGTAAAATCACCACATGGGTAAAATCTCTAAAAAGTGTCTGGTCCTTTAGGACCAAAATACCCTGGTCCTTAAGGAGTCAATGTACAGATGTAGTAATTGTTAACATAACTGGCGCATCATGATAACTTGATTTAGGGCATTGTAGTAAATTGTAATTGAGTTATCATAATGCAATAATGTCAAGTTATCATTTGCTATATCTGCATATTGCCAATCAGCAGACTACAGGGTTATGAGATCAGCATTTAGTAGACAATATTCTATAATAAGATTAGTTAAACTAGTTGTAATTTCTCGTTCTCTATAAAGGATGCATGCAACATTTACAGATGGTAAAATTAGGCAAGTGTGGACAAGGCACATTGTCTGACCTGTCATAGTGCTACTTAATCTCCAGAATCACAATACACTTAGCCATTGTTCTGTATACTTAGCCGCTGAAGACAATTGTAATTGTTCTCACACCAACATTGCTGTAATTGATACATTCTCTCGCTGATTCCTGTTCAATACTGATGAGATATAATATCATGGTCATTCTAGTTTCATCATACATTTTTTGCACAGATATGCAGTAGTAGACTCAATGATGACTAAACTTCCCATAGAATGTTTAGTGCTTACTTTCCACCAATGTACTTCAGTGCATCATTTTGAGCCAGAGGTGTAAAGGTGATCATACTCCTTCAATTGCTGTCAGCTGAACACCTATTTGGCAAACAGCATAGAGCAAAGAGCATAAAGCAGAACCAGAGTGTCATGTTGTTCCTTTGTTCTTCTCCTTTGTGACAATTCAGCCATGCAGGAAGGAAAAAGAGTCATGCTATAAATTATACCAGACAGATCTAAAGGTGGCATTTGTCTACGTGGGGTAAAAAAAATCATGCTTGCTCTTACTGCCGTTCTCAACAAATAAAACTCAGACTTGTCTTTGCGCAAACTAAGGTTTAGAATTAAATATTCACCTACAAAATTCCCTTTAAAATTAAAAACTCAAGTGTTCCTATGCATGTCTAAGCAAAATGGTGATAAGTGTAGAAACAAAAATACCAGTGAGTGAATGAGCATGTGTTTTTAATGGGCAGATGACAGTAAACTGTTGCCAGACACCTCTGGGGCCGGCTTATGCCCAATCCTCCATTCCCCTGCATCAGCCCTCGGGGAGAGTTGGGAGCAGTGGCCCAACTTGAAGCTCCTGGGCCCCAATGCAAAACCTGGAACGGGGCCCCCAACTATAATGGTTTATTCATAGTACTGGGCTCCCTATATGGAGAAGAGAGGCCTTATGGGCCCCCCCAAGACATCTGGGCCCGGGTGCAGCCGCATCCCCTGCATCCTCTATAGTTACACCCCTGGTTGGGAGGCCTCCATACTGATAAGAGTTTGGCCCACTTTTCTTTTATGTGTTTGGGGGCTTTAACATAAAGCTTCTTGGCCTCAAGACAAAAATTGTAACAGACACCACATAGAGTAATACTAGTGTCTTTATGTAGTAGAAAGGTCTTTGAGCCCCCTCAAGAACTAGAATATGGGTGAAACCGCTGTTCTGTACCCCACCTATTTTTTAATCCATTTAAATTAGGGCAGCATGGTGGCTCAGCGGTTACAACTCTTACATGCAGTGCTGAGATCCAGAATTCAACCAAGGGAAACATCTACATGGAGTTTATAGGTTCTTTCTGTGTTTGTGTGGGTTTCTTTCCATACCTAAAAAAATGATACAGATGGGTTCATTTGGAATTGGGATTATAAGCCCCAAAATGAATTACATCATCTCTGTACAACCCAGCTGAGCTACATAAGTGAAAGGTTTCACCTGGTGCTCTATAAGTGATAGCTTAAACTATTGTTTTCATGTTGTGTTCATCCAGAAGAAGGCAATAAAATACTGCCCAATCTGTTATTTCATTTAATCCATGGATCAAAAGTTACAACTGATAGGGCTCTTCCCACACTGACATCAATGCTTTTTATTAGAGTCACTGGTATTTTTGATCACCAGATTATTGCAGTCTGCAGTGCTCTTTGTACTGTACTGTACAAGTACCACAACCTGGAAGAACACCCTATTAAAGTCTATAAGGTCCATCAATAATTGCTGAGATCATTTGAAAAATTTATCTGGCGTATCTGATATAACATAATTAAAGGAAGCCATGATTCTAGTGCAAATAGAGCTTAAATGGAATGTCTGCCATGGACATATCCCAACTGATAGAAGGGTCCTTTGGCAATAATATGATCATAAAGTATCCCACAAATTGTACCTCCAGTGATTAGCTGGGATCTGTGGAAAACTTGTAAGTGTCCAATACATCTGGAGCATCACAACAGGAGACACTAGGCACCAGAGGCGTAACTTGAAGCTCCCGGGCCCCGATGCAAAACCTGTAACAGGGCCCCCAACTATAATGCTTTACTCATAGTACTGGGTTCCCTATATGGAGAAGAGAGGCCTTATGGGCCCCCTAAGGCTCCTGAGCCCGGGTGCAACCACATCCCCTGCATCCTCTATAGTTACGCCCCTGCTAGGCACCACCCACTGCCCATTTAAATCAATGAGCTGTCTGTGTAATGTAGATTAGGTCCTTCAGAGTGAGAAATACGCTGTTACTCCGCTCTCTACTGTAGGCAAGAGAGGAAGACTCTGAACAGCAGATCCCAACTGAATGTTAATACTGAATTCTTCAACAGAGTATATAAAATGGGTTTTCTAAACTTAATAACCCCTTTAAGTATTTTAATATAGGTTATAAGTAGCATCTAGGTCAGATGAATTGAGTTAAAGCAAACGTGTAAGTCAAAAATTAACAACAATTTGTCAAGAGATGAATATGCTAAATTTATTAGCCAAATATATGTCTATGTGTCTTTATACTAAAACATAATAACATACTGTGTTCCACCCAGAAAATAAGACCCTGTCTTAGATTAATTTTTGCCCCAAAAGAGGCACTAGGTCTTATTCTCGTGGGATGTCTTATTATACTTACCTAGCAGCCGCTGTCCGTGTCATCCCACTGGTCTTCAGAGCTCCAGTGTGCTTGCTTGCAGCCCTCAGCCACTGACAGAAGATCGCTTCTTGGTTCTGGGATTCATAAATCCCACCTATAGGAAGCAATGACTCTGATTGGTTGTCGAGCGCTGCCAACCAATGAATGTGATAGCTGTGATTGGTTCATTGAGCGCTGCATTGATTGGCTGAGCAGCGCTCTAAGAACCAATCATCAGCCATAGCGTTGTGAAGGTGGGATTTTTGATTTCGCTGAGTGGCATTCATTTCAGCAGAGTCTCTGCATCTCCAGTGGTGGCTTCTCCTCTCTCCACAGCAGACATCGCTATCACCGCCGGAGATGCAGAAATAAATGCCACTTGGCCAATTCATAAATCTTACCTCCACAACGCAATGGCTGCGATTTGATCTTTGTGCGCTGCTAAGCCAATCAATGCAGCGCATGAAGAACGTTTGTATGTTTGTTTGTGTTTCCTCTGACACTTCACAAACATACAGGTGAATAGAGATTGTGAGCCCCAATGGGGACAGAACACAATATGAAGTGATGTATAGTGCTGTGTAATAATCATGCGCTATATAAATAAAGGTGAATATGTATCGACTATCCTCAAAGCCAAGAGAAGGTGGCAGGTTATTAGTCTCAATAATAATACTTTGTAAGATATAGAATGTTGTAAAACTTTCACACAAATGTATTTACCATTTTCTTTTTGTTTTACAGCTTATTTTGCCGAACTCGTGTTTTCTCAGGAGAATCAATATCTATATCATGAGCACTACGGTAATTACCTTTTTAACCGCATATTCACAATTAACGTTTAGAGTCTCATGGATACTTATTTCAATTTTAAAATACAGATTTCTATAAATTATCATTTGCAAGAATTGCAAGCCTTTTTTGACAATGCTTAAGGAGTATTCATTATAAACCATTGATACTTAAATGGAGTGTGTCATCAGAAAACGTCATATTGTTTAAATCAATTTGTTTAGGCATATGATTTTTTTGAAATTTTTGGTGTTTTTTAAAATTCTCCACGTCACTGTTTATATTACACTGAATCCTAAAATTTTGCAGTTTTTGCTTTGGCCGCCAAACATAGTATTGGTCTCAGACTTCCTGTATTGTACAGCAGCCTCATAGACACAATAGGCTGGAGGGTACTCATTGACTTCTGTGGAAGAGTGTTGTGGACATGATTTTTGACCTGTGTAGTAGTCATTATGCAGGGAGAGGGAGAAGGTGAGCTGTGACCATCACCTATTCTGAATAGCTAATTCTCTGTATGTGTCACCTTTCATTATACTTCTGTCTCTGGTGATGAGATTCCTCCTGAAAAGTGACCTCTGCAGAATAGTAAGTGTCAAGGTGCCCATACACCTTCAACAGCTGCTGGTTGAATACTCAATCGGCTGACTGACGGCTATTTCACCCTATTTCCACATGCACATGAATATTTTAATATTAATTTTGGCCAAGCATTTGTACATGGTCCATAAAGACAGTGGAGAAATCTTCAGCTATACAGCTTTGGCAGCAGCTTATCTCCAGGATGAAGAAAAGGAACAGGCAATGAAATTTAATGTGCCCAATACATTTTCCCCATTCATGATATGTTGGAGGAAAGTTGCGAGGCCCTGATACACATTTGACAGTTAGTTGGACCCACCAAAATGCTAATATGAGTGGGGGCTTTCAGTCTGTTATTGGACTAAGTGGCCAAATTGAAAACTTGCGAGATCTTAGGACTATCTTTAAAATATACATAACAATATGCAAAATATTATTTTTAGTTTCAAATTACTGTGCTGATTAATTTCTGAATATATATTTCTATTCGTTAAAACTTTGTATATTCTAATTAAGGAGCTTCAGTTCCCCTACATAGACATATATTTAAACGTACAGATATGTCGACCCTTACAACTTTTCCTTAAGCTGCATTAGATAGATTGGTATGATGACAATTTGCTTAACTATGTATATCACATTTAATGTGCAATTTGCTTTTATAAAAGGAGGGAGCATCAAGCAGAACAGGAGGGTCAGGTTGTCCTTTTGTTCCTGTCCTTTGTGACAATCCAGCCATGCAGGAAGCATAATATAATATGTTGTGCTCTAATTATACAAGACAAATCTAAAAGTGGTATTTGTCTACGTGTAGAAAAGATCAGTCGTACTCGGAGAGAATTATTTGCGCAACTTACGGTAAATGTGTCCACAGAAAATGACTTGTTTAAATCAAGTTTTCATCTTAATCATATATTGATTTTTTTAATCTTTTGTGGGTTTTTTTGTATTTTCCCAGTCACTATGTATATTGAAATGATTTATAAATTTTCACTAGAGCCACTAAGGGTCCTTTTACACACAGTAATTTATCATTGCAATGAGTCATTTGCTTTCAAACTGCATCTGTTTTATGCACACAGATATAATCACTTACATGTTTTAGTCACTTTTCGTCATAGCTAGAGATGAGCGAGCACGCTCAGATAAAACAGTTACTCGAGCGAGCATCGCTCTTCTCGAGTAACTGCTTACTGGTCCGAGCAGGCTCTCTCTCTTTCCCCCCACTACCCTCCGCCACCCCCAGCTCACCCCCGACACCCCACCCCCCCCACCCCCTGGAGCCTCCTCGGACCAGTAAGTGTTTACTTGAGAAGAGCGATAATCATGAATGATAATCATTCCATGCAAAGAGCCCTGAGTCTAATAAAATGCTGACACCTCCTGTTCTGAAGAGAAAACTTTAAACTTTTCAGAAGTCATCTCACTATTATCACAGTCAGGATTGCAATGAAAATGATGATTACAGCTAAGTCCCCATCCCTCTCTGCACAATGATATTTTCAGTGAGTCCCCTCTAAGTGTCGCACTATTATTAGGCGTAGGACAAAAGCGAAAACTGCAAAATATTAGGATTTAAAATATATATATATATATATATATATGAACTACTAGTCAAAAGTTTTAGAACACCTCAATTTTTCCAGTTTTAATTGATATTATAGTTTACTGTCTCAAATGTACTTTAAAATGAAATCACAGAACAAATAAACAAGTTAAGATGAATAAAAATAATGGATTAACTTTGTTTAACCAAATGAAATCTAGATTTTAGACTCTTCAAAGTTACCACTTCTAGGTGATATAACAATTGCATTCAGAAGTTCTTCAAACTTTCCTCCCAACATTGTTACAGAAGTTCCCACAAATGTGCTGCACTTGTAGGTTACTTTGCTTTTATCCTTCTGTCCAGTTCATTCCAAATAAGTTTAATGGGGTTTAAGTCTGAAGACTATGCAGGCCATTCTATTCTTTGAAGCATACTAGTTTCTTCTTGTCTTCTCAATTAGTTCTTACATAACCTAGATTTATGGTTTGGATCATTGTCTCGCTGTTATTTGAACCCCTGACCAACTTGGTGCACACCAGAGGGTATTGCATAAAGTATCAAAATGCTGTGGCAACCTTTTTTGTCCATCGTACAAGTTGCCAACTCTGGATCTAGCAAAAGAGCTCCAGACCATCACACTTCCTCCTCTATGTTTAACAGTTGTCACACACTCCGTAACCATCTTTTCACCTACTTAACAGTGTACAAAACCATCCATGATGTACAAAACATGTTAAATTTTGATGTATCAGACCTTCTTCCATTCTTCAGGAGTCCACTGTAGCTGCTGCTTGGACCAGCAACGTTTTTTTAAATTTTGCAGTCTTGGCTGTGGCATTCTCACTGATACTTTACTTGTCAAACCTGCAGATAGAAGTCTTCTTTTCACAGTGGAAATGGGAAATTGTTTATTTTTTTGCTGCATTATGCTGTGCTTAAAGATTTTGTGCTGTGAGATGCCAATTATGCAAACTGTTGACTTTTGTAGTGGCCTTTGGTCTGCCAAATCTCTTCTTAGAAACATTGAGACACCGATAGGGACAGTTTGCATCCAATTTCAAATGATAATTTGCTTTCTGTGCTGCAGAGTAGCTGTCCTTGATGTTTTCCCTGAAAAAAGCTCTTTGGTTAAAATCATAAATTCAGACTATTGTTGAGTTTCAAGTTAATGATGATGATTATCTGCTCCGTCGCATCCAACCTTCGGTGACTTTATGGGTTCAATGTTCTCCATGCATTCCTATCTTTCACCTCTTCTTTCAGTTCGTCGATTGACATGTTCATCATGGCCTTGATTGTATCTAGCCATCTTGTTCTTTGCCATCCTGATCTTCTCTTCCCACTGACGTTGCCAAGCATCAGTACTGTTTAACGTGAGTTAGCACGCATCACGTGGTCAAAAAAAGAGAGCTGCTGTTTGATGATTTTTCCCTCTAGTGATATCTTCTGTTTCACGCGATCTAACACTACCTTGTTCATTGTCATGGCTGTCCAAGGTATCCGTAGCATTCTCCTCTAGCACCAGAGTTCAAGTGGATCATTTTTCCTTCTGTCTATTTTCCTGAGTGTCCAACTTTCATAACCATATGTAGTTATGGGAAAGCTGATTGCATTGACCAGTTTGGTTTTTGTTGCAATGCTAATGTCCTTGCTTTTCCAGATCTTTTCCTTTCCTCGCATTGCATTTCTACCAAGTGTAATCCACCTGTTGATCTCAGGTCTAGATTCCCCATCGCTATCGATTTTGGATCCAAGGAAGATGAAATCTTCAACCAACTCAACTTTTTTGTTGTTAATTTTTATGTTCACTGTACTGCTGCTCACCATGGCCATGACTTTCGTTTTCTTGCTGTTGAGGTACAGTCGTCCAGATTGCATCGCCTCATGATCATTTCTGCATACAGATTGAAAAGGACTGGTGATAAAATAAAGCCTTGCAGTACACTTTTTTCGATTCCAATCTGTGTTTCCATAAGCTGTCCTGACTGTTGCTTCTTGGTTGTTGTAAAGCAACCTTATAAGCTGTTTAATATGTTCTGGGATGCCCATTTGCTTCAAACACTTCCAAAGCTTGTCATGTTCAACACAATCAAATGCCTTGCTGTAGTCAATGAAACACATGTGCATGTCCTTTTCATACTCTCCAGACTTCTCCATGATCTGGCACAGGTTCGCGATTTGGTCTCTGGTGCCAAAGTTCCCGTTCAACAATTGTCATGATGCGTTCTTGCATGATCTTACAAATAATTTTGGTTGCGTGAGGAATTAGGGTGATGGTGCAGTAATTGGAACATTCTTGAACATCACTGTTTTTTGGAAGTGTGACGAATACTGTAATCGGCTGGCGCTCGATCCAATCACAGCGTTCGCTTTGCTGGAGGAAGGGTATTCAAAGCCCTGTCACCAGAAAGAAGCTGAGATGTTAGCGCGGAAGACATTGCAGTTTGCTGCAGCACAGCCGGAGACCATTGCGAGGTATCATGACGCTGCTGGCCAGGTGAGTTTAAGACACCTCCCCCCTGAAGATAAGACAGTGTGCCTCTTTTGGTGCAAAAATGAATATAGGACAGTGTCTTATTTTCTGGAAAACACTGTAGGAGCTGATGATCGGAGCTGCAGTCTACACCCACAAGTTTTCTCACAGCCAGTATTGAGTTTTTCCAACACATTTGACATGGGAAGTATTCGATTTGGTTTCGATGGACTTCCATGTGTAAAGACGGCGTTTTGGCTGCTCAAACCATGTATTCATGATCGATAGGCAGTTTTCCATACAACATTGGACCATACAGTCGCCTGCATTATTTCTCTCACCCAATCCGAATTTGCCAACAACACGGATGGGTTCGTTTCAAGTTAAAATTTCATAATATTTTTAAATTACTTTTGAATTTGTAAACCATTTCACATTATTTGCTGGACTTTAACTGTGTTATTGTCAAAAATTACTGGAAAAATTGAGGTGTTCTAAAACTTTTGACCAGTAGTATATGTAGTAAAATTCAAATCTTAAAAAATCTAACAGAAATAAGAAAAAAAACCTTCCTTAACATAAAATCTTGATTTAAACAATAGGCCATTTTGAATGGACATGTTTCCTTTAGTGTTTAGAATTAAACCTTTTCTAACCGAAAACTTCCAATTAAAAATAAAACTTTAGATTTTGGGAACATACACTAAATGACTTCTGTCTTAGATTCTCCAAGGCTAGGTTTGCACCATCATTACTCATTCCATTTTCCTGTTCTATCATGGGAGCAGAAAAACAAAATTCAGGTAAAAGTGGAGAAGCACTGCACCCCCCCTTACACAGTGCAGTGGCCTGGCTGCTCAGAGCAGTGTATAACAGCAACAAGTATCAGAGCACTACTCCCATCTAGAGAGACATACAACTTGCAGAAGGACTGTGATAGGTACATCATGTTTGATAGAAAGGCTGTGATAAAGAATCTTGATATGTTTGAGGACATACAGCAAGATGCAGTAGACTATGCACACAAGCTATGGAGAAATATGACATTGAGAAGGTCCTGGACCCAAGGTCCCACCTCACTCAGAAAGGTCCTAAAACTTACCATAAGGAGAAAAATGTGAGCTGCACCACAGATGGGAAAAGAGATCTAGGACCAGTATGAGCAACACAGGGAGGAGTTGGAGCAAAGTGAGCTATAAAGAGTAGCTGTAGCTAAGGCACCAAGGTGTCATGGGGCATGAGAACCTGCAGGAGAGTCAAAGAACTGGCAGGTTGGGCAGTGGCAGCTATTGTGCGGATGCTGATATGCTGCATTATTGCCTGGAGACTGCCAAGGGACCGCAGCAGAGGCAGAAAATGGCCAGAGCTGCAGTAGAGATATCAAGTACTGAGTAATGTCCTGCGAAAGAGAGAATGTGGAACTGTGCAACAAAGAATAGAGATCTGGGCTCAAACAAGGATATCAAGGATTGCATTCTTATTGGGTTACAAGTAGAGATGAGCGAACACCAAAATGTTCGGGTGTTCGTTATTCGTAACGAACTTCCCGTGATGCTCGAGGGTTCGTTTCGAACAACGAACCCCATTGAAGTCAATGGGCGACCAGAACATTTTTGTATTTCGCCGATGCTCGCTAAGGTTTTCATGTGTGAAAATCTGGGCAATTCAGGAAAGTGATGGGAATGACACAGTGACGGATAGGGCAGGCGAGGGGCTACATGTTGGGCTGCATCTCAAGTTCCCAGGTCCCACTATTAAGCCACAATACCGGCAAGAGTGGGCCCCCCCCCTCCCAACAACTTTTACTTCTGAAAAGCCCTCATTAGCATGGCATACCTTTGCTAAGCACCACACTACCTCCAACAAAGCACAATCACTGCCTGCATGACACTCCACTGACACTTCTCCTGGGTTACATGCTGCCCAACCGCCCCCCCTCCCCCCCACAGCGCACACCAAAGTGTCCCTGCGCAGCCTTCAGCTGCCCTCATGCCACACCACGCTCATGTCTATTTAGAATTGCGTCTGCCATGACGAGGGACCGCAGGCACACACTGCAGAGGTTGGCACGGCTAGGCAGCGACCCTCTTTAAAAGTGGCGGAGCGATAGCCCACAATGCTGTACAGAAGCAATGAGAAATAGAATCCTGTGCCACCGCCATCAGGAGCTGCACACGTGGGCATAGCAATGGGGAACCTATGTGCCACACACTATTCATTCTGTCAAGGTGTCTGCATGCCCCAGTCAGACCGGGCTTTTTAATTCATAGACACAGGCAGGTACAACTCCCTATTGTGAAGTCCCTGTCGACCCACAGCATGGGTGGCTCCCTGGAACCCACTGGCGGTACACAGAAATATCCCATTGCATTGCCCAACACAGCTGAGGTAGTAATGTCGTGCTTAATGCAGGTGGGCTTCGGCCCACACTGCATGCCCCAGTCTGACTGGGGTTCTTTATAAGTGTACAGATGTAGTAAAAACTCCGTGTGCACCTACAGCATGGGTGGGTGCCAGGAAGCCACCGGCGGTACATAGAAATATCCCATTGCATTGCCCAACACAGCTGAGGTAGTAATGTTGTGCTTAACCCTTTCCAATCCAATTTGTATATGGTTTTCCTAGGGGGCTTACTCTTTTTCTGCTGTTATACAACGGCGCTATATGCTGGCTAAAGCCAGTACTGCATGAGCTGACACGTAGGATAGGCTCCGACAGCAGAGAGGCTGGCAATATACAGTAAGAGAACCCCGACGGACGTCTACCAACAACGGAGCTGTACAGCCTTAAACCCTAATGTCTTCACAGGTCACACAGTGGACTGGAAAGGGTTAATGCAGGTGGGCTTCGGCCCACACTGCATGCCCCAGTCAGACTGGGGTTCTTTACAAGTGGACACATGTAGGTTTAACTCCCTGTGGACCCACTGCCTGGGTGGGTGCCAGGAAGCCACCGGCGGTACATAGAAATATCCCATTGCATTGCCCAACACAGCTGAGGTAGTAATGTCGTGCGTAATACAGGTGGGCTTCGGCCCACACTGCATGCCCCAGTCAGACGGGTTCTTTAGAAGTGTACAGAAGTATTAAAAACTCAGTGTGCACCTACAGCATGGGTGGCTCCCTGGAACCCACCGGCGGTACACAAAAATATCCCATTGCATTGCCCAACACAGCTGAGGTAACGTCAGCTGTAATGCAGGTGGGCTAAAAATTAATTTGATTACACTGTAGGCGAGGGCCCACACAAATTGCTGTATCAACAGTACTAATGTACATCCCAAAAATTGGCCATGGCCAGCCAAGAGGGCAGGTGAAACCCATTAATCGCTTTGGTTAATGTGGCTTAAGTGGTAACTAGGCCTGGAGGCAGCCCAGTGTAACGAAAAATTGGTTCAAGTTAAAGTTCCAATGCTTTTAAGCGCATTGAAACTTATAAAAATTGTTCTGAAAAATTATTTGAGTGAGCCTTGTGGCCCTAAGAAAAATTGCCCGTTCAGCGTGATTACGTGAGGTTTCAGGAGGTGGAGCAGGAGGAGGAGGAGGAGGAATATTAGACACAGATTGATGAAGCAGAAATGTCCCCGTTTTGGATGGTGAGAGAGAACGTAGCTTCCATCCGCGGGTGCAGCCTACGTATTGCTTACGTATCGCTGCTGTCCGCTGGTGGAGAACAGAAGTCTGGGGAAATCCAGCCTTTGTTCATCTTGATGAGTGTTAGCCTGTCGGCACTGTCGGTTGACAAGCGGCTACGCTTATCTGTGATGATTCCCCCAGCCGCACTAAACACCCTCTCCGACAACACGCTAGCCGCAGGACAAGCAAGCACCTCAAGGGCATACAGGGCTAGTTCAGGCCACGTGTCCAGCTTCGACACCCAGTAGTTGTAGGGGGCAGAGGCGTCACCAAGGATGGTCGTGCGATCCGCTACGTACTCCCTCACCATCCTTTTGCAGTGCTCCCGCCGACTCAGCCGTGACTGGGGAGCGGTGACACAGTCTTGGTGGGGAGCCATAAAGCTGGCCAGGCCCTTAAAGACTGTTGCACTGCCTGGGATGTACATGCTGCTCGATCTACGCACATCCCCTGCAACATGGCCCTCGGAACTGCGCCTTCTGCCACTAGCGCTGTCGGCTGGGAATTTTACCATCAGCTTGTCCGCAAGGGTCCTGTGGTATAGCAACACTCTCGAACCCCTTTCCTCTTCGGGAATCAGAGTGGGCAGGTTCTCCTTATACCGTGGATCGAGCAGTGTGTACACCCAGTAATCCGTCGTGGCCAGAATGCGTGCAACGCGAGGGTCACGAGAAAGGCATCCTAACATGAAGTCAGCCATGTGTGCCAGGGTACCTGTACGCAACACATGGCTGTCTTCACTAGGAAGATCACTTTCAGGATCCTCCTCCTCCTCCTCCTCCTCCTCAGGCCATACACGCTGAAAGGATGACAGGCAATCAGCCGGTGTACCGTCAGCAGCGGGCCAAGCTGTCTCTTCCCCCTCCTCCTCATCCTCCTCATGCTCCTCCTCCTCCTCCTGTACGCGCTGAGAAATAGACAGGAGGGTGCCCTGACTATCCAGCGGCATACTGTCTTCCCCCGCCCCCGTTTCCGAGCGCAAAGCAGCTGCCTTTATGGTTTGCAGGGAATTTCTCAAGATGCATAGCAGAGGAATGGTGACGCTAATGATTGTAGCATCGCCGCTCACCACCTGGGTAGACTCCTCAAAATTACCAAGGACATGGCAGATGTCTGCCAACCAGGCCCACTCTTCTGAAAGGAATTGAGGAGGCTGACTCCCACTGCGCCGCCCATGTTGGAGTTGGTATTCGACTATAGCTCTCCGTTGTTCATAGAGCCTGGCCAACATGTGGAGCGTAGAGTTCCACCGTGTGGGCACGTCGCACAGCAGTCGGTGCACTGGCAGCTTAAAGTGATGTTGCAGGGTGCGCAGGGTGGCAGCGTCCGTGTGGGACTTGCGGAAATGTGCGCAGAGCCGGCGCGCCTTTACGAGCAGGTCTGACAAGCGTGGGTAGCTTTTCAGAAACCGCTGAACCACCAAATTAAAGACGTGGGCCAGGCATGGCACGTGCGTGAGGCTGCCAAGCTGCAGAGCCGCCACCAGGTTACGGCCGTTGTCACACACGACCATGCCCGGTTGGAGGCTCAGCGGCGCAAGCCAGCGGTCGGTCTGCTGTGTCAGACCCTGCAGCAGTTCGTGGGCCGTGTGCCTCTTATCGCCTAAGCTGAGTAGTTTCAGCACGGCCTGCTGACGCTTGCCCACCGCTGTGATGCCACACCGCGCGACACCGACTGCTGGCGACATGCTGCTGCTAACACATCTTGATTGTGAGACAGAGGAGGAGGAGGAGGAGGAGGGTGCTTTAGTGGAGGAAGCATACACCTCCGCAGATACCAGCACCGAGCTGGGGCCCGCAATTCTGGGGGTGGGTAGGACGTGAGCGGTCCCAGGCTCTGACTCTGTCCCAGCCTCCACTAAATTCACCCAATGTGCCGTCAGGGAGATGTAGTGGCCCTGCCCGCCTGTGCTTGTCCACGTGTCCGTAGTTAAGTGGACCGTGGCAGTAACCGCGTTGGTGAGGGCGCGCACAATGTTGCGGGAGACGTGGTCGTGCAGGGCTGGGACGGCACATCGGGAAAAGTAGTGGCGACTGGGAACTGAGTAGCGCGGGGCCGCCGCCTCCATGATACTTTTGAAGGACTCCGTTTCCACAACCCTATACGGCAGCATCTCAAGGCTGATGAATTTTGCGATGCGGACGGTTAACGTTTGAGCGTGCGGGTGCGTGGCGGCGTACTTGCGCTTGCGCTCGAACACTTGCGCAAGCGACGGCTGAACGGTGCGCTGAACTACACTGCTGGATGGGGCCGAGGACAGCGGAGATGAGGGTGTGGGTGCAGGCCATGAGGCGGTAGTGCCTGTGTCCTGAGAGGGGGGTTGCATCTCAGTGGCAGGTTGGGGCACAGGGGGAGAGGCAGGGGTGCAAACCGGAGACGGTGAACGGCCTTTGTCCCACCTTGCGGGGTGCTTGGCCATCATATGTCTGCGCATGGTGGTGGTGGTGAGGCTGTTGGTGTTGGCTCCCCGGCTGAGCTTTGCGCGACAAAGGTTGCACACCACTGTTCGTCGGTCGTCAGGCGTCTCTGTGAAAAACTGCCAGACCTTAGAGCACCTCGGCCTACGCAGGGTGGCATGGCGCGAGGGGGCGCTTTGGGAAACACTTGGTGGATTATTCGGTCTGGCCCTGCCTCTACCCCTGGCCACCGCACTGCCTCTTGCAACCTGCCCTGCTGATGCCCTTGACTCCCCCTCTGAAGACCTGTCCTCCTGAGTAAGCGTTGCACACCAGGTGGGGTCAGTCACCTCATCGTCCTGCTGCTCTTCCTCCGAATCCTCTGTGCGCTGCTCCCTGGGACTTACTGCCCTTACTACTACCTCACTGCAAGACAACTGTGTCTGATCGTCATCGTCCTCCTCACCCACAGAAAGTTGTTGAGACAGTTGGCGGAAGTCCCCAGCCTCTTCCCCCGGACCCCGGGAACTTTCGAATGGTTGGGCATCAGTGACGATAAACTCCTCTGGTGGGAGAGGAACCGCTGCTGCCCAATCTAAGCAGGGGCCCGAGAACAGTTCCTGGGAGTGTTCCCGCTCCTGAGCAGGTGTCATTGTAGTGGACTGAGGAGGCTGGGAGGAAGGAGGAGCAGCAGACAGAGGATTCGGATTGGCAGCAGTGGACGGCGCAGAACTGCGGGTAGACGATAGGTTGCTCGAAGCACTTTCTGCCATCCAGGACAGGACCTGCTCACACTGCTCATTTTCTAATAACCGTCTCCCGCGTGGACCCATTAATTGGGCGATGAATGTGGGGACGCCAGAAACGTGCCTCTCTCCTAATCGCGCAGCAGACAGCTGCGACACACCTGGATCAGGAGCTTGGCCTGTGCCCACACCCTCACTTGGCCCTCCGCGTCCTCGGCCACGTCCACGTCCACGTCCTCTAGGCTTACCCCTACCCCTCAGCATGCTGTATTACCAGTGATTAGATTTCCCAGGCAGGAAATAAATTGGCGCAAGACTGCAGGCCAAATATAATTTTTGCCCTTTTTGGAAAACGAAAGGCCCCACTGCCTCTAGTGAATGAATTATCTAAGTTTAATAACTGTGCTGTGTCCCTGCTTATGTGTCACAGAACGTGAGGGTAGCAGAGTTATTATAACTCTTGGAGAGCAGGTATTTTTTTTCCCAATTAAGGAAAGCAAATGGCGAACCCAGCAGTAAAGCGTAGCTGGGTGCGTATGATTTAGCAATGTTTTTCACGCAGCTCACACGTCTACACAGGCGTAAGGACGGACACAGGCTGGACAAATAGATTTGTTTTCAGTTTTTTCCCACCAACAGGCAGCACTGCGTATATTCAATGAACCTGCGAAGTTTAATAACTGCGCTGTGTCCCTGCTTATGTGTCACAGAACGTGAGGGTAGCAGAGTTATTATAACTCTTGGAGAGCAGGTATTTTTTTTTCCCAATTAAGGAAAGCAAATGGCGAACCCAGCAGTAAAGCGTAGCTGGCTGCGTATGATTTAGCAATGTTTTTCACGCAGCTCACACGTCTACACAGGCGTAAGGACGGACACAGGCTGGACAAATAGATTTGTTTTCAGTTTTTTCCCACCAACAGGCAGCACTGCGTATATTCAATGAACCTGCGAAGTTTAATAACTGCGCTGTGTCCCTGCTTATGTGTCACAGAACGTGAGGGTAGCAGAGTTATTATAACTCTTGGAGAGCAGGTATTTTTTTTTCCCAATTAAGGAAAGCAAATGGCGAACCCAGCAGTAAAGCGTAGCTGGCTGCGTATGATTTAGCAATGTTTTTCACGCAGCTCACACGTCTACACAGGCGTAAGGACGGACACAGGCTGGACAAATAGATTTGTTTTCAGTTTTTTCCCACCAACAGGCAGCACTGCGTATATTCAATGAACCTGCGAAGTTTAATAACTGCGCTGTGTCCCTGCTTATGTGTCACAGAACGTGAGGGTAGCAGAGTTATTATAACTCTTGGAGAGCAGGTATTTTTTTTTCCCAATTAAGGAAAGCAAATGGCGAACCCAGCAGTAAAGCGTAGCTGGCTGCGTATGATTTAGCAATGTTTTTCACGCAGCTCACACGTCTACACAGGCGTAAGGACGGACACAGGCTGGACAAATAGATTTGTTTTCAGTTTTTTCCCACCAACAGGCAGCACTGCGTATATTCAATGAACCTGCGAAGTTTAATAACTGCGCTGTGTCCCTGCTTATGTGTCACAGAACGTGAGGGTAGCAGAGTTATTATAACTCTTGGAGAGCAGGTATTTTTTTTCCCAATTAAGGAAAGCAAATGGCGAACCCAGCAGTAAAGCGTAGCTGGGTGCGTATGATTTAGCAATGTTTTTCACGCAGCTCACACGTCTACACAGGCGTAAGGACGGACACAGGCTGGACAAATAGATTTGTTTTCAGTTTTTTCCCACCAACAGGCAGCACTGCGTATATTCAATGAACCTGCGAAGTTTAATAACTGCGCTGTGTCCCTGCTTATGTGTCACAGAACGTGAGGGTAGCAGAGTTATTATAACTCTTGGAGAGCAGGTATTTTTTTTTCCCAATTAAGGAAAGCAAATGGCGAACCCAGCAGTAAAGCGTAGCTGGGTGCGTATGATTTAGCAATGTTTTTCACGCAGCTCACACGTCTACACAGGCGTAAGGACGGACACAGGCTGGACAAATAGATTTGTTTTCAGTTTTTTCCCACCAACAGGCAGCACTGCGTATATTCAATGAACCTGCGAAGTTTAATAACTGCGCTGTGTCCCTGCTTATGTGTCACAGAACGTGAGGGTAGCAGAGTTATTATAACTCTTGGAGAGCAGGTATTTTTTTTTCCCAATTAAGGAAAGCAAATGGCGAACCCAGCAGTAAAGCGTAGCTGGGTGCGTATGATTTAGCAATGTTTTTCACGCAGCTCACACGTCTACACAGGCGTAAGGACGGACACAGGCTGGACAAATAGATTTGTTTTCAGTTTTTTCCCACCAACAGGCAGCACTGCGTATATTCAATGAACCTGCGAAGTTTAATAACTGCGCTGTGTCCCTGCTTATGTGTCACAGAACGTGAGGGTAGCAGAGTTATTATAACTCTTGGAGAGCAGGTATTTTTTTTTCCCAATTAAGGAAAGCAAATGGCGAACCCAGCAGTAAAGCGTAGCTGGCTGCGTATGATTTAGCAATGTTTTTCACGCAGCTCACACGTCTACACAGGCGTAAGGACGGACACAGGCTGGACAAATAGATTTGTTTTCAGTTTTTTCCCACCAACAGGCAGCACTGCGTATATTCTATGAATAATAACTGTGTTGTGGCCCTGCCTATACAATTCTTTCCCTGCAGTATCAATGGAGGGTGCAATGCTCTGCAGAGGCGATTTTGAGAAGCCCAAAAAAAATGCAGCACAGCCAACAGCAGCCTGGACAGTACTGCACACGGATAAATATGGCCCTAGAAAGGACCGTTGAGGTTCTTGAAGGCTACACTCACTCCTAACACTCTCCCTGCCTATGCAGCACTTCTGTCCCTAATGCCAGGTGCAACGGTCTGCAGAGGCGATTTTGAGAAAAAAAAAAAAATCCCACTGCTAACAGCAGCCAACACACAGCTATCAGTGGCCCTAATAAGGACCTTTGGGGGGTCTTGAAGCCTACACTAACTACCAATTCTTTCCCTACAGCAGCTCCGGTATAAACAGCACTGTCCCTCATCTAACTCACACCGCATCTGAGGCGAGCCGCGGGAGGGGCCGACTTTTATATTAGGCGAACACCTGATCTCGCCAGCCACTCACAGCAGGGGGGTGGTATAGGGCTTAAACGTTGCAGGGGGAAGTTGTAATGCCTTCCCTGTCTTTCAATTGGCCAGAAAAGCGCGCTAACGTCTCAGGGAAGGAAGTGAAAGTAACCAGAACACCGCATGGTGTTCGTCACGAATAACGAACATCCCGAACACCCTAATATTCGCACGAATATCAAGCTCGGACGAACGCGTTCGCTCATCTCTAGTTACAAGTGATTTTGGCCTCAGTAAAAGCTGAATACTGTGAACACAAATTGTGACCTTTTCAGGGATTAAGCAGGCCTGCTGGCAGTGTATGACAACAAATACTAAGTTCTAGGATATTTACTTCTATCTTGCAATCCAGCATTTTCATAGACAAAATAGCATAACCTTAGGGTATCAGATCAATGTGGGTCTAACTCCACGCCCCCCGTCGGTCAACTATTTGAAAGAGCTCAGGCGAGTGCTGTGGCCTCTTCATTGTAGACCAGGTACAGTGCTGCATATTGTGTAGTGCCTGTTATTTCAATATTAAAATTCATTTAAATGGGATTGAGCTGCAGAAAGGCCATGTGACTCAAGAAAGCAACATCACAGCCCCAAAAAAGAGGCCACAGTGCTTGCCTAAGTGCAGTGACCCCTTCAAACTACATTGTCTGATATATATGTATTTAAAATACTCCATTACCCTTTCTTATAGTAATACAGTAGACCCCTGTACCAAAGAGTAAAATGGTATACTCTATGGAATAGTACTGTGCACTGCATCCGTGGCCTAGCTTAATATATTGAATATGTGTGTTTTTTAACAGATAAAGTGGTATTCTGTAATTTTTATATTGATGACCTATCCTTAGAATACGTCATTGGTATCAGATGAATGGAATTCTAGCTCCCACTGGCCCCTCCTGTTTTCTGGAGTTGCAGTACACTAGAACTAGCACAGTTCTATACATTGTGTAGTGGCCATGAACGGTACTGCAAGCTAAGTCCAATGCAAGTGATAAGTCATTAGTATGTAAGACTGGAAAAACCTGTTAAATATGTAATGTCAATAAATATTTTTATTTAACTAATACAATCATTTTTTTATGCACAGGGTTTGTAGGCTTCAGAGCTCTAGCTGATAACGCAAACTTTATAGCTAGAAACAGCCGTAATGAAATACGTAAGTAAAATTCATATTATACTTTTTTCTAACAGCCACAGCAAAGCAAAAACTACAGCATAATTGAGATCAATAGAATATAGATATCATGATTTTGACATTTAAAATTGTGGTTTTGTGGTATATTTATCTGGCGATATATGATGCACCTTATATGAAGTCTAAAAGTTAAAAAATATATATAGTTGTTTAGCATTTTATATT
This sequence comes from Eleutherodactylus coqui, assembly GCF_035609145.1. Lineage (NCBI taxonomy): Eukaryota > Metazoa > Chordata > Amphibia > Anura > Eleutherodactylidae > Eleutherodactylus > Eleutherodactylus coqui. Next base: position 92,750,487 of record NC_089847.1, on the reverse strand, counting down.
GTTCTTTATGATAATAAAATATAAGCATACAGTTCAAACACACATTTACTGTCATTTCCAATTATGTAAGATGAGAAGACTTTATGACAATGTCTTACTATACAATCAATAAATCACCCATCACAATTCCCAGTCACTGTTACAAGGTTTGTATAAAGAGTCTAACATTGACTTGCAGGAATGCTGCCTTCTAAAGGCTCAGTCAGACGAGAGTTGTTTTTTGCGCACCCTAGTGCAGAAAGAAAACGCACAACCCACTCCACGCATTAGCAAATGCGCGTAACCATAGTTCCATGTCCACTGCTTTCAATAGGGCCAGCGCTGCTGCCGCTTGCCACATTAAAAGCGATGGGATGCAGGCAACCCCCGCAGTGATTTTCGGGGAAGGGCTTTAAATATAAGCCCTTCCCTGAAAAATCATTCCTACGTGTAGAAAAAAAACCCCTAAAACATTACTCACCTATCAGCGCTGTCCGGGCTCTGGTGCATTCTCTCTCTGCAATCCTGACACTGAACTAAAGCACTTTCAAGAGGCGGGGATTTAAAAACCCACGCCTCTTGAAAGTGATGGTCTGATTGGCTGAGTGCTAAGCCAATCACAGGCAGTGCTCAACCATTCTTTGAACGATAGCTGAGCGCTGCCTGTGATTGGTCACAGCACTCAGCCAATCAGAGGAAGCACTCAGCCATTCATAGAATTCAATGGCGCTGGCCCCATTGAAAGCAATGGGAGAACATCACGTTCTTTTGCCACAGCTGTGGCAGGGTGTTTCTTCATCCCCGCGGTGAGTCCCCTTGTCACTAAACACTATGATAGTGCTGTCACATTGTTCAATGATGAGGGGACTCCCCACAGGGAATTTTTCCGCGCAGCACATACCTTCCCGGTGCACGAATGTCCTATCTTTTGCCGGTGAGAGTATTTTCCGCTCGTAAAAGATGGACATGTGAACACACCATAGGAAACCAGTGGTTCTATCAGATGTCCTTTTTTGTGCTCATAGGCGCATGCAAAAAAAAGCTTGTCTGACTTCGACCTGATAGGGGGAGCTGCAGAGGTATTTATTCCATCTTCCTTATTTGAATTAAAAAACTATGAATGATTGCATGTGATCTTAACAAATACAAGAGAAAACAATGGTCTGCTTCTTATTCTACAAATAGCACTACTTTTATCCATCGGCTGTGCCTGAAATTGCACATAAGCATCACTGAAGTCAATTGGGCTGAATTGCAATACCAGACACAGCCAGAAATAAGAGTGGTGCTATTTCTCATGCAGCATATGTAAGTTTTATTATTTGGGCCATTTGTCTACTGTATCTCAAAAACTGATATTTGAAAAGTATTTAAAATGTGTAAAGAGCATCACATTTGAGCTGCAAATGTATAATCTATAGTATATGCAAAGTGTGTAGCTGAAGTCACGGTTCATTCAAGCCATGATAATTCTTAGTACCTTAAAGGGAACCTCTCACCTCTGAACAACCTCTGGTGCTATTTGGGGAGATGATGGGGAGCCGGGGGATGTATTTTTTTATGTTCACCCACTCTCTCGTTCCCACAGTGTCCCCCACCGAAGTCAGCGCATGGCACAAAAATATGACTTTTTTCAGTGTTCTGTGCATGTATTCTCCCATAGAAGTCTAGGGGAACATGCACAGTGGTCGGAAAAGAGCCAGAGTTCAGACAATGAGCGAATTTCACCAGGGGACACCATGGGAATGGAAGAGTGGGTGAGTATAAAAAAATACATCCCCCAACTCCCTGTCACGCCCCCAAACAGCACGATAACTTAGTTTATAGTGCTGATCAGAGGTGGGAGGTTCCTTGTAAGCTCTATTCCCACCTCGTTGGGGTACACATTTTTGTATACATTGGTAAATTCACCCGACATACTGGTATTCCATGAATGTGTCCAGACATTATAATGGGATTGACATAAGCCTGTGTACTAGTATTATACATGAGTGTCCTTCGGCCATTATGTGCCAGGATACCTTTATTTCGCTGTATTAAAAATCAGAGTCAACTATACTTTAAATGCACATGGCTTTGACAAAAAACCCAAAACATACACTAAGGGCTCATGTTCATGGCCGTATGCGTAACACTTTGCGGTTCTCCCGCAGCGTTTTACACATTAGCCCATACGCTCTGCTAGGAGAGATGGGCTGCGTATGACACTGCACATGCCCGCGATTGACCCACTCACAGACATGTGCAGCGTGATTTTTTTAACTTTTATTCCCCATTCTGGTCGAAAGGGGGGATGCGTATGGAAACCTGCCCATATGCAATGTATTGCGTATGGACAGCGCATCATATGCAGTCCATACAAGGGCTATAATAGTGACTCCCTTAGTGGCCCTAGTAGTAATAGTGTCCCCTTCAGTGGCCCCAGTATTAATAGTGGCCCCCTTAGTGGTCTTAGTATTAATAGTGTCCTGCTTAGTGATCTCTGAGATAATAGGGCCCCCTCTATGTACCCTTTCCACCATTAGCCTCCAGCCGGGCAGCAACCCCATACCATCTTGCATTTAGCTCACTCAGTAGCTCTGGTCTGGCCACTGCTATTGTAATCAGAGACTGCGGCTTCTGAACCCTCCTCCCAGGGTCTGCACTGCATGCAAGATATGCTGGAATGCGAAGGCTGTGGGGAGGTCAGAGGCCATAGTCTCTGATTGCAGCATGATGGTGTGGGGCTGCTGTCCGAGCCGGAGCTGCTCACAGCTGACAATTATTTTTTTCTGTCTACTAATATGGCTATTAAAAGATAAATACCAGCACCAGTCCTTGGACTTAATTACTGACTGGGCCAGTGACTTATCAGCTGGGTGACAACCCTAACAATGAATCATATTACCCACAATGAATCTGAGCACACAACCATTCAATCAGAGCACTCCCCTTGCCCCGATCTGAAGCCTGGTTTGAGCTGCCCCAACTTGTTCTTGATTGCTCTGTGGACTTGATTCTTGCATTACTGGGTACCTGCTTCTATGCTCTGCTTTGCTCCTGGTCTCTGCCTTTGGACTCTGGATTTGTATACTCATACCCGTTGTGTTATCTTTATTCTGACTTCGGCATTCCTTTAATGTTGCACCTGCCAAATGCTTCTGCTAACTTGCCTGGAACCTCTGGTTCTACATCTGATTCTGCTCTTTAGATTTTGCAAACTAGCTTTACTCATCCATCCTGCATCTGAACTGCCAAGCAGTCTACGGACTTTGACATTAGCGGACATTAACCTCTATGTAAGTTGCAGCAATGGTTTAACTTTTTGCAATCCAATTTAGGATTCAGGGTTTCCTAGGGGGCTTTCTCTTTCTGCCATTATACAATGGTGCTATCTGCTGGCTAGAGCCAGTACTGCAGTATGTGACATGCTGGAGAGGCCCCGACAACAGAGCGGCCAGTAATATACAGTAAGAATACCCTGCCAGACGTCTTCCAACATTGGAGTTGTACAGCCTTCAATCAGAATGTCTAAAGACGTCAGACAGTGGATTGGAAAGGGTTAACATGCACCTATAGATTTTTATTGGGAAGTGCTGACCTATTTTATCCTTTTTTCTATATTGTCTCAGCTGTCAGTCCCGTGGCAAAACAAAGAGAATTTATTCAGAGAACAGCGGGTGGTCTGTTCTCTCAATACAGCTCCTGGCAACTCACACGCTACTAATTGGTACCAATAGGCATTAGTACCAAATAGTAATTTATGAAAATGCAAAATGTTCACTCAAAAGCCATTTTTGAGCGGTCATCTGTGGGTGTAAATGCCCCTTTACTGTCAGGATCAGCAGAAATAGTTTCACTATGCCACACATGATTAGGCTTAGGTTTAAATCCAGAGGGGATACCTGAGGAACCCTGGTGTTCACCCTTTATCAGGGGCGTAACTAAAGGCTCAGGGGCCCGGGTGCTAAAGTTTAGCTCGCCCCCCCCCCCCCCCCCTCCCGGAGGGATGCACGCAGCCCAGGTCAGGGCAGCGCTGGGCCTCTTCCGGAAAACCCTAGGAAAGGGATGCCCAATAGATTGTAGAACAGGGAAAGAGTTTGTTACGGGTGCCCCCACTGTTCCGGTACACACCAGAATGAACTTCCGGCAGAGAATAACCACACTGTTTTCGGCGCCATCTGTTTAATGTACAGAGTTTGGAAATGCGTCCCAGCCTGACTGCGAGTCTCCAGAGCTGAACTCAGAGAATCATAAGCATGACTGGTGCAGAAGACAGTGTTGTTAGCCCTATAGACATATACACATATACAGGCACATATGCAGTGTGTACACGCACTGTACACCAGGGGCGTAACTATAGTGGGTGCAGGGGATGCGGTTGCACCCGGGCCCAGGAGCCTTCGGGGGCCCATAAGGCCTCTGTTCTCCATATAGGTAGCCCAGTACTATTAACCCCTTAGTGACCAAGCCTGTTTGCGCCTTAATGACCAGGCCAAATTTTGCAAATCTGACATGTGTCACTTTAACATGGAAAAACACCAGAAAGGTTTTGCATATCCAAGCGATTCTGACATTGTTTTTTCGCCACATGTTGTGCTTCATTTAGGCGGAAAAAATAGACCGATAGAAATTGTGTTTATTTATTAAAAGCGCCAAAATTGGGAAAATTTTGAAAAAATCGTCATTTTTTCACATTTCCAACTGCAATATCTTAAATATGTGCAAACATAATATAGAAATTTTTGCTAAGATTTATATTTCCACCCGTTTACTTTATTTTGGGCGCACATTGGAAAAACTTTCGTTTTTTTTTAACTATTTAGGAGACGTACAAATTTAACATTACTTTTTAGCATTTTGAGGAACACTTTGTTTTCCTATACCAAGCCGAGATTGGAAAGGCTCATGAGTGTCAGAATAATAGATACCCCCCCAAATGACCTCATTTTAAAAACTACACCCCTTAATGTATTCACTGAGGGGTGTCATGAGTATTTTGACCCCACAGTTTTTTTTCAGGAATTAATTCAATTTAGAGGAGAAAAAGTAAAATTTCATATTTTTGCAAATCTGTCATTTTAAAGACATAATTTTTTCCTATAGTTTACATGAAAATCAGGATTTACACCCCAAAATGGATACCCCTATTTCTGCCGTGTTCAGAAATATACCCATTGTGGCCCTATTGTTATATCTGAGTCCACAACGGGGCCCAAAATGAAAGGAGTAGTCAGTGTCTTTCAAAACAGAAATTTTGCTTGAAGTCCTTTTAGGCCCCATAGCACACATGTAGAGTTCTTGAGCGCCCAAAACCATAGAAAACCCCCACAAATGACCCCATTTTGAAAACTAGACCCCTTAAGGAATTTATCTAGGGGTGTACTGCATATTTTGACCCCACAGTTTTTGAATGAATTCAAACCAAGCAAAAGGAAAAAATTGTGATTTTCGTTTTTTCGGCAATTCTGTCATTTTAAAAACAGCTTTTTTTGTACAGCACACATATGAAGGAAGACTTGCACCCAAAAATGGATACCCCTGTTTGTCCCGTGTTCAGAGACATACCCATTGTGGCCCTAATCTTATGTCTGGATACACAACGGAGCCCAAAATGAAAGGAGCGACCGGTGGCTTTCGGAACACAAATTTTGCTTGAAGTCCTTTTAGGCCCCATTGCCCACTTGTAGAGTTCTTGAGCGCCCAAAACCATAGAGAACCCCCACAAATGACCCCATTTTGAAAACTAGACTCCTTAACGAATTTATCTAAGGGTGTACTGCGCATTTTGACCCCACAGTTTTTGAATAAATTCAAGCAAAGCAAAAGGAAAAAATTAGGATTTTTGTTTTTTTGGCAATTCTGTCATTTTAAAAACAGCTTTTTTTGTACAGCACACATATGAAGGAAGACTTACACCCCAAAATGGATACCCCTGTTTGTGCTGTTTTCAGAAATATACCCATTGTGGCCCTAATCTTATTTCCGCATGCACAACGGGGCCCAAAATAAAAGGAGTAATCGGTGGCTTTCAGAACATAGATTTTGCTTGAAGTCCTTTTAGGCCCCATTGCCCACTTGTAGAGTTCTTGAGCGCCCAAAACCATATAGAACCCCCACAAATGACCCCATTTTGAAAACTAGACCCCTTAACGAATTTATCTAGGGATGTACTGCATATTTTGACCCCACAGTTTTTGAATAAATTTAAGCAAAGCAAAAGGAAAAAAATAGGATTTTCATTTTTTGGGCTATTGTGTCAATTTAAAAACAGTTTTTTTTGTACAGCACACATATAAATGAAGGCTTTCACCCCAAAATGGATACCCCTGTTTGTCCCGTGTTCAGAAACATACCCATTGTGGCCCTAATAGACTTACAGGACCCATGGCTAGGCCTACAATGAAAGGAATACCCGTTGGATTTCAGGGTACAGCTGAATAAATTCCAGGCCCCATTGCCCACTTATAGAGCCATTGAGCGGCCAAAACTATAAAGAACCCCCTCAAATGACCCCATTTTGAAAACTAGACCCCTTAACGAATTCATCTAGGGGTGTACTGCGTATTTTGACCCCACAGTATTTGAATGAATCTAAGCAAAGCAGAAGGAAAAAGTTACGATTTTCAATTTTTTTGGCAATTTTTTCAATTTAAAAACAGTTTTTTTGTACAGTGCACATAGGAATGAAGACGTTCACCCCAAAATGGATACCCCCGTTTGTCCCGAGTTCAGAAACATACCCATTGTGGCCCTAATCTACTTACAGGACGCATGGCAAGGCCTATAAAGGACGGAACACCTGTTGGATTTTAGGGCACAACTGAATAAATTCCAGGCCCCATTGCTTATTTGTACAGAATAAAGATTGACTCCCTAAAAATCCCCCCCCTCCCCCTCAGCGCCCTTTTTGGCGTTCGCAAATCTTAGATAAAAGTAAAAATGTGAACTGTGTAGTATTTCCGAAGACAGGGGTAATTACGGAGGCTGGTTGAATGGGCCCATGGGGCAATAAAACCGGGTATCCCCCCCCTCCTCTCATGCTTTTTGGGGGTATTTCATGACCTCAGTGGCGGGTATGGGGTGTAAAAAGTGGCGTTCCGTGAGTCTCCGTAAGCTTGATGAGGTGCGGCGGTCTCACACAGAAGGCGCTCAACAAGGTGCTCCTGGAACTGCAGGAAAGCGAGCGTTCCCGGGGCTTCTTGTAAAATACGTATCACAGGTAGCGGTCTGAATAACGCCGGGCTCACGCGGGTGCAGGCGGAATCCGCTTGCGGAGGCCCACAGCGGATCCCATCTGTGAGCCCGGCTGTGACCCTGCGTACGGCTGCGTAATGTACTGCGCATAACTGCCTACTCACACAGGCGGTCATGCACAGTACACCTTTGTTTGTATTTCCCGCACCATCGCTTAGCGATGACGCGGGTACCCGCAGCCCGTATACAATGTAGTTGCGTATGGGCTGCGGGTATATCCACGACCATGGAGCACAATGGGCTCTATGTTGCCGATATCCGCAGTAAAATAGAACCTGCTGCGTTCTCTTTTCTGCGAGTGGATAACACAATTCTGACCCGCTAATGTGAGCGGAATTGTGTAATCCAATGCGATTGATCTGCGTATTACCGCGGATCAGACGCATGCGGAATCCGTCATTCCTATCCGGTCATGTGAGACCGGCCTAAGGTAGATCGCTACCTTTTTATCACGTGACCGGGGACCGCTCAACGAGGCCCCTGGTCACTGCTCCAGGCTCTCTGTGACCGTTGGTCGCTGGGAGCAAGGAGATTTTAAATTTCCTGGGCTCCCTGACTCCTGCGCATGTGTCCGGCTTTTTGCCGGCAATCGCATGTGCAGAATCCTGGAAGGTCCACGGAGGAAGATCGCGTCGGGATTCAAATACGGAGGCCTCCGGTAAAAAGATTCATCTCCTCTCACCGATCGCATCAGTGAGGGGAGATGAAACTTCAAATTTTTTTTTTAACTTTTACGTGATCGCCATTATTGGATAATGGCGAACACGTGACCAGGAACCGCTCACCGCGGACCCCCATTAAATCTCCATGCTCTTGGCTACGTTTTGTAGCCAGGAGCAGGGAGAATTTAAATTATCCTGGCAATCCACAGCTTTTGCGCATGCGCCCGCCATTTTGGCGACGGGCGCGTGTGCAGAAGCTGTGGTAAGGTCCGCGGATAAATCTGGGGGCCTTAGGTACGTACTTTCATCCTCCCTCACGGATATGATCCATGAGGGGAGATGAAACGTACGCTTTTTAAACTTTTAAAAACTTTTTTTTACTTTTTTTTTTTTTTACTTTTTTACACTTTTTTCTCACTTTACATGATCACTGTCATCCATTGGATGACAGTGATCATGTCCCCGGTATAATCTCTCTGCTCCCAGCTACACATGGCAGCCAGAAGCAGAGGGATTTTAAATTTCCCGGGGCTCGAGCCCGTCTGTTCACGCGCCCGATGTCAATCATCGGGCGCGCATGCGCAGACGGGGATTCGGGTCCCGGGACATCGGGACACCGCTGAGGACTGGGGGTGAGTATTTTCACCTCCCCTCATGGATCCGATCCATGAGGGGAGGTGAAACTGACTTTTTTTAAACTTTTTTTTAACTTTTTCGCGATCGCCGCTAACCATTGGATAACGGCGATCGCGGTACCGGGGACCGCTCACCGCAGTCCCCGCTGACATCTCCTGCCTCCCGGCTACCTACAGGAGCCGGGAGCCAGGAGATTTTAAATCTCCCGCGCCGCCGGGCCTTCTGCGCATGCGGCTGACGTAATGCCGCCTGGCGCGCATGCGCAGAAGACCGGCTTCGGGCCCCGGAGCGGCAGGAGAGCGGGGAGCAGCGTGCCAGACCTGGGTGAGTAATTTCAGCTGCTCCGATGGATCCGATCCATCAGAGCAGCTGAATCTTTAACTTTTATGTACGTTTATTTACTTTTTTTGCGATCGGCGCTATCCATTGCATAGCGCCGATCGCAATGCCGGGGGGGGCTCCGAACAGCCCGGGATGACAGCTCCATGCTGTCAGCTACCTGCGGACACCGACAGCATGGAGCTGTCACGTCCACAGCCCGAGGGGCACTATTCTCTGCAGGAAGCATGTTTTTACGTCCTCAGAGAATAGAGCCCACTTCGGGAGGACGTAAAAACACTATGGGCTGGTCGTTAAGGGGTTAATAAAACATTATAATTAGGGGCCCTGCTACACATTTTGCATTGGGGCCCAGGAGCTTTAAGTTACGCCTCTGCTGTACACATACAGTATATACACACATATACAGGCACATATACAGTGTATACACAAAACACTGTACATATACAATACATATACACACATATAAAGGCACATATATACTGTATACACAGAACACTGTACACTATACAGTATATATACACACATATACAGGAACATATACTGTATACACAGAACACTGTACAAATACAGTACATACACACATATACAGTATGTACACGCACTGCACATATACAGTATATATACACACATATAAAGGCACATATATACTGTATACACAGAACACTGTACACATACAGTATATATACATACATATACAGTATATACACAGAACACTGTACACATACAGTATATATATGCACATATACAGTGTATACAAAGATTACAGTTTACCACAGAGTATATACATATAGGCAGGCTTATACATGCACACACGGGAATACTGTCCCATACATGTACCTACCTGGTGCTTCATCCATCCATTGCCTTTACCAAGGAGGAGGGGGAGGGATGATGGGTGCCGCTGGTAAGTCTTCATATGTTCAAACTGAAACCTGCTGCTGGCTCCGCCCTAACCCTGCCCCCACCCCATATTAACCCCGCCCCCTCGTCTCTTCCTGGAAACTGTTTGCTGCTTTCATGAATGAAGCGCTGCTCCCTGCTAAGCAGCACAGGTTTTGGAACTGCTCCCCTGAGCCACCATGTGCGCCCACACTGTGGTGAGGGGGACCTGTGGGCAACAGCGACCCCTGCTTCCCCTATAAATACGCCAATGCCCTTTATCCCCACCAATTGGGATGTGGGCTTCACTGCAGGGTCCCCAGGCCATTACCCTGGAAGTGGTCTCCATAATGTGGTGGCTGACACTACTATAGACCAAGGCTCGCTACCTGAGAGTGTGAACAGAAGTGTAGTCAGATAGTCTGGGTTGGGACAGGCATCACAATGTCAGAGCGAGTGACAAGCTAGAGGTCAGATCACAAAGAACAGGTTCAGCACGTTAGAGCAGTCCAGAGATTGGTGCAGGCAGCAAACAGAAGAATAATCAATATAATGCGCTCGGGTCAGGAGCAGAGATGGGAACGTAGTCAGGAATAGCCAAAGTCAAGATCCAGGGAATCAGGACAAACTAGAGTAAAGCCAGGCTCACATGGACAGACCGGATTCCACATGCGAGAGGCCTGCAGTGGATTCCATTTGTGAGCTTGGCCAGCAACCCTGTGTACCTAATTTCACTGTATTGCGTATCAGTGCGGCGTCTCGCCGTCGGTCTTGCACAGTAAAGTTTCCTTTTATTGTTTGTATTTCCCGCGCCATCGTTAGGCAATGATGCAGCTACCCACAGCCTATACGCAATGTTAATTTCATATGGGCTCCAGGTCAGATGCCCTTCATTGACTTCAATGGAAACCGTCCACGTAGAGTCCGCAGCAAAATAGAGCATACTGCGATTTTTCTTCTGTTCGTGGAATACATAATTTTGTATCCGCAAGTGTGGAGGAAAAACCGAAAGTTCATTCTTTTTAATGCCTGTGCTTTGCTGTGAATCCTCCATGCAGACAGTGATCGCTGATTCCGCAATTGGAACCCGGCTGTATGAGACCTCCCTAACACCTTAAGCAGGACCAAAAGACCACAATCTTCAGGCACTCTCCACAGGGGAAGATGCCTGAAATAGTCAGGGATAGAAGGTGATTGGCAGGGGAGAAATTCGTTAGGTGCCCTTTTTGAGCACAGCCAAATTCGCACGCGTTCCCTCTAGGTTGCTGTCAGTGAGCTAGCGATGGCGGGAATGAGCGTCTGCTAAGAAGGAGAGCTGCATACGTGCCGCAGCTGGCTGCAGGGGTAAGTCAGTAGCCGTAAACTGTGGATCTTATGTTGTGCCAAACGTATTGCTGTGTTTTGGCACTCTTGATAAATGTAAAATGTTTATTATTTTAGAATGGATTTTACATGTTTTGCTAAGAACTTATTTTTCCCATCAGCGCTTGGCATCAATTTTGGAGAGGTCTGCAGTTACTGGAACAATTTTCACTACAAGACTTTCACTGAGGACGTTTTCTACTTTTCTGGAAATTGCACTTATATTTTTTCTTCCCACTGTAAGAACAACTATGAAGACTTTATCATACTGATCAAACACATAACAGAAGAGAACAGAGTGCTTTATAGCATTATCACCTTGAAAATTGATGACATCGTAATCAAACTATCAAACCAAACTGTGATCGTTGAAGGAGAAATGTAAGTATATTTTCCTAAAAGGTAAGGTTATTAATTAACAGAAATTCAGCAATGCTTATAGTATACAACACAATTATAAAGGGCTCTATTATATGGAAGATAAAAGGAGCAATTGTTCAGGACCTTCACCTCTCACTTTTCGCCAGCACTAAGAGTGCATTCACATGAGCGTATGCGTACATAGGTGGCACAAAACCGCGCACCCACGTACGTGCACAAACACGCGAGAATGCAGGTCCGTGCAGCATTGCTTTTAGTGGGTCCGCGGCTGCTGCCGGCGGCCCCATTGAAAGCAATAGGATGCCAACAACCCCTGCAGTGATTTTCATGGAAGGGCTTTAAATATAAGCCCTTCCCTGAAAATCATCCCTGGTTTGTGTAAAAAAAAAATATATATATATTTTAGATATATATGAGGTGAGAAGAAATATATATATATATATATCTCCTCACCTCCCTGCCACTGCCGTGTAAATATTCCCTGCGGGAAGTCCCCTTGTCACTGAACACTGTGATAACACTGTCACAGTGTTCAGATACAACGGGACTCCCCGCAGGGAGTAAAGAATCCCCTGCCACAGCCATGACAGCTGTGGCAGAGGATCGCTATGTTCTCCCATTGCTTTCAATGGGATCGGCGCTTCTGCAGCCCCATTGAAAGCAAACCCTGCAGGGAGTTTCGGGGAAAGGCTTTAAACATAAGCCCTTACCAGAAAATTATCCCTAGATTGTGTTAAAAATAAAAAAAATATACACTCACCTCTTCGTAGCTGCCGGGGCTCAGGCGCGTCCAGCCACGTCTTCCCCTTGCACTGCTCTGAATCTCTCAGAAAGGGCTGTATCGGATTGGCTGACTGCTCAGCCAATCACAGGCAGTGCTCAGCCATTCATTGAATGACAGCTGGGCGCTGCCTGTGATTGGTCGCAGCGCTCAACCAATTACAGGCAGCACTTGGCCATTCATTAAATTCCCTGTCACGTCCCCTAAGCTCACCATATCTTAACTTATAGTGCTGTAGGGACTTGACTGGTTCTCTTTAAGTGTAACTCCAGCAATATATAAGTTTTAATTTAAATGAAGTGAAATAGAAAAAAAACAAAACACAATTGTTCCACTTTTGAGGTGGTTTTGTGCTTTCGGTGTTCAAGGTGTGTTAAAAATAACATGTTACCATTATTCTTTGGGTCAGTAAGATTATGGCAATACCACATTTTTATAGTTTTTTGTACTGCACTACTTTGAAAAGTTAAACATATTAAAAAAAAATAGCTTTTGTCACAATATTTTACCCACAATGTTTTTCATTTTGCCAACTGGGCTGCGTAAGGACTTTTTTTCTTTAATAGTAGTAGTTTCTATTGGTACCATTTCGGGATATGTACAACTTTATCACTTTTTATTCAATGTTTTTCTTGAAAACAGGGTGACCAATTCTGGCATTGTGCTTTTTTTTCACAATGGTATTCCCCTTGTGGGATGAATAATGTGATTTTTTTTAATAGACCAGACTTTTAGATATGCGTTTATTCAAATTATGTTAATTTTTCATTGTGTGATTCTTTTTATGCATGTATTGGGAAAAGGGTGTTTTCTTAACTTTTGATATTTTTTATTTTTTAATATAAAAAAAATACTTATTAAACTTATTTTTCCTTTTTTTTCAGTCCCCATAGGGGACTTGAACTTGTATTTCTTTGATTGCTTGTGCAGTATACTGCAGTATTTCTTTCTTCCAGTATATTTCATTTTTACAAGCAGCCACAGGTAGGGCTTAATAGGCTAAAATCTATGGCAGCCCTGGAAGCCTTTACAGGGTCCCAGGCTGCTACAACTACAGACCATCACCCTGCAATCCTGTTTGACTGCGGCACCAAAAGGGCTAATGGCTGGGATCAGAGTTTTTTCCAATTTTGGCCACTGTGGCTGGTCGTCAGCTATATTTGACAGCCAGAACCCAAGTTGTAGGGAATGTGTTCGGCTCCCAGCCAAGCTCCATACCAACCCTGCGCAATCTGATTTTAATTAGCATTGAATTGCAGGAAAAGGTTAAGCCTTTAATCTAATTAGTCAGTGTTCATTTTCCCTGTGCTCAATGTTGACTGTGACATCTAAAGGTTTAACCCCTTGAGTGGCACGCCCGGAAAATTTCCGGGGACGAGCTCCACTGCTCATAGCAACATAGCCCGGAAGATTTCCGGGCTAAGTATCACTATGGGAGCTGCAGAGCACAATGCCACAAGCTGTGACAGTGTGCTCTGCCTGCACAGACCCACACAGAGCAGTGCAAGGGCTTTGAAAAACCAGCAGAAGATATTGCCGACATGTCGGCAATGTCCTGCTTTGTTTACAAGTTGCCATAGAGACCATCGGCTTGTCAGAAGCAAGCCGATGGTCTCTGTGGCAGGGAGAGCTGGTTGTTAGCTGTCAGAGGACAGCTAGGCACTAGTTCTTACAGCAGAGATCAGAGAAAGCCTCCGATCTCTGCTGTGTTAACCCTTTACATGCTGCAGTCTATGTGACTGCAGCATGTAAAGGGTTGTCACTGCAGCATGTAAAGGGCTGTCACCATCGGACCCCCGGAATGTGATCAGGGGTCCTGATGGGTCCCTGTGGAAGTCCCCTAAAGGGACAAAAAAAAAAAAAATTTAAAAAAAAAAAAAAAAAAAAAAAAGGAAAAAAATTATTTAAAAAAATAAAAAAAAAACACTTGTCTCCCTTTACTTTGTAAAAAATACAATCACACATGTGGTATCCGTGTGCGTCGTAATGACCCAGAGAAGGAAGTTAATACATTATTTAACCCGTTAATGACATGGCCCCTTTTTTTCTTTTTTCCCCATTTCTTTTTTTCCTCCCCCCTGTTTAAAAAATCACAACTTGTCCCGCAAAAAACAAGCCCTCATATGGCCATGTCAATGGAAAAATGAAAACGTTATGGCTCTTGAGACGCAACTGCAAAACTAGTTGAAATTCAATGATTAGACCATTTTAAAAAACCTGCCCTGGTGGGCACGACAGGGTGGTAGGAAACCTGCCACTCAAGGGGTTAAACAGCTAAGATTAAAGCTATCCTCTATCCTGTCCCTTAGAGTGGGGAGTAAGCTGTATGATACAGCTGTCATCCAAAAATGATGGCACCATGATTGTGCCGTTAATTAAAAATATACCATTAATTAAAAATACAAATTACATATCAGTTAATACTTTCTGAATGTTAGTGTCTGTTATCTCATGCGGCAATGACTCATCCAATAACTAAGTTATTAATCTGTTTTTTGTTCTCAGTGTCGAATTACCCTATAGCATATCATCAATAATGATTCATAGAATTGGAGTCGACATACAAATATCGTCATCAATAGGTTTGATGTTCAAGAAGTACGATGATGGCAGTTTTGAGGTAATAAAAAAAATTATAAATGAAGAATGGGAGAGAAAGAGCATAAAAGAAATACTGCAAAGAAAACATTCATGTAACAACTGATTGCAAATGCATGTGAAATATTCCCCATTTCAGTCCTGCAAACTGTTGCACAGTGTGTGTGTATGTTATATATCACTATTAGGGCTCATGTCCACGGGCAAAATGTGATTTAAAATCCGCAGCGGATCTCCCGCGCGCGGATCCGCACCCCATAGGGATGCATTGACCACCCGCGGGTAGATAAATACCCGCGGATCGTCAATAAAAGGGATTTAAAAAAAAATGGAGCATGAAAAAATCTGGACCATGCTCCATTTTCATGCGGGTCTCCCGCGGGGTCGGCTCCCGCGGGCTTCTATTGAAGCCTATGGAAGCCGTCCGGATCCGCGGGAGACCTAAAATAGGAATTAAAAGCATTTACTCACCCGCAGCGGACCGCGAAGCTCTGCTCTTCCTCACGGCCGCATCTCCCTTGCTTCGGCTCGGCGGATGTGCCCGGCGCATGCGCGCGGCACGTCGACGACGTGCCGGCGACGTGCCGCCGGCGTCAGGAATTCATCCGCCGGCCGAAAATGAAGATCCGGCCGTGAGGAAGAGCAGAGCTTCGCGGTCCGCTGCGGAAAGGTAAATGCTTTTAAATTCCGATTTTAAGCGCTCATGTCCGCGGGGCAGGAGGGACCCGCTGCAGATTCTCCATTGAGAATCTGCAGCGGATCTGATTTTCCCCGTGGACATGAGGCCTTAGAGATGAGCGAACATACTCGGTAAGGCGATATACTCGAGAGAGCATCACCTTTTTCGAGTACCTGCGGGCTCATCCCTAAAGATTCCGGGGGGGGGGGGGCGCGGGGGTGAGCGGGGGGTTGCAGAGGGGATCGGGAGGGAGAGAGAGAGAGGGAGGGATCTCTCTCGCTCTCCTCCCGCTCCCCCTCGCTGCCCCACGCCACCCCCATCACTGCGTCCCCCCCCCCCCCGAATCTTCAGGGACGAGCCAGCAGGTACTCGAAAAAGGCGATGCTCTCTCGAGTATATTGCCTTACCGAGTATGCTCGCTCATCTCTAATCACTATCATAGCACAATCATTGAACAGACATAGCAATAAAGGAGACAGTAAAAAATTAAACAGTTTATATACCCTTAGTTTTTCGTATTCCTTTTTTTTTCTTATGATTGTTGTGAATGGGGCGTTTTATTGTCTCATGTGGTAATGCTGTCCATCTCTCATTTTGTCAGGCTAACTTCACATGCAGCAGTTTGATGCATTTTTAGTGGCAATTTCCTGGGATTTACTTGGTTTTGTACTATTTCAAGAAGTCACTTTTTCAGTCAGCATAATTCATGTGTGATGATATTACATGGACTGTACGACACAAGCTTTTCACGGGGGGGAGATGAACTCCTATCACAGTAACTGCAGATGATTAGAGGCTGCTGTCACACAGTGATAATGAAGATGACAGTTCATACTCCCTTACTGTATGCTTATGACTAGAGATGAGCGAGCATACTCGCTAAGGGCAAGTGCTCGATCGAGCATTGCCCTTAGCGAGTACCTGCCCACTCGGGAGCGAAGATTCGGCTGCCAGCGGCAGGGAGATCTCTCTCTCCCTCTCTCCCCCCTGCTCCCCCCTGCTCATGGCCGGGGGGAGCGTGGGGCTCCACTCACCTGTCACGCGCGCCGGCAGCCGAAACTTTTCTTCCGAGCAGGGAGATACTCACTAAGGACAATGTCGAGCAATTGTCCTTAGCGAGTATGCTCGCTCATCTCTACTTATGACCTTTAGCTTATTTAAGTGATAAAGGATCTGCAATGGAATGTCAAAAAGGCTGGGAAAAACACATTTTTATATGCATTTATAAACACAGAAAAAAATATGTGAAGGATCCCTAAATTGTTTGTTTGTAGCCACTTGAGAACCTTATTTTTCAGATCATTGCCATGTTAAAAAGTCTGTTTTTCACATTAATTTTGCCCCCACATTTAGCTTTTCTAATGGAGACCAAATGACATTTTTATTGGCACTGAGAATCAGAAATACTTGTGTAATGCTAAAAATAAAATATATTTAAAATTCGATTAGTAAATGTTTTTACCTACAAATTTTCTCTCTTTAATTTTAGCTTCATCTTGATGGCAAGTATGCCAATCAGACTTGTGGACTTTGTGGAGACCTCATGGGGGAAAGTGTCTTTCATACGAATGGTAAAGAAAATATGTATCTTCATTATAAAAAGAGAGAGTGTGTGTGTGTGTGTGTATATATATATATATATATATATATATATATATATATATATATATATATATATATATATATATATATATAATATTACCCCACCATCCATGTAAAAGCTGCATTCAAGCTCTGAGGTCTCCTAATATTTTTCTTTAAAATTACCTACCCCAGAAAATGGGAATTATTGTCACTGCTCAACATAATCTCCCTTTTGACATACACATGTATACAATGTCAACGCCATGAATGCATGGCCGCTGTTTATGCTTCTTTGGACAATCACTGGTGCAAGAACTGCATGACTGCAAAACTTGCCACCAAGGAGAGCGTCCTTCATCATTGAAACAGGCCAAAAATCGCGAGGTGCAAATTCAAGTCAGTTGAGAGCATGAGGGTCGACTTCAAAGTTGTTGTCATTAAGAAACCCCTAAATAAGGGCTAGGCGATGAGCAGGAGTGTTGTCTTGATGGATTTATGGCACCCACCTGGGGGAAACTTTCCCCATCTTCAGGTCTTCTCGCAGGATGTTGTGCATAGATTCTATGGAAAGGCCAACTTTGCAGGACAATCACTTCGACAGTTAATCAGAGGTCCCCTATAAACTACTCGTTCCATTCATTTAATCATTTTGTTGGACCAGCTGGTGGGTGGCCGAGGATCCTTTAGTTCGTTCTCACATGACCCTTAGGCTTCTTAGAACTGTTGAACCCGTGAATATACATTTTTAATGTTCATGAAACCTTCACCTCATGTCTCACTCAACTTATAATGAATATCAGTGGGTATCATTCAACGTAAGTGAAGGAAATCGCTGAAGAATACCCATGTCTTCTAAAATGTGTCGCATATTTCTATCTGCTCCTATCCTTGCGAAAAAATTAATAAACCTTAGTACTTTAATGCACCTGTACAAGACACTCTGGCAGTTGGCACTAAGCTCCAGGGCATGCGTGACCAACAGTATTGAACATATTAGGTGAATCAAAGAACAGCAAGAGGGTACTATAAAAAGTACAGTATATCTAAACATAGAAGCATTTTCATAAGTGATTCCAATTTTAAAAAAATTCTGTTTTGTAAGTGAATTAATATTTGATCATTGGAGAACCTCTTTAAGAAAAGCAAGAATGAATTTCACCCTATTAAGATACTTATACATATGAAATCATGTCAGCTGTTAAATCAAGAGGAGTAGTTGGGCCTTTGTTCTTAAGTCCTCTGGCACACAAGTGTGTTTAGGTCCATGTGCTGACTATGTTAATTCACGAACAGCACAGGAACCCGTTATAGCCTATAGAGCTATGCACACTGACGTTTTTTCATGCAGACCGATGGCCCACATGAGAAAACTCAGCTCATGTCCTATTCCTGTCCAAATTAGGACATGCAAATGCTAGTCAATGTGCAGGCAGTCTGTGTATCAGGCAGCACACAGGTGTCTACACTCGAACCTCTTGGCCACAAATCACATACACAGCCGGCTTTAATCAAACTGAATCGCAGATGAGCATATGACAGTTTGTTAAATGTCATCAAGTCACACAATCTGCCTGTGATATTCAGCAAATGACCATCAAGCATAATTTTACTTATCCATGTACTTTGCTGTAGTTACTTGGCACCCACTACCACCTTAGAAACCTGAGAAACAACTAAGATCCTACCTAGGAGTCATTGAAATACTCTTACCTTAAAAAGCTGTCAGGCCAAGAGAACAATTCAGGGTATCAAAGCTTCCAAAAACTGTAGCTGGATAGTGAAGATGTAGGATAATAGAGCGACCAAGTATATAATTTCCTATCATGGCATGTGAAACTTAGCAAAGGCAAGTGCACGAATGAAAAAGTATAATCAGTACTGTATACTGAAAAGTAATAATACCTAGTAAAAAAAAGTTCTGCTTCTAATTCTTTCATATATTATGTTACTGTCTCTAAATGTCAGTTTGGAGTAATAGCAAGTAATGTAGGAATCTATAACATGAATGTTGCTTCTCTTTTCTAGGCTTTCCTCTTACAGAGACAGAGTTTGGAAATCTTCAAAAAGCAGATGGCCCAAATGAAGACTGTCCAGATGCAAACCCTCCAGATTGGAGTAATTGCCCTTTGCAAGATGTAACTATACCCTTATATTTTGTTTTATTCAGAAGCATCACTTATTAAGAAAAGTTAAGTTTATTAAGTTATTTACAAAAGACAGATCCTCACATCACTGAGAAGAGGAACATTCAACTTTTCTTATGACATACCAGAAAGTTCCATATTCTGCTACATTGTAGCACTGGGTATCTAGTATGCATATTTGTTTGTGACAAGGCAACTGTTTTTGCAATCAACGCTGGAATTCACATTGCACTAGAACAATAGATTCACACTTAACAAACCACTTCACCTATGGTGTCCCCATAGCAGTCCAGGAGAAAATGAAACTTACTGGTAAATCATAAAAACTTTGAACCTTCCTCTTCTCAGTGATGCATGGATTGTGTTCCTGTCTTTTGTAGTTTGTTTGTAATTAAACCCCCAAATCTGCTTCTTCTTTTTGAACAACCGTTTATATGATATTCTATTATATTAGCCTATTAGTCCTAGTTAGAGATGAGCGAACATATTTGCTAAGGCAAACTACTCGAGCGAGTAGTGCCTTATTCGAGTACCTGCCCGCTCATCTCTAAAGATTCGGCTGCCGGTGCGGGTGAGAGGTGAGTTGCGGCAGTGAGCAGAGGGAAGCAGGGGGAAGAGAGAGATCTCCTCCCCGTTCCTCCCCGCTCTCCCCCGCTGGCAGCCGAATCTTTAGAGACGAGCGGGCAGGTACTCGAATAAGGCACTACTCACTCGAGTAGTTTGCCTTAGCAAGTATGCTCGCTCATCTCTAGTCCTAGTATATCAGTGTCTAAGACAGGAGGATTAAATTAGAGCTACATTTTGAAAAGGAACCAATATGAATGATGACTAGGGATGAGCGAGTATACTCGCTAAGGCACTACTCGCTCGAGTAATATGCCTTAGCCGAGTATCTCCCCGCTCGTCCCGAAAGATTCGGGTGCCGCTGCAGGGCGGGGAGCTGCAATTCACCTGTCAGCTGCGGCGGCCCCTGAATCTTTAGGAACGAGCAGGGAGATACTCGGCTAAGGCACATTACTCGAGCGAGTAGTGCCTTAGCGAGTATACTCGCTCATCCCTAATGATGACCCATTTTACATAATGGGTATTGATTTACATCTTACCTGTAGTTTTTTATCATATAAATAGTAAAATTCCTATTATTTAGCATGTTGTAGACCACTGAGGTGCTGCTTTTTTCTGAAATTTTAATTATTCAGGATGTGGTCGTGTAACATAAATGCTGTGGATTTTACATGCGGAATTTCTGCGAAGAAAATCCACAGAATTAATAATACAAGCCATAAGGATGAAAATTTTAATAAATCTCATTTTTATGGTACGGAAAAAAATCTTATGCTGCAGATTTTCAGCACAGATTTCACCTCTTCAAGTTAGGCCTCGGTCAGATGACCGTTGTTTGCCGCGATTTGCGGATCGCATGACGGATGCGCATCCACAAATCGCGTGACCGGGGCCGACGATTTGCCGAAAAATCTGCAGCTAGCAGCGTTTTCGGCGAAACGGGCCCCATCAAAAGAGCGCTGTCCGCCCATTGAAATTCAATGGAGCTGGCAATACAGCCGGCTCCATTGAAAGCAATGGGCTGCCGGCGAGCGCAGGATGAATTTTCGGAAAGGGCTTAAACATATAAGCCCTTCCCTGAAAACCATCCAAAAATGTGTAAAAATAAAAAAAAATATATATACTCACCTTCTCCGTGCAGCCGGAGTTCAGCCGCGGCCGGCTGGCAGTTCTCCTGAACTGCTCTGTGTAGTATTCAGCAGCCGGGGATTTAAAATCCCCGCCTGCTGAATGGGCTGCCTTTGATTGGTCACAGCCCTCACCAATCAGAGGCAGCACTCACTCACCCATTCATGAATGGGTGAGTGAGTGCTGCCTCTGATTGGCTGAGTGCAGGGACCAATCAGGGGCAGCTCTCAGCTGTCATACAATAGCTGAGAGCTGCCCCTGATTGGTCCTTGCGCTGACCCAATCAGAGGCAGCACTCACTCACCCATTCAGGAATTCATGAATGGGTGAGTGAGAGCTGCCTCTGATTGGTGAGGGCTGTGACCAATCAGAGGCAGCCCATTCAGCAGGCGGGGATTTTAAATCCCCGCCTGCTGAATACTACACAGAGCAGTTCAGGAGAACTGCTGTCCGGCCGCGGCTGAACTCCGGCTGCAGGGACAAGGTGAGTATATATATTTTTTTTATTTTTACACATTTTTGGATGGTTTTCCGGCAAGGGCTTATATTTTTAAGCCCTTCCCGAAAAGTCATGTCGGGCTTGCCGGCAGCCCATTGCTTTCAATGGAGCCGGCTGTATTGCCGGCTCCATTGAATTCAATGGGCGAACTTCGTTCTTCTCTGCCACAGCTGTTACAGCTGTGGCAGAGGAGAACAATCTTTATAGTATATGTTCTCAATGGGGTCGGCGCTGCTGCCGCCGACCTCATTGAGCGCATATATAGAACACAAGGAATCGCAGAACGCAGATAGGCGCGATCTGCGATTCGTCATGTCCTATAATTTATTGGACATCCGCATAAAAAGCGGACATCTGAGTGATCCCATTGCGAAGCAATGGTTCTATATATTCGCAGATCGCATGCGCATCTGTAAATCGCGGCAAAAAACAGTCATCTGACCGAGGCCTAAGGGGTTGAAATCTGGAGCAAATTCTGTACCAAAACTCTGTGGAAAAAGCATGTGGATTTTGGCAAAGATCTGCACGATTAATTTGAGACCACGCAATATACCCGGTACGTTAGTTTAGTGATGGATTCTGCTTAAATTCTGCTATGGATGTTATTTTGAATTAAGTCAACTAATGAAGTAATATAATTTTTTATCAATTTGGCACCTACTTACACAATGATGTGGACGCAGTTGAGCATTTTATTGCACTCTTTATATCTTTTAGGAGACAATATGTGAAGCTGCACTGCAAGATAAAGCGTTTGAAGTCTGTCATGAATTACTTGTCATTGAACCATTTGTTCGTGCTTGTAGGGAAGATTTATGCCAATGTCAGGAAGCGGACATAGAATCTTGTATTTGTAACACTGTTGGCCAATATTCCCACCATTGCATTTATCATGGAGGACAGCCGCAAAACTGGAGAAATCCGGATCGTTGTGGTAGGCTGACAAACTATGCTCTTAAATAAATAAATGACTAGTGAGATCCTCATCAGAAGGTACAGTCATGAATATCATACTTCGTGTTCACATGTATGACAGTTGCATAGAACCATTTTATGGCAGTCTAAGGAGCCCTTCATTAAGCATTGGATTTCATATAGAGTTCTCTGATATGTAATGTATAAATCCGACAGAAGAATATTGTGGAATGCTTCTTGGGACATATTATAATGGAGGTATTCATTGCTTCTAGGGGACAATATATCCATAACATGATGCCGTATTGAGGCACCATATGTGTGTTCTGCACAACTGTTCCATAGTACAGAGCCGCGGGGACCCTCTGTGCCTAAGTACAGACTCTGGCCATATGCATAACACCTTAAGGAGACATCTTTTTCACTCAAAATAAAACTTTAGTTCTTGTCTGACCGACACACAAATTTGCAATGTAGGGCAGGAACCATAAAAATATAATGAAATTTATAACCCAAATTTATACTCTAAGAACTATAAGTTATGGTTTTAATACAAGGAATAATAAATATCAGACAGTAGAAAAGCTGAAGTCATTCCTGTGATGAAGACATGGAACTAAATAACTTAGAGTCCCCATACACAATGTACAACTGTTGGACAAATGATCACTCAAATTGAAAGTCCCAGATCTATCATTGCACTGACATCATCAATAGCGGGAAAGTTGAGCTGCCTACATACACATCAGAGAGGCCTAGCCCTGCTGTGATTGGCAGGTTTGAACATTTAAAATTTAATGCGTATGAGGACTCTTATTGACAGTAAGGTCTCATACATACTACCATATGCAAAATACAGTAGTTTATGGCATTAAGGTCCCATATTGAGACACTTTTATTATGAATACTGTACAGTATGAAAATGGAGATAATCCATTTTTTTCAAGCTTTTTTGTTTGCCATTGATGCGCCTGAATTAAGAATGATCCTCATACAGCCACCGATAGGTTTCTCATACATCCATATACACTGCTTCAATTTTGTCACGTTTACACTGGACGCAAAATGCACCATGTCCAGGATAAACGCAAGGTTGTGTTCACTCAGGGGACAGACCGCGGCCAGGAGTGAAGAAACAAAGGAAGGATGGGATAACCTCACCCTGACTTCTAAGAAGGAAGAGCCCTGTCTAAAAGTGAGGTTATCGCGTCTAAAAAGGTGGCCACATGTCCCGTGCCTTGACCACTAACTTCTCACACCCAACAGGAAGAAAACACCAACAGATATCTAAAGCACCAAGTTACTTTAACGCAGAAATAAAAAACAAGAAAACTAATTAGCTTTAGCAGCAGAGCTCCAAAGGACACAACTTCACTCCACCAGAGCTAAGACAATCAGCAACACCTACACTCCGGAGCAAACCTAAATAATGACCAATGTGATGTCATTGGACCACAGGGCTCCAAAAAACCAGGGTAATGCCCACATGCAAATTCAGTGATAGGTGGAACACTAAGGGAATACAGATGAATGACCGAAGGAAACCAAAAGAAAAGGCAAACCTCAGAAACATGAACCTTAAACTATCAGACTGACTGGACAAAGCAGTCAGTCCATGTACACAACATGGCCACTGCACCACAACCCTGTTGTGGTCCACAAATTTGACTTGCCATTGAACTTTAGGGTGGGAGGCAAATCAGCAGCCATTCAGCTCCCAATAAAATAGAATCTAAAGTATACAAATGGCCATAGGAAAACATTAGCCAGTGTATAATTACTACAAATCCCTAATGAGGGGGCCTAATAGAGCAAAACAATGGTAGGAGGATTTGTGTGTGAAGTTTACCACCAATGTACAGTTCTATTAAGTTATAGTTAATACATTTTGAATGGTCTCTGTTATGACAGGACAAAGTTTTAAATGCCTATTCATCTACCTAATTTAGTATATTACTGTTCCAGAGAAACATTGTCCACTTGGCATGGTCTATCTGGAGTGTGGATCACCCTGTATGAACTCCTGTACTGATCCAGAAAGACAACTTGTTTGTGATGAACACTGTGTGCAAGGTTGCTTCTGTCCTCCAGGTTAGTGAGCGCTCTACTCAAAAATATTCTAGTAATGTTAGTTAAGAACCTCCGAGTAGGTTATGAAGTCCAACTCCTATCTATGTTAATTATCCTTATCTTTTTGCAAATCTCTGTTTATTGAACAAATGTGAACATTGCATTATATCAAGCAAGCAATGAAAAGCACATCTTGACCTTACAGGACACAGAATGCCAGATTTCTCAAATATAAAATTTGGTATAAGGAACATATAAAGAAAACTTTATACAACATTCCCTATGTGTGGTTGGAAGAAAACAAAATATAGCACCCTCTGTTTGGGTGGGAAGGTCAGTGGGGGGTGGAGTGACAAAAAAAAATATTTTGGGAAGGGGGGGACTCCTGCCTGCGGAATCTGGCTATGCTGTGGGCAGGCAGCCTAAGGGTAGGACAATGGGTCCCAACAAAGTAAGATTATGATGATGGTTAAATGGAGTAAAACCCCATTTACACATAACGATTGTCATTTGAACTAAGAAATTAACGACTTTTTGCATACAAATGCTGAGCATTTATACTTAAAGATAATCTTTTGAAATCCTCTCATTAGCTAAAGTAAACTCTGTATATGTTGCTTGCTCAGGTGGGCATGTGTTTATGCGAGGATTCTCTGCCCAGGAGGTTTTTCATTAGTATGAAGAAAAGCCATTGTCTTCTGCCACATGAGTAAACAAGAAAACATTGTATTTAGCAAGTAAACAATCACCCCTCCCCTCAAGTCATTTAGTCTTTCAAAGGACTGAAAGAATGTAATTTAAACCGCACAAAAAGTTTACAAACTAACGACTATTTTTATGCAAGCTGAAACTCGGGGATAGTACAGGATGACTTGCATTTATGCGTAATGATTAGAATGCAAATTCACTTGTTTGAAAAGATTTTGAGCAATAATGTTGCATGTAAATAGGCCTTAAACGGTTGCCTAGGGTTCATTTAGGATACACATTTCTTTTTAATTGCTCTCCACTTGAGGATTTGCAAAAGCTTTTTCTGTAAATTATATGGTACATTAAATTGCACCATTACAAAATGCAACCCATCCCTCAAAAAACAACCCCTTACAGCTATGTCAATAGACAAATAAAAAAGTTATGGCTCTTGGAGTGCAGGCTAAAAAAAATATATATAAATCTCTTGTCAAAAAATGGTTAAAATCAGCGGGGCTGACTACATACCTCTGCAGCCACAGCCTTGATGACTCAGTCCCCATTTTTTTATACTTACCTCTCTTCTCCAGGGTGGGCTCTTCTTACGTCCAGATTCCGCTGCTGTTAATGTGCCAAGTTGGTGCTCCCCACCACTCACTCTTAGGGTGCCTGCACACGAGCAGAATTTCAAGCGCGTGATTTTAGGCACATAATCCGCCCCAGACCGCAGCCAATATACTCCTATGAGGATCCGCAGTTGTCCCCAGACGGACGGATGTGTATCGCGTTTTTTCACGCGAGTGAAAAAATCTGCGACCTGTTCTAATTTTGGTCGGATCATGCGCGTGAAGCCTCCAATACAAGTGAATGGGTGCGTTTTTTCACGCAGTACATCCGGAGTGCAGCTGCGGATGGAGTCACTGGTTGCTATGACTACAGGAAGTAGGCATGGTAGGAGGCGTCCCAACACACAGCACAGAGCTTCACAGGCAAATTTCAACTGCAGATCTGTCCTTTCAGTCCCCTCATCTACCAGAGAGCAGCCAGCAGACACCAGCCAGGGTGCACCCAGTACCTCCTTTTTTTCCTGGGGGGCTCTTCCTCCTCCGTTACCGCAGTACGTCCGAAAAAAGTTACATGGATCAACCATGCCCAGAAAGACATCTGCTCACCGGGTGAAAGCATGTTGCCAGAATAATTTAACAGTGCTCACACAAGCAAGAGGGACAGAACGGAGTCTGGGTGTTGGTTTTTAAGCTGTTTTCCAGGGAATGGGCAGTTCTCTAGGGGTTGGGTTTACAATAAGGGTGTCTTCCGGATTTTTCTGCGCGTTTTTTTCCGCAACACATCCGCGTATATCCGCGCGTGATTTTTCACGCATCCGCACCTATCCGCAAGCACATTTAGGTACCATACGCGCGTGAAAATCCGCTAGTGGAATCCGGAACGCTCGTGTGCAGGCGGCCTTAGTGGGTGATGTCAGACTGCCCACTTGACACACTGACAGTGTCAGAAGCTGGACCTAAGAAGAGCCCATCCAGGCAAAGGAAGGTGAATATAAAAAAAAAGCAGGATAGAGTCAGCAGGATCATGACTGACAGGTCCTCTTTAAAACTAGACTAAATATACAGTAAAACTAAATATTTTACTTTGTCTAGTCTGTCATTAGTCATCTTTGATTTTAACTTCTTCATTGTAATGTTTAAAGGCTTAATATATGATGATGTCTTTAATGGTGACTGCATGCAAGTTGAAGATTGTCCTTGTACCTACAACGGCAATGTATATCAACCAGGAGAATCCTATTCTACTTCCTGTAGGACCTGGTAAGTAAAACCAATGGGATTTACTAGTCTTGGTTGGCTTCGCCAAGGGCATGCATGCATATGGCACATCCTATTGTTGGTGTGAGTACAGTAATACAGCAAACTGTAATTTCCATAACAATAATTGTACTGTAAATACAACCTTAGTTTAATATTATAGAGAGCAGGGCCTGTGGAAAGGCTGTACCATATGGACTCTTAGAGAATAAGGAATTGGGAGTAGTCCCAAAACCTTGTCCACTAAAGTAAATGTTGAGAAAATTTCCCAACTTTCAACAGAAGCCTGCAAACATATACATCTGTATAAGTATACAATGTGCCATACTGCAATTAAAAAGGTATACTGACTAGAGATGAGCGAGTGTACTCGGTAAGGACAGAAACTCGAGCGAGTATCGTCCTTTCCGAGTACCTGCGCCTCGCCCGCAAAGATTTGGGTGCCGGCGGGGAGCTGCGGGGAAGAGCGGGGGGAACGGTGGGGAGGAGATCTCTCCCCCCCGCTCCCTCCTGCTCATTCCCGCAACACAGCGCTCACCTCCGCCAGCACCCGAATCTTTGCAGGCGAGCAGGCAGGTACTCGGTAAGGATGATACTCGCTCGAGTATCTGTCCTTACCGAGTATGCTCGCTCATCTCTATTACTGACACAAACCAGCCTGACATTCTGCAAAAGGGGAGTCTTTTTGCCAATATTAGGTTAATGGGGTCTTATGGATATGTTCAACATACACTCCAGGAGGTTTTTATAGTTTACAAAGAAGTAAAACAGCGCCTAAGAGATGAACTTACCATACCGTTAGAGTTCGCGGCCACGACCAGCTTATTTCTCCTGGCAGTCGTGGAGCCCATCTTGCCCCTTCCTTTAGCAGACACCCTGCTTTAGCATCTCTGACAATGGCTGACGCACACATATGCCTGTGCTCAAAAGGACCAGTATGCACCTTGCAAACTAAATTCTTCCCCTCCTGGCTATATCAGAAATCCTCACTCTATAAAGATTGCATTACTTGTTCATGGTATTTTGGCCCTGCTTAAGGTGCTATATAAGTGTGTTCTGATTGCCCGATTCATGACTTTGACTCTTCCTGACTGTTGCGTTCTTTGCTTCTGAGCTCAACTTGATATACTGATCACTCTTCTGTCTGCTGCGTGCCCTGACCTCTGGCAGGTTGTACCATTCTGTGTCCTAAACGCTTACGTAATCTTCGTCCTTCAGTTGTGCTGCCTGCCCTGACTCAGATTCTCTAATTGTGCTTCTATTCACACACTCAGGTATTGCACCTAAGTCTAGAGTAGGATTTGCTGCCACATTACTGAGACCACTTCCAGACTAACAGCCTTAAGACCCCACAGTGAAGCTCACATCCTGACTGGTGGGGTTAAAGGGCAAAGATGGGGTACTCAGCAGTTGCTTCTGGCCCTAAGTCAAACAAGCGTGTGGCACAGTGGATCTAAAGGCGCTGACCTAGACACACATTTTCACGAATGTAGATTTCCTCAGCACTTCCCGGGGCTTCACTGCTGCTGCAAGAGTTGTGGAAGCTGCATGATATGTCTAGACTTTATGCTACTGATTGTTACCAGTCAATAGGAAGAGAGAGGATGTGGGGGGGGGGAAGCAGAAGAGCAAGTTCGATACTGTAAAGAAGGTTGGATCTGCGTAATAATATATATTTGAAGAATCTGCTCCTGGTCATGGATCAGTTACTTGAAATGGAAAAGCTGATCAGAGCCTGAATCTGAGAACAGGGGGTTAGATGGAAAATGAAGCTGGTATCACACATCTAAAATATACCACCTAGGGGTGCATTCACACGAGCATGTGTGTGTACCGTACATAGGTTCGCAGGAAACCGCGCACCGACGTACGTGCACAAACACGCGTGAATGCAGGTCCATGCCCATTGCCTTCAATGGGGCCACGGCTACTGCTGGCTGCCCCATTGAAAGCAATGGGCTGCTGGCAACTCCTGCAGTGATTTTCAGGGAAGGGCTTTAAATAAAAAAAATATATATATACTCACCTCTCCGCTTCTGCCATGTAAATATTCCCCACGCGGAGTCCTCTTGTCACTGAACACTGTGACAACACTATCTCAGTGATCAGTGCCAAGGGGACTTCCAGTGGGGAGTAAAGAATACCCTGCCACAGCTGTCACAGCTGTGATAGCTGTGACAGCTGTGGCAGCGGATCGCGATATTCTCATATTGCTTTCAATGGGACTGGCACTTCTGCAGTCCCATTGAAAACAATGGGCTGCTGGCAAGCTCTGCAGGGATTTTCAGGGAAGGGCTTTAAATATTCTTCCCTGAAAAATCATCCCTAGAATTGTTAAAAATGAAAAAAAATTATACTCACCTCCCCTCAGCTGCTGGGGCTCAGGCACATCTAGCCTGTCTTTCCCTGCACTGCTCTAAAGCTCCTTCAGCAGACGGGGATTTAAAATCCCTGCCTGCTGAAAGGGCTGTATCTGATTGGCTGAGCGCTCAGCCAATCACAGGCATCTCTCAGCCATTCATTGTATGACAGCTGAGTGCTACCTGTGATTGGTCACAGCACTCAGCCAATCACAGGCAGTGCTTGGCCGTTAATTGAATTCAATTTTAAATCACCGGCTGCTGAAAAAGCTTCAGAGCAGTGCAGGGAGAAAACAGGTTGGATGCGCCTGAGCCCTGGCAGCTGAGGAGAGGTGAGTATGTATATTTTTGTATTTTTAACACATTCTAGGGAAGATTTTTCAGGGTTGGGCTTATATTTAAAGCCCTTCCCTGAAAATTCTTGCATGGCTTGCCGGCAGCCCATAGTTTTCAATGGGAGAACATCGCGATCCTCTGCCCCAGCTGTCACAGCTGTGACAGCTGTGGCAGGAGAATTCTTCAACCCAGTGGAGATAAAGAAATCTGCCACAGCTGTCACAGCCGCGGCAGGGGATTTTTTAATCCCTGCGGAGATGAAGAAATCCTCTGCCACAGCTGTCACAACTGTGGCAGGGGCTTCTTTACTCCCCGCTGGGGAATATTGACGCGCACCATAGACCTATGGTGCACACATGTCCTATTTTTTGCAGGTATGTGCATTTGCACACCTGTAAAACACAGGCATGTGAACACACAATAGGGAACCAATGGTTCTAATAGATGCATGGTTTTGTGCGCACCTATTTACGCACACGCTCACACTCGTGTGAATACACCCTTAAGCCCTTTGTCCAGTTGATATGGTACTCTACACCAAGAATAGGAGTGCTGCCCTATAATTGGTGAAAGTTTCTTATCACTAATTCTACTATTAATTTAGAAACTACAATTTTTGTGTTTTTTTAAATCCCATGATTGTGAGACTTTTCGACTATGCTTGATTTGCAGTACCTGCTACAGTGCAAAATGGAACTGCACCGTCATTCCATGTTCTTCAACTTGTTCCATAGAAGGAGGCTCTCACATAACCACTTTTGATTACCTATCTTATAATGTACATGGGGACTGTATTTACGTGGTTTCTAAGGTAAGACCAATTTTATTACATCTGAAGCTATTCTACTTGAAATGTTGAACATATAGACAAATAAATAGTAGGACCAGAGATTGGAGAATATATTACAGAGGTAAAATAGTGTGTTTAGCTATTGTCATATGGGCGGTTACTAAGGAGTTAATTTTGGATATATCGCTCGGAAGAAAACAGAATAGAAAACAATCAAAAAGTCATTATGTTTAAAATATTTAGGTCACGGTACAGAAATTGTATTCTAATGCAACAAATATGTCAACTTTCTTTTATTCTGTGTTTATTATAAAACCTAATAAAAATGATTGAAAATAAAAAGTCCTATGGATCAGTAAATGGTACCAATAAAAAGTACAATTCATCCCACAAAAAAAAATCATCAAACAGCACTGTTATCATAAAAAATTGTTTTAGGGACCTTTGTATACAAAAATACAAAACATTACACCCCAATTCCAAAAAAGTTGGACGCTGTGTAAAATGTATCGAAATTTAAAGGAAAAAAGAATGCGTTGATTTGGAAATCTCATATAACCATATTTTATTCCCAATAAGGGCTTTTATAGCTCCAATATTGCTGCGTTTTTTTACTACAAATGTCAATGGGACTTTCTAATGTTAAAATTGCATCGCACAAAAATTGCACGTTTGCGCTTCTGGGATTTTTGTGCGATGCGATTTTATTATTAGAAAGTCCCATTGACATTTGCAATAAAAAACACAGCGACATCGCAGCGTTAAAAAATGCTAGTGGGTAAAAGCCCTAAAACACATATCAGAAACTGAAAGTGAGACATTTTTCCATTTCACAAAAGCCTGGAAAAGTAAAGGCCCATTTAGATGGGACTAATGTCGGGCAAGCGATGCCTGATACTCGTCCCCGCACATATTAGCTCTCATGCTGCTGCACGGGAGATAGTATCGCTGGCTCACAGCGGGGACGCTGGAGGAGATTTTACTCCTCGCTGTCCCCGCCCCTCTCCATTCACTCAACATAGTGGATGTTTAATACTGAACGGCTGCTATTTACACTGAACAATGAGCGATCTGCTCATCGTCCATCGTTTATGCTGCATAAACGATGGACGATGAGCTGGAAACTGATCGTTCAGTGTAATTAGCAGCCGTTCAGTATTGAATGGCCGCTATGTTAAGTCAATGGACAGAGACGGGGGAGCGCGAGCAGTGAAATCTCCTGCAGCCCCCCTGCTGGACGCTCTGTGAGCGAGACAGCGATACCAACTCCCCTGCAGCAGCATGGGAGTGACTCTATGCGGGGACGAGTGTCGAGCATCGTTTGCCCGACATTCGTCCCGTCTAAATGGGCCTTATGTGGTACTAATGAAAAACAGCTGGAGGGTCAATTTTTTACCAAATCACATGACTGTGTATAAAAAGAGCATGCTAGAAAGGCAGAGTTTCTCACAAGCAAAGATAGTCAGAGGTTCATCAATCTGTAAGAAACTACTTCTAAAAACTTTGGAGCAATTTCAGAAAAATGTTCTTCAATGTAACAATGTGAGGACTTTGAATATCCCATCTACAGTACATAATATCATCAAAAGATTCAGAGAATCTGGAGACATTCAAGGCTAATGGTTAATATTGGATGCTTGAGATCTACGGGCCATCAGGCATCGCTGCATTAAAAACAGGCATGATTCTGTAATGCAAATTCCTACATGGGCTCAGGAATACTTCCAGAAATCATTGTCTGTGAACACAGTTTGCCGTGCAATTCCAAATGCAAGTTAAAACTGTATGTTGCAATGAAGAAGCCATATACTGTATCAACATAATCCAAAAATTCCGGCGTCTTCTCTGGGACAAACTTCATCCAAAATGGACTGAGGCAAAATGGAAAACTGTTCTCTGGTCAGATGAATCAAAGTTTGAAATCCTTTCTGGAAACAACAAACTTCATAAGAGAAGATGGACCATCCAGCTTGCAATCAGTGCACAGTTCAAAAGCCTGCATCTCTGATGGTATAGGGTGCCATTAGTGCCTCATGCATGGGTCGATTACACATCTTTAAAGGCAGTATTAATGCTGAGCAGTCTATAGAGGTTTTAAAACTACATATGCTCTCATCTAGACAACGTCTCTTTCAGTGAAGGCCTTGAATATTTTAGCAAGACAATGCTAAACCACATACTGAAACCATCACAACAGCATGGCTTCGCAGAAGAGACCGGGTGCTGAACTGGCCTACCTGCAGTTCAGACCTTTCACCAATAGAAAACATTTGGTGTATTATGAAATAAAAAATCCTGCAAAGGTGACTTAGGACTGTTGAGCATTTTTTTAAAAAATGAAATGGAAAAATATCTCACTTTCAACTTCCAATATGTTTTATATGTACTATTGTGAATAAAATACGGTTATATGAAAAGGTAGCAAGATACTAAAAAAACTATATACATTTGGTATTGAGTCGACGTAACCGTAATGAGCTGTAGAATTAATTTAATATATAATTTATGCTGCATGGTGAACACAAAAATAAATAAATACAATGAAAGCTATACAAATTTCAGATACTTTAATTTAACATTTAGAAAAAAAGGGAATAAAAACTGATCAAAATGTTATAGGTTACCAAAAATGGGATAGGTGAGCCCATCCCACAAAAAACAGCTCTAATAGCGCTCTGTTGATGGAATTATGGCTCTTGGAATGTAGTAACAAAGAAACAAATCTTAAAGGAAAAGTGTTTTTTTTGTGCAAGAATAAAAAAACAAAAAAACTGTCTAAACTTAGCATTTCTGGAATCATAGTGACCCACAGGATAATATTAGTACATTATGAATTCTGCATGCTGAATGATGTAAAAATGAAATTAAAAGAACAATGGTCGAATTTCTTTTTTCCCAACCCCCCACAAAAAAATAAATAAAAGCTATACATTATATGTACCCAAAAACTATGCCATTAAATATATAACTTATCTCACAAAAAACACGAAAATTAAAAAGTTATGGGTCTAAGAATGCGACAATGTAAAAAAATGCAAAATTTGTTGGTCATTAGGGCATAAAATGGTCCCATCACTAAGGGGTTAAAGTCATTAGTTTTTGCCTTTAAGAGTCTGTTCACTCTACAGGCATGCCTTTTGCTTATAGCGGAAATTATTATGCAATGATGGTTCCATGTTTTAACAGGCACTGACAAACCTCATGAATATTAAAGGGGTATTCCCATTTTGGACTTTTATGCCATAGCCAGTAAAGAGGTTAGATAGGATGGAGTTGTAGGCCCAGATGGGGATACCCCTTTAATGCATATTTTGACAGTAACACTACTAGAGACTGTGATATTCTTACCATCAAAAATACCATAAAGCTTGACAGAAATCCCTGAACACAAGTATAAATAGAAAATAATTATGACTCATACTCAAGTCATGCTCTTTTTTTCTTAATGATATGTATTTAATTCTTAGGATTATGAACAATCCCGCTTTACTATATTGGGTGAATTAAGACCCTGTGGAATAAGACAGGAAGAAACATGTCTTAAAGGAGTCACTATTTACTTAAATAGTGGCACAACGGTGAGTGGTCTGCTGATTACATTTTTATATCTAATATTTCATAAGACGTTACTCCACTAACAGACATATTAATGTGCTGTTAAATACTCTTGTATAAAAAAGACAAAAGATTATTGAGGTAATATCTTTATTGGCTAGCTAGAAAAAGTACACTTAAAAACTTCACCAGGCAGATAACCTATGATATATAGAAAAGCAACAGCAGCAAGTAAGACATTAGAGAGAAGTACTGAGCAGTGTAGCTGTTAATCCAGTAGTCAACACATACTATTATCTGCATCTTTCTGCTTCTCTCTCCCTCAGCTTATCCGCACCACTCCCATCTTTGGTCAGTATATAGTATGATCTGTAGTCAATGAGCTGATAGTCTTTCTTGTTTCACATGACAGATTTAGAGGTATTTCAAAGTGAGTGAACATTTTTAGGAGGGTGGAGGTAAGAATTCTGATAAATGAAGAAACGCATTTTTTTTCTGATAAGATACATCAGAAATAGAGATGAGCGAGCATACTCACTAAGGGCAATTGCTCGAGCGAGCATTGCCCTTAGCGAGTACCTGTCTGCTCGAGAGAAAAGGTTTGGGTGCCGGCGCGGGGGAGCGGTGAGTAGCAGCAGTCAGCAGGGGAGAACGGGGGGAGAGAGGGAGAGAGAGATCTCCCCTTCATCCCTTCCCGCTCTCCCCCGCAGCTCCCTGCCCGCCGCCGGCACCCGAACCTTTTCTCTCGAGCAGGCAGGTACTCGCTAAGGGCAATGCTCACTCGAGCAATTGCCCTTAGCGAGTATGCTCGCTCATTACTAATCAGAAACGTTATATTATTGATGTATGCAAACTTTGCATTGCAAAGCTTTCATTCTAAAAGGCATACCTATAACAGAGGTGGACCATGCAGCTGCCCTTCATAAGAAGGTGCTCAGAATTGTTCCGTCTAGTAACCTGTACTACTCATGATGAGAACCTGTGCAGGACTCTTCTCTCCAGAATTACTGGAAAAAAAAGTTAAAGGAGTGTGTAACAAACAATTTTTTTACTAAGTTTGAAAAACAATGATTGGGAATGGAACTCTTCTTGGGGAGAGACGATGCCATCCCCCGATCCACTTACCCCCCAGGTGTCTCCATCCCCACCCCTCCAAGGTGCTCTTCTTAAGGACACCCCTCTTGATCTCCTTCAAAGCTTTTACATTCTCTACCTATGCAAGAACCCCTCTCCGAGGTTCATTCCATTCTTGAGAGTATCACATGATTGGTTAGTGCACCATGTATATTAGTGGTGCTGATACTATTAGATCAGGCTTGCTATGTCCCACATTATACTGACAACCCGCGTTCCACTAATGTCTGAGGGTACTGCCTGATGATGCAGTAGGGTGGCTAAAACCCCACCCCACGATAACAGCCAATGGCAGCATGATCTTGCAATCCAACAATATCAGCAAGATCGTGTGGCAATTGACTCCTGCAGGTGGGCAAGGTTGTGGTCACAGTGTGCTTACTACATTGTTGTACTGTACCCCGAAGACCAGACTGCAATCTGCAAAAATGATAAACACTATTAATATGTTGGCCAACATACACAAGCTTGCAACCTACATCAAGGGTCCCCATCTTGCTGTGAATTGATGTTTGTACCTGCCCTGTAATTTTGTATCAAAAGTAGAGATGAGCGAGCGTACTCGCTAAGGCAAACTACTCGAGCGAGTGGTGGCTTATGTGAGTACCTGCCCGCTCGTCTCTAAAGATTTGGGTGCTGGTGGGGGGGCAGGGAGCAGCGGGGGAGAGCGGGGGAGAGCGGGAAGGAACGGGGGGGGGGGATTTCTCTCACTCTCCCCCCCCCCCTGCTCACTCCCGCAACTCACCGCTCTCCCCCGCCGAACCTGAATCTTTAGAGACAAGCGGACAGGTACTCGCATAAGGCACCACTCGCTCGAGTAGTTTGCCTTAGCGAGTACGCTTGCTCATCTCTAATCAAAAGGTAACAGCAAGCAGAGACCTTATAAACATGAGGAATAATACAGAAAGTATACTGGAATACTGTGTAACTTTGGTCATCTTTATACATACTGCAATGTGTAATATATAAAAGCATTATAGAGTAGATTGTGTTAGTAAAATACATAATTTTGTCTGTGTAAATCTGTTTTACATTGACATTTTCCACTTAAAAATATGCTGCCACATCTATGAAATATATCTTTAAGTGATTACAATTCTCTTTTTTTTTTAGAAATTAGAGATTAAACCTAATGGCTTTGTCTACTTGAACGGAATTCATACTGGACTGCCACTGTATTCAGGTATAAGACAGATATGTTCAATGATGTAGAAGAGATGCTGTTAATGTTTCTGCCCCATTTACACGGGATGAGCTGTCGGGCATCAGTTACGCAGGAGCGAGTATCGCTGGCATCGCTAAGAGCACTGCTGGCATGGAGGCGGGGCGACGTGGGCGTATTCTCCCCCGCCTCCATTTACATTAAGCAGACAGTCGTTCAGAAGTGATTAACTGCTATTTACACTGAATGACAAGTTGTTCAGTACTCTGCATGAAGAAACCGAACAATTCTCGTTCAGTCGTTCATTTGCTGCAAGCATTTACACCGGATGATTATTGTTCAAATTTCCGCGGGAGCATGGGAATTTGGAAGATTCTAAATGGTAATCATCTCCTGTAAATGGCCCTTAACCCTTTCCAATAGAATTTTGGATTCAGGGTTTCCTAAAAGGCTTTTTCTCTTTGCTGTTATACAATGGTGCCATCTGCTGGCTGAAGCCAGTGTGTGTGCGCCAGAGAGGCTCCAACAGCGGAGTGGCTGGCAATAGACGGTAAGAATACCCTGTCGGGCGTCTTTTGACATTGGAGCTTTATAAGCTTCAGTCAGAATGTAGGAAGCTGTCAGACAGTGGATTGGAAAGGGTTAAGTCAGTCACATATCCAAGTACAAAAAAGTTCATCAATATGTTGGCCAAAGGGTCACTACATCTGTCTTCTGGTGAGCGCGGGAAATAGTTTTTT
Source organism: Eleutherodactylus coqui (assembly GCF_035609145.1). Classification (NCBI taxonomy): domain Eukaryota; kingdom Metazoa; phylum Chordata; class Amphibia; order Anura; family Eleutherodactylidae; genus Eleutherodactylus; species Eleutherodactylus coqui. Next base: position 92,713,458 of record NC_089847.1, on the reverse strand, counting down.
ATTTTTTCTGGATCTTCAACACATTGTGCCTACGCTTATGGAGTAGGCATAGCACTATCCAGCTCTCCTGTAACTACAGAATAAGAAGGAAGACCCAGAGGACCCCTTCAGTGGCTATTATATGCCCACCGGGATGTGGAGGTGTTAGCGGGAGCTCCCAGGAGGGCACCCTGCTACACCGGGTGTGTCCCTTTATCTATTTCAGTATGAAGTTATTGCCCTGGATTTGCTGTGGAGCGCTGTCCTCGTTGTTTGTTAATTATTGAGTATAATGAGGTCTGTTTGGTTTCCACTCGGCTGCCCAGCATTTTACAGTAAGAAAAAGCTATTTCTTCCAATTTTTTATGCTGGATCTGCGATGGAACCTTTGAACTGAGGTTCCAGCGCAAATGTGAACCTGGCCTAAGATATACATGAAAGCTTATTCTGTACCGTGTATGAACAAAGATATGATATAATATTATGTAAACTCAACTAATAGAAACAGAAAAAATAGGAAAGGGAAGCAAAAAATAATAAAAAATAATGTAAGACTCTTCACAGAGTAACAAAAGAGATTTACAGGAGGGCTAAAAACAGTGCCACACCTGTCCACAGGTTGTGGTTGGTACTGCATCCCAACTTTATTGAAGTGAATAGGAAGAAGCAAATACTACTACACACGCCTATGGACAGGTGTAGCACAGTTTTGAGAGGAAAACAGACATGTTTTTCCATTCCTGCACAAACCCTGTATTGTAAAACTATAATATTACTCATATAAAGTGTATCTCATATTTACACAGTAACATCAGATTTATTTACATTTCTCCAAATTTATTGAGAAACCAAGCTGTCATAATTACATAATTATTGAGACCCTCATGGGCACACCCTGTTTCCATTAATTATTTTTGAATTTGATTGGGGTCTTGGGGTACTCTTACATGGGTGGAATTATCCCACCAGGATACATCGCAAGACGCAGCTTAGCCACCACTGCAGAATTCTGAACTAAAATCTGCAGATTTGGATGCGGAATTGCAGGCAGGCTTAAAGGGGTTGTCCCGTGCCTAAAGAGAAAAAAAGTTTGCCCAGTCCCCCAGTACCTGTAAAGGAATACTGCTGCCAGGTGTTATTAAAAAAAAATATTCCCTTACCTGAATCCCCGTTCAGCAACTTTAAAAAATCTTCTTTCCAAGATGACTGCCGCTGGTCTTCTCCCATGGTGCACTGCGGGTCTTCTCCCATGGTGCACCGTGGATGTTCTTCTGCTGTCTGTGCTCCACTGACGATTCCAGCCACCTCATTGGCTGATCGGCACCATGTGATGGGGCGGAGCTATGAGATGACGCTGAGAAGGGGGAGGAGCCAGGACGCAGCTCGTGAGCCCGGACCATCCAGAAGAGGATTCCTCTCTGCGCAAGCGCGACTGTTGCGGCGACCAGAGTAGAAGTTTGGTCGTCGCCATGCAGACGGGGACACCAGCACCGGGAGGGGGTAAGTATATAACTTCTGTATGGCCAATATTTAATGCACGATGTATATTACAAAGTGCATTAATATGGCCATACAGAAGTGCATAACTGCACTTGCTTCTGCGGGACAACCCCTTTAAGTCATTTTCATCAAATGTGCATCAAAATCCGCAAGATTGTGGGAGATGGGGCATTAGATTGTGAACCCCATCAAGGACAAGTTCTTAATATGTATGGTGACAATCTTCGTACAGTGCTTTAGAATATTTCCCACTGTAAAACCCCAATTCCAAAAAAGTTGGGACGCTGTGTAGTAAATATAAAGAAAACAATAATTTGGAAATCTCATATGACCATATTTTATTCACTATAAATCACAGAGCACATACATATCAGAGCTTGAAAGTGAGAGGCTTTCCCAATTTCATTTAAAAACATTAACTTACTTATCTCACAGCCATCTTGTTTTTTGTGTTCTTGATCTTCTCTTTCCACTGACCTTCCCAAGCATCAGTACTGTTTCCAGTGAGTTAGCAAGCATCACATGGCCAAAAAAAGAGAGCCGCTGTTTGATGATTTTGCCCTCTAGTGATATTTTTGGTTTGACACGATCTAACACTACCTTGTTGGTTATCAGAGCGGTCCAAGGTATCCGTAGCATTCCCCCCCAGCACCAGAGTTCAAGTGCATTAATTTTCCTTCTGTCTATTTTTCTAAGCATCCAACTTTCCCACCAATATGCAGTTATGGGAAAGACGATTGCATTGACCAGTCTGTTTTTTGTTGCAATGCTAATGTCCTTGGTTTTCCAGATCTTTCCAATTCCTTGCATTGCATTCCTACCAAGTGTAATCCGTCTCTTGATCTCAGGTCAAGATTTCCCATTGCAATCGATTTTGGATCCAAGGAAGATGAAATCTTGGACCAATTCAACTTCTTCGTTGTTCATTTTTATGTTCCTTGTACCGTTGCCTACCGCGGTCATGACTTTCGTTTTCTTGCTGTTGAGGTACATTCCCATGCATTCACTTTCCTTTTGCACTCATTGGATAAGGTATTCCAGGTCCCTTTCACTTTCCGCAAGCAGGGTGGTGTCATCTGCGTATCGGAGGTTGTTGACCATTCTGCCACCGATTTTGATTCTGATTTCTGATTCGTCCAGATTGCATCGCCTCATGATCGTTTTTGCATACAGATTGAAAAGGACTGATAATTAAATGCAGCTTTGCCATACGCCTTTCTCGATTCCGACCCAATCCGTGTTTCTATAAGCTGTCCTGACTGTTTCTTCTTGGTTGTTGTAAAGCGACCTTATAAGAGCTGTTTAATATGTTCTGGAATGCCCATTTGCTTCAGACGCTTCCAAAACTTGTCATGTTCAATACAATCAAATGCCTTACTGTAGTCGATGAAACACATGTACACATCCTTTTGATACTCCTGGGTCTTCTGCATGATTCGGCGCAGGTTTGCGATTTGGTCTCTGGTGCCACGTCCTTTACAGAAGCCAGCTTGAACGTTCGGCAGTTCCTGTTCAACAATTGTCGCAATGCCTTTTTGTATGCTCTTTAAATAATTTTGCTCGCATGAGGTATGAGGGTGATGGTGCGGTAATTAGAACATTCTTGAGCATCACCTTTTTTTGGAAGTGTGACGAAGACACGTTAGAAAACATTAAAAAGTTAATTTACTACATCTTTTTAGCACAAAGATAACTATAGACCAGAGATGGAAAACCAATTCTATCCATTTGAACATGTTAAGACTAAATTAATTAACAATTAATTAATCGATTCAAAAGTATAATACATGACACTATATCTAAAGATATATATTGATTGATATATATTGAAAATTTGATTGTAATCTAAAATTGTATATCTAGTGCCATGTCTGAGGGAAACCCGACTCATCACTTAAAGGGGGTGTCCTGCGCCGAAACGTTTTTTTTTTTTTTCAACCCCCCCCCCCCCCCCGTTCGGCGCGAGACAACCCCGATGCAGGGACGTACAGAAAGCTTACCGGAGCACTTACCTTAATCCCCGCGCTCCGGTGACTTCTATACTTACCTGTGAAGATGGCCGCCGGAATCCTCTTCCTCCGTGGACCGCAGCTCTTCTGTGCGGTCCATTGCTGATTCCAGCCTCCTGATTGGCTGGAATCGGCACGTGACGGGGCGGAGCTACACGGAGCCTGCATTCTGCACGAGCGGCTCCATTGAAGAGAGCAGAAGACAAGGACTGCGCAAGCGCGGCTAATTTGGCCATCGGAGGGCGAAAATTAGTCGGCACCATGGAGACGAGGACGCCAGCAACGGAGCAGGTAAGTAAAAAACTTTTTATAACTTCTGTATGGCTCATAATTAATGCACAATGTATATTACAAAGTGCATTAATATGGCCATACAGAAGTGTATAGACCCACTTGCTGCCTCGGGACAACCCCTTTAATAAATATGTATGCCTCGCTGCTCTACACAGGATTTGAGAAGAGAATAGAGCTTCGTGTCCATGGGCGGGTTGGATTCTTCATGCGGGAGCCAGCAGCGGAATCCAACCCTGCCCACAGCCAGGGACCCTGCGTACCTGCCTGGGTCTTCTATTTTCTGTACTAGGGAAGTGTTGCGGCCACATGTGCAGTACAATTTTTTTTTTCAAACTCCTGCTTTCCCATGGAATCTGTAGCTCGTCCGCAACCTCAATTGCGGACCGGCCGCGGATCGGATGACTTCCATTGACTTTAATGGAATTGCATGCTGCAATTTGTTTTCCACATGCGGAATCCGGAAAACAAATCTACATGTGTAAATTCAAGTGGGGACGCCCATGTTTCCCTATGGGTGGCTTGAACTGCAGACCTTCACGCGGGTGCCTCGAGTGCATTCTGCAATTCAAATCCGCCCGTGAACATGAGGCCTAAATCCAAAGAATTTCTCCCTTTTTGTCACCAGCAGAAAATCCATCCATTAACACTCCTGAGATGGTTTACAGAATTGCCATCAGCTGAAAATGCAGATGATCTTATTCCACAAGGCGAGATCTTCCAAAATCGCATCCACGCTAGATGGAAAAAAAACCCACCAAGTGCAGTACCTTTAGGATTAATATAAATTGGGCAATCATACTCACAAGAGTCAAAATTTTAAAAGCTATGTCCCAGAAGAAGCCCGGTGGCAAAACCCTGGATCCGGCGGTGCATTTGGCATTGTGTTCACTGCATTATTGGTTTATATGCTTTAACATGGTGATTATTGGGAGTATGATTGCCGGATTTATATTAAACTTATCCTCCAGGTACGGCACTAGGTGTTTCTTTTTCCATCCAGCGTTGATGCTGTTTTGGAAGGTTGCTCCCTGTTCTTTCCTGTTGGCTCTTGTTCCCACAGTGCCACGTCCTGTGATGCTCTCTACTTTCTGCTGCACCAATGAAATCGCTGACAACATGCACTATTGACTACTGCAGCAAATCACCGACCGGTGATTCGCTGCACCTGTCCCTATTGTCAATTATATCATCACTGCAGCAGGAAGTAGAGAGCAGAGGGGATCTGGCACTGCCAGAACAAGAGCTAGCAGGGATCTGGTAAGGTGAGTAACCCTTCTTTTAGGTTTTTATATAATGTAAAGCAACTTGAAAAAAATTGTATCCGAATACTTATGTAAATGTGACATTCAAGTTGTATTTTTAATAAATTAGCCAAAATTTTGACAAATCTCAGTTCACTTTGTCATAATGCTGTATTGTGTGTAGATTAATGAGAAACAAAACGAATGTGGGATGTCTCTGCATGGAATAGCACATAGGAGATAGAAAGAGCATATAGATGTATACCTGCCTGACAGAGGCTGAAAGGGGACTTGTTTGCTATTATGGCCAACAGAGGCTTATGGATGCATTTGACTTATGTGCCAGACACTAGGAAGGCTATGTTAATTGGGCTCTAATGAAAGATAGATTTCACTTTAAATAATTAGAATGCGTTACATTGAAACATTTGCGTAACATGTTTTTAAAGTTAATACTTCAGACGCGGTTTCCCAAACTCCAGGCCTCACACCCGTCCATAAGGTCAGGTTTTCAGGATTTCCATAGTATTGTTAGTAATTATTATCAGTGCCTCAGACATTGCCCTTTACCCTTTCCAATCCACTGTCTGACCTCTGAAGACATTATGATTTAAGGTTGTACAGCTCCAATGTTGGAAGACATCTGTCGGGGTTCTCTTACTGTATATTGCCAGCCTTTCTGCTGTCGGAGTCTATCCAACGTGTCACCTCATGCAGTACTGGCTTTAGCCAGCAGATAGCGCTGTTGTATAATGGCAGAAAAAGAGTAAGCCCCCTAGGAAAACCAGGATAAAAATTGGACTGGAAAGGGTTAAGTGTTCCCTCTATAGGATATCCCAGATGTCAAGGGGTTGTGAGGACTGGAGTTTGCGAAACACTGACTTAAGATTATAGAGAAAATCACCATTTTTGCTGATTGTTTTGTCTGCGTGATTTTAGTTTCAGAAAAATACATCATCTTTCAACCTTCACCTTTCTACATTGTTATGAATTCAATGCAGTTTGGACTTCAGGTAGTGGTTGAAATATTACCCATAATGCAGCTGTATGTGGTCCTGGATCCTGTATTTGGAAGTCAGACTCAAGGTAAGTCTTCATGTTAATAACAAAGAAATTACAATTAAGAAGATACTTGTTAACTTAATGTCTTTTACTAGCTTTCTTCATTAGATATACATATTGTAGCAGGTGACCATACAATAACATCTACTGACCACAAGACATCTGCCCAACTGTATATGCTGTAGCTGCAATTTTATGTCTTGACTTAGCATTTCAAATGCACAACATTAAATACTGTTTAACAACAAAAATGTAATATATCGTCTCTTGGGATGTAATTCAAAGGGTCGACTCTCAGGGTCAAAATTATTTGATTGTTGCAAGTTGAGCTTCTTCCATCCATCGTCCAGCCTCTCCCATCTATTGAAGATAGACACAGATTTTCTTTTACTCATTGCTTCTTATTCCACCAACCCATTGTATTTTTCAGTATATTTACAATATATTGAACCAGCTCATCATTTCAAAGTGGTGGCACTATCCTATCCTATATTTCAAAACGACCTATTATCCATTTCCCACTATCTGTCATAGAGATCATAACCGTTCCTGGATCATAAACATAGATGGTCTTGCACTAAACCCAGGTTCAATCCCCCTATGTGAAATGCAATCTAGCCTAGTAAAACGCTACACTGTGAAAGCTTGATGCAGTCAACATTGTAATGTCAGGTAATTTTTCTGCTTACCCTAGGGAACGTTGTTCAGAATTTACTTTAAGCCCTTGGTCATACAAGCCTCTTTTTTTTTTGCACACAAATAGGCGCCACTCGCATGTGTTAATATCACGTGAATGAGCAATGTTTCAAGCACAGAAGACCCAAACTTCGTCTGCATGAAAATCGCCCATTCACTGGAGCAGCTGCGCTTTAAAAAGCGCAGCTGCTCCAGGAGGAGAGAGAGAAGAAGCCCCGCAGGGCTTCGGGATTTCCCCACAGCAGGGAGAGAGAGCAGACCTATGGGGGATTAACCCATAGCAGGGAGAGACGGAACTGGGCTATGGGTTAATTCCCCCATAGCTCCACTCTCTCACCCTGCTATGGGGATATCCCCCATAGCTCTGCTCTCACACCCTGCCATGGGGAAATCACCCATAGCTCTGCTCTCTCTCTCCCTGCTATGGGGATTAATCCATAGTCCTGTTCTCTCTCTCCCTGTTCTGGGGACCCCCGAGGGATATCCTCATAGTGCAGTGAGAGTGGGCAGGGCTAGAGAGTGGGCAGGCTATAGGGCTTCTCACAGAGATTTGCCATAGTAAATATAGAGGGGGCGGTGGTAGAGGGCCTTTGCTAGAGGGTTGATTCCTGTAGCCCTGCCTCCTTCTCCCACGTTCTCAGGGAAGCCCTCAGGGAAAGCCCTGTAACCCTGCCCCCCGCGGGGCTGGAGGAATACCCCACTGGTTCTTTTAGAAGCGCTATTTTTATGCGCCTATTTTATGCTTGTTTGACTGAGGCCTATTCCTGTACAATCCCTTTACTGCTAGTTAATGCTTCCTTTTTCCAACAGTCAGAGTGCTGAAAATTGTAATCTGCACGTGTGTTCATGTGTTCTTTCTTCAGCGCTGCGGGGAGTCGTCCGTCTTGAAGTACGACTGTCTTATTCCTGCAGTAGGGCTCAGTAATGCGCCCGTGGGACTAAGCCCTAAATAATATTGTTTGGCTTTCTGTTTTTATGTTCTATCATGGAGCTAGAAAACAGAATGACAGATCCATCCTATGATAGAAATGAGTGGCCCCCAGATGGAACCCCCCTTTCCAGCTTACATCCATTTCTGCATCATTTTCATGGACAACATAATACAGCATGCTGAGCTATTGTTTCTATTATGTTGTATCAGTTCTCAATGGAGCCTACAGCGTAGTTATGAACGTGGCCCTAGTTGTATGTGTGCTGTATGGAAATGTTTTCAAATTATCACTGAACTTATCTGCTCTTATGTAGTCCACAGCTATTATATATTGGGTTTCTATTTTCTAGGGCTTTGTGGAAATTTCAACAACGCACAAAATGATGATTTTATGACTATAAGTGGTATTATCGAGGGCACCGCTGCTGCTTTTGTCAATACATGGAAATTAACTTCTGATTGTCCGAACATCCAAGACGTATTTGATGATCCTTGTAGTCTCAATATAGAAAGTGGTGGGTAATTGGTCTTATCCATAATCTATTATATTTAAAAGACTTAGAAATACCGATGGACATGGGTTATTATGTCTTGATTAATTCTACATGCCCATTTTGGTAAATGGTATTTTGCATGACATAGATATAATAAATAAGCGAAGTGTACATAGGTGTAGCTTGAAGCTCCTTGGCCTGGAAGCAAAATGTACAGTTTAACAAGGTCCCATATATATATCAGTTACAGTACCAGTATTCATATGGAGCAAAGGAAAATGTTAGGGCCCCTAAGGGGCAACTGTAACATATCTATAGTCATAACCCTTACAGCGAGTCCCAAAGCAAAATGCCCAAATTAATTACTTTAAAGAGGTATTTCCGGAATCACAAATTATGCCCTAGTCTCAGGGTAAGGTATAACTTACTGATCAGTGGGGGTTTGACTGATGAAACTCCCACCAAGAAGGAGGGCCCGGAGCGTTCATTAATGAATGTAGCTGTGGCCGTATGTGAAACAACGCTTCATTCATGCCAATTGAAGTGCTGAAAATAGCTGAGTACAAGCGCTCAGCTATCTCTGGTGCTGACACTCAAATGAATAAAGTGTTGTGACAGATTCGTGGTCACCACTGCATTCCTTACTGAATGTTCTGTAGCTTTGTTCTTTGGATTGGTGGAGGTCCCAGTGGTTGGACACTCACCAATCAGTAAATTATTTCCTATTCTGAGAAGACAGGATAATGTTTGATTCTGAAAATACATCTTTAATGTATTTGCTAATAGTAGCTAGACCAACTGCTATTGTATGGAAGCAAGTCAAGAACTAAATGGGCTTGTTTTGCTCCCTGCACATTGCTGTTTCATACAGCATACATTATTTTAAGGGGGTGTCCCGTGAACAGAACAAGAACTGGGATCCCTACAGCCCACAAGCAGCTGTCAGACAGGATAGCGATAGGGAGTAACTTCTTTTCTTTAGACAACCCATTTAACATTTTCTTGGGTATCTAAACCCAAGAAGTAAAACTTTTAATTGTGCTCAAATTGTTGTAAGAGCCAAATACTCAGTACTTATTTGGAGAATTGACTTACCAATTATATTGTCATCTATTTTCATCCTGTAGAAGTTTTATGTGTGTGACTGTCTATTGTTAACAGTATAGAGAAACATTGAGATGTAGTGGCTATCTATCTCTCTTTTTTTTATAGCTGCATACGCAAAGCATTGGTGTGGGCTACTTATTAATGAAACTGGGGTGTTCAGCCCCTGTCATTATCTAGTGGATCCAGAAATCTATTACAAGGTAAGATCATTTGTTTTTATCTTAAATAGACTAAAGGTAAGATTAATATTTTAAGCTCTGTTCACAATTATATTTAAAGCCATCAAAACTATCAGAACCTAGAGTTTAGGAAACTTTTTTTTAAAAAGGTATTCCCATCTGGACTTTTGTAGTATATCCACAGGATATACCATAGAAGTCTGATAGATAGTGATGAGAGAACTTTTCAAAAGTTCAGCTCAGCCAGTTTGATGAATGTATGCAAAACGTTTGGTTCGGTCCGAACCAGTTCGAACTGAAGCTGAACTTCACTAATACCCCTAAAACTAGCATATAATACTGTAAAAAAGGAAAAGAAAGAAGAAGAGGAAAAAAAAGATGAAGAGGAGGAAATAGAGGAATAGAAACAGGAAAGATTAAGAGGAAGAAAAAGAAGGCGGAGGAAGTGCAGCTAAGACTAACCATCTGAACTGAACTTTTGGCAAATTTCGATCCAATACAGGATTTGACAATTTCAGTTTGTTCCACATGACTAATAGAGGCTCCACTCCTATGTAAAGCGGACACACCAATGCCGGCTGCGTGTCCTTAGCTGTAATATTGAGGAAGGGGTGCAACGAACCTGAAATGCGTCAGAGTAGGCTGGATTTATTATTAATAAAAACCAAGGAGTCAGGATTAAAAAATGGAGCAGCGGTTGCATATCTGTGGTGCCACTTCATTAATTTTCAATGGGACTGACAGAGATAGTCAAGCGCTTCTACTCATCTATTTCCATGAGCCCCAATGAATAGAGCAGGGCCACACTTGCGAGAACGCTGCTCCATTCATTGTGACATCACTACAGGTGGGTGCAATAACCCTGCGGAGATAAGAAGAGGTGAACATGGGACCCCCATTCTCAGGTTTGGTTGGGTGCCAGAGATGAGACTCCACATCGATCAGACTTTTCACCAAGCGATGAAAGTTGGTTTTGGCACAACATCTTTAAGTCAATATAAACCATAAGGATTGAGGGATCCATTTACACATCAGTATAGATCAAGTATACAGTAGTTGTCTTGGTTTTTAGGAACAGAAGCCATGAAGCTAATGTTAGCAGAACCTAAGCAACCTTAATTTGTATGGATTCAGTACAAAGCCTATCTGTGCCAAATGGCGAAAACTACTAATATATTAAAAATATTGATAAATCTGCCCCATTGTGTATGTGAATAGGATGCTGTATAAAATTCTAATTTATTTTCAGCATTGTTTGATGGACACCTGCAGCTGTGAGAAAAGTGAAGCCTGTATGTGCGCTGCCCTCTTCTCTTATAGTAAAATATGTGCAGCTAAGGGGGTTATACTAAACAACTGGCACACTGCAGCCTGCAGTAAGTACAGAATTAGGTTCTAAATTTAAGTTTGATAGACAATAAAGTCATACACAGAAATAACTTGGTAGACCGCAGGCCTGACCTTTTAATAAATAAGTTATTTCAATGGGTTTTATTATCTATCTTGCTGATGTAGAATGACGGTTGGTATCTGAATAGCATCACTATATGATAACAGCCAATATCTTCAACAACATCTTAAATTGCTATGCAGTGATTGAAAGTTATTCCCTAGTCAAAGAATAGTAGATGACTTTCAGATTGGTGAAGTCCAAATTCTGGTACTCTGACCAATCCCGATAACAGGAGAGCGGCGCCAGTTGACATGCACACTGCCGCTGCGTTCATTTCAATAGGACTGTTGGGATAACCGAATGCTAAAACTTGGCTATCTCTGGTGATCCCACTGAAAAGAATGAAGCAACATTGTGCATATGCGACAACTGCTGCCCTCACTTCGGGGTGCACCAGAGTCCGGTTCTCAGGATCAGTAGAGTTCCCAGTGGTTGGACTTCCACTGATCTGAAAAGGATAACTTTCAATCATGGCATAACCCCTTTAAAGGAGTGATGCCAAGAACCCAACCCCTGTTTATATGCCCTATTAGGACATATAATAGTCACAGAGTTTGGGTCCTCTTTTCGGACCTCACTCTGTCTGCTGGAATAGAGAGTTGCTCTTTAAGAGTGGCTCTCATTTTAATGGACTTTTAGCCATCCTTGTATTACAGAATGGCGGTTCATCTGGGAAATGCAGGAAAAATGCCCGGCTGGCTGTGGCTTTACCTGCTAAAATCAGCAGTTTGCTGGGGTTGCCAGAAGAGGGACCCTGGTTGATCAGCTGTTCGTCCCGTGCCGTATACTAACAGGGGTTAACCCCTTAGAAGCATATTCCAGATGCGGCAAGTAAAGTTTACTCATTGTGCTATCCCTGTACGAGATATTTCATTGTACAATTCCAAGGAATCTGTCTTGGTCATGTGAGGCTACAAGTTTAGTTACAGTAGAGATTAATACTGTAGCTCATGTATTTAGCTCACAGAGCATTGCTTAGCCTGATACAATTGTATCCACTTCTTAGCTGAGAGCAAGCCTAGTTATCTGCCTGTTTTCAGTCTCTGAATGAAATCAAGGATGTTCTCATTCACTGGCAGCAAACTGTGGGGTCTAGTTATAATGCCCTGGATGCCGTAATTCTGGCATCCAAAAGCTGTAATTTTTATGCACGTGCTAGAAGTGCAACTTTTTTGGCATTTACACTGTGCCCTGCCAATTTTTCAACAAGTGGGTGGGGCTCAGTTTTAGGAGCAGGACCACATGCAGCCCGTCATATTTACTCTAATTTACTCAATTGTATCCACTTCTCAGCTGAGAAGTGCAACTTAGCTTAGCTAGAAGTGCAACTTTTTTGGTATTTACACTGTGCCCTGATAATTTTTTAAAAAGTGGGTTGAGATCAGTTTTTGGGGAGCAGGACCACATGCAGCCCGTCACATTTACTCCAATATGCGCTAGAAATTGGCATAGGTTATAGCAGAAACCTACTGCAGCTCAGAGTTGGCGTAGGTTTATATCTGTTGCACGGAGGTGCCACCGGATAAGACAAATCCATTAAGAGACTTGTGCCTTTTAATACATTTGTCATTCATTGCCCATTATACAGTTTATTTAGGCCAGGGTGTGAAACACCAGTCTAAGTAGATAGGCCCCCAGTTTCTTTATAATCGTAAAAAATTGATCACAAAACAACATAAGAAAGTTGTCTAACTTTTCATTTATACAATGATCAAAGGAGTTCTGCAGAATTAGACTTACATGGCTGCTTTCTTCCAAGAACAACTCCACACCAGTCCACAGGTTTTATTTGCTATTGTACCTCATTCCCATTCACATCAAATTGGCCAAGTTTCAATACTCGACTCAACCTGTGGACGGGTTATTTTTTGTAGAGACATGACAACTCTGAACAATCTCTTTAAGCTTTATTTGCATAAAATTGGAAAGCCCATTTAAACATTTAATATAGCTTGGTTGTGATAGTTCTCATTTATTCTAACAGCTGTATTTTCTGTGCTTTTATAGGCTCATATTCAACATACTGTTCTCAAACACAGACGTATAGCTATCATATTAGCTCATGTATACCTACTTGCCGCTCTCTAAGTGAGCCGGACATCCTCTGCAAAATTCACTTTGATCCACTGATTGGGTGTACATGTATGCCTGGCTTTTATCTAAATGATTCTGGTGTCTGTATTCCGGCTCAGTCCTGTCCATGTTACTACAGAGGCACTGAAGTACCTCCAGGCCAATCAATAACTGAGAATGGAGTCATTTGGTAAGTATGCCACATATCTGGTGGCCAATAACTGTCACCCATATCACAAGTTAATCCCAGTTTTATCTCCTTTGTAAACAATCAGTAACATTTATGTATTTTTTTGAATTTATGTATTTATTGTGAGGCTTGAAGCCTTTTGCTTCCACAATATTTTTGTGCAAGTTGTGTTTTTACTCTTTATGCTGTTCCTGGCACTTTTCTAAAAATGGACAGGTGCTAAGCAGGGTCAAGAGTCATGATATTTAGTCTTATGGTGTTGTTTCTCAGCAAAAAATATAGCTTAATATGGCAGGGGTTGTCCCAGCAAGGGTCCAACTTCATAGAAGTTCAATGTTATAGCTGAGCAAACCAAAGCAGTCAACCCCTGTTTTGGGTTGAACTTTGCTTCGACATGAACCAAAGACTTTGCAGCCAAGATTGAAATCTGACCAAGCACAACATCTGCATTGCATATGTTCCCCTTGTATTCGTGTTTCTTCTTCTCAATAAATGTATGTGCTATATAAAGTGATTATTATTATGAAGAAACTCACACACACATACAAACTTCATGCAAGTGTTGTCCTTGGTCAGATTTCAACATGAATAGAGAAATGGGTGGAACAAATACAAGTCAGTACCTGGAGTTGAGAGCATAAGAAGAGCTGGCAAGGAGGTGCTGCCAACCTGGTGGATACCTCACCCAAAAGGGAGGACGTGAAATATGCTGTAGAACAGTGCGCAAAAATCCTGGTGCACGACACATCCTCCAAAGCAAAGCCTTGCAGAAAATTGGTAACATCAAATGGTCTTTATTAATACATAATAAGTAGAGATGAGCGAACGTACTCGGATAGGCACTACTCGTCCGAGTAATGTGCCTTATCCGAGTACCTCCCCGCTCGTGCTGAAAGGTTCGGGTGCCGGCACGGAGCGGGGAGCTGCAGGGGAGAGCGGGGAGGAACGGAGGGGAGATCTTTCTCTCCTTCTCTCCCGCCCGCTCTGCCCCGCTCCCCGCTGCGACTCACCTGTCAGCAGCGGCAGCTCCCGAACCTTTCAGCACGAGCGGGGAGGTACTCGGATAAGGCACATTACTCGGACGAGTAGTGCCTATCCGAGTACGTTCGCTCATCTCTAATAATAAGCAATAAAATAGGTGTCGAGATGAAGGGCTTCTTCAAGCTGGAGGATAGACTATATTATTTCACTGTCCCATTATGTACTATGTAAATGTTCTTTTTGTGCAACTTCTCCAATATCTGCACCCCTCATGGTCTGTGGAAATAATACCTAATTTTTTATTAATGTTTGCCCTATACTTACTTTCCTCTCCTTATTTACTCTTAGTCTATTCTCCAGCTTAACTGATGAAGAGGCCATTCACCTCGAAACATGTTTTATTGCTGATTCTGTATTAATAATGACCATTCACCTTCACTAATTTTCTGCAAAACATTGCTTTGGAGGTTGCACCGTACATTAGTGTTAAACATAGGACCCAAACATTGCACTGCTAACCACTGAACCACATTGGGCCTCCATATCTTCTTCTTTTAGACAGTGCTAAACACTAGTGGGGAAATTCTCTTTTGTTTCAAACTAATTCGGGCCAAACTAATCTTTTTGCCGAAATTCGGCGAATCACGTGGACCAAAATTTTCAAAAGTTCGATCAGCACTGCTTATAACATTAAAAAAAATGTATTGCAAATAAACCTCCTAGGGCAAAAAGATTCCAGAATTCATTTGTTAGCTCTACAGGTAACCCCCTTTCCATTTACTGACGTTAATTTGCCTCCACATGGAAGCAGCAAAGTTTAACTTCACTCTTAATACATAAAGAAAATGTTCTGTGATGCAGTTTATATACCCTTCAATAGCTTTTCAATGGGGTGAGCAAACTTGTTTCAAAAAGTTAGCACAATCAAGTTATACTTTGCTACTGTATTTGTCGGTAAATTGCTCACTGGTGATTTAGTTGTTTGTGCCCTATGTATAATTTATAAAAGCACGTGTCCAGTATTCTGGCATACAAATGTTGGTGCACACATAATAATAATTATAATAATCCTTGTTTTGGACTTGGTCAGATGAGCAATTTTTTAGAACATGAATAGCAGCACTTAAAAAAAAATCACACATCGTGTGTAGAAAAATCGTGTGAACGGGTTTAGCACTGACATTTCCAAACACCTATTATAAATGTAAAAAATTCTGTTTCTCTTGATGATATCAGATTTTCTTTTTCATTTTATAGTATCTGTAACAAGGGAAAACTAAGCTGTTTGGGGCCACCCAATGAAGGTAAGAAAGGTTTTCAATGTCAGTTTTATTATTTATGGCAGTTTGTGAAATTGTGCTTTACTGCTATAGGCAGCATTGACATATATAGAAATCATAGAGCCTAATATCAAAACTCCAAGTAGGCCCCACAGGGAGCTCCGCCAAATATGTTACACCTTCATTAACATTAATGTCCGCTATTTTGTTTTAAGACCCAGACATTTGTGGTAATTCTGTAATATCTCTACACAAATTCCCACATTGGCAGGTGCAGGTTAGAAAGAGTCATAGCATGCAGGGAAAGCAGTTCAGTGCCGGGCTTCTCCCCACTGTGGCTGCATAGTAGTAAACTGCCTCTATGGTAGAAAGACAATAGTACTTTTTTTTTCATCTGTTTAATAATTCAGGCACGCTATGTTTTCTCCTTAGGGAGAGCACCAAGACAGTGAGTGAGAAGAATCAAATGGCCATGCACGCTCCTCTGGGTAGTATGCAAATAAGGGAGACGGAATAAAACCTATACAGTGCCACCTATTGGAAGCCAGCATTCCTTCAAGCCAAAGTCAGACTTTTTATAGAAGCCTTATAACAATGACCGGGAATTAAAAGCAAAGCCAGACTCCATGTTTCAGGGTTTTTGCCCTTTATAAGTGTACAGTAGGAGTCTGGCTTTGCTAGTGAGAGACCTGGGATGGGGATCAGAAATGCTATCTTTTCTCCTTAGGGAGAGCACCTAGACGGTGAGTGAGGAGACTCAAGGTTTTATTCCATCTCCCTTAGTTGCATATTACCCAGAGGAGCGTGCATGGCCATTTGAGCCTCCCCACTCACCGTCTAGATGCTCTCCCTAAGGAGAAAAGATAGCGTTTCTGATCCCCCATCCTAGGCCTCTCACTTGCAAAGCCATACTCCTACTGTCACTGATGAAGGGCAAAAACAGCTGTATGTACATGGAGTCTGGCTTTACTTTTAATTCACGGTCATTGTTATAAGGCTTGTATAAAAAGTCTGACTTTGGCTTGAAGGAATGCTGCCTTCCAATAGGTGGCGCTGTAGAGGTTTTATTCTATCTCCCTTATTTGCATAATTCAGGCATTTACCCCATACTATGGAAATTTGTATGCTTTCAAAAGTATATTTTCACTAGAACATGACATTTTTCAGTTTTTCATTTTCATTTTTTTCACCTCACTTTTGAAGATCCACAATTTTTTTTATTTTTCCATTGATATAGCTGCATGAGGGCATTTTTTATGGAAGAAGTTATATATTTTCAATGGTACCATTTAATGCACCCTAAAATTTATTGTATAATTTTGAAAAATTTTAAAGTTTAGTAAAATGCAAAAGATTGCAATTGTGCCATTGTTTTTGGATTTTATTTTTATTTTCACTCTGTATTTTACCCCTTTTCAGTTTTGGAATAAAACATCTTATTCTTTTCAATCACTTTCCAGAATGTAAAGATCCAAAGATGTTTGTTAACTGCAGTATCCCGGGAGACACAGGAATAGAGTGTGCCAAAAGTTGTGAAACTCTGGACATGGAATGTGTGAGTATAGAGAATGTAAAAAACTAAAGGGGATTCCAATTTCAGCAAACATTCATTTATGAAATTTTTAAATATACTTTAAGTGTCAATTTCTTATGTTTTTAAGATCTCTGCTCATAGTCATTGAACTTGAACATTCATTTCTGGTGCCATGTTGCATAAGCCATATGTGGCCTAAATTCTGCCAACCAATGCCCGGAATATTTTGTACAAGTGCAGGATTACTGACAAAATCTTCTAGCCCTTGGCCCCATGGATGGGTGGGGTTTTGGCTACATGTGGTTTATGCAGTATGGTACTACACCCAGAGGCCTTAGTCAGACGGGCGTTTTTAGCCGCGATTTGCGCATGCGCATGCGTCCGGCGATTTTTTAAAACCATTGCTTTGCAATGGTATCGGACACATGAGCGCTTTTTATGCGCTCGTCCGATAAATTATAGAACAAAAAATCGCAGATCGCACCTATCTGCGATCTGCGATTCCTGTTCTCTTCTGTATATGCGCTCAATGGGGCCGGCGGCAGCAGCGCCGACCCCATTGAGAACATATAGAAGACAAATCATTCTTCTCTGCCACAGCTGTAACAGCTGTGGCAGAGAAGAACGATGTTTGCCCATTGAATTCAATGGAGCGGCAATACAGCCGCTCCATTGAAAGCAATGGGCTGCCGGCGTGTGCGGGGTGAATTGTCGGGAAGGGGTTAAATATATAAGCCCTTTCCGGCAATTCATCCTAAAATGTGTTAAAATAAAAAAAAATTGTATACTCACCTTTCCGCTGCAGCCGGAGTCCAGCCGCGGCCGCTGTCAGTTCTCCTGAACTGCTTCTTGGCACTATTCAGCCGGCCTGCTGAATGATCTGCCTCTGATTGGTCACAGCCCTGACCAATCAGAGGCTGAAAACACTCACACACCCATTCATGAATTCATGAATGGGTGAGTGACTGCTGCCTCTCAGCGCTGAGCCAATCAGGGGCAGGTCTGACTCACATCCATTCATGAATTCATGAATGGGTGTGAGTGAGGCATGCCTCTGATTGGCTCAGCGCTGAGCCAATCAGGGGGCAGGTCTGACTCACACCCCCTTCACACCCACTGCAGGACGGCCGCGCGGAGCTCCGGCTGCCGGCAGAAGGTGTGTATACAATTTTTTTTATTTTTACACATTTTAGGATGAATTGCAGGTAAGGGCTTATATATTTAAGCCCTTCCCGACAATTCATCCCGGGCTCGCCCGCAGCGCATTGCTTTCAATGGAGACGGCTGTATTGCCGTCTCCATTGAATGCAATGCGCTGGACAGCTCCGGCCCGTTTCTAATGAAACGCGGCTAGGAGCAGATTTTTGGGCGATTTGCGGGCGACTTGCGCGCACCGGTCACGCAATTTGCGGATGCGCATCCGTCATGCGATCCGCAAATCGCGCGAAAAAACGCCCGTCTGACTAAGGCCAGAGAAGAAAAATCAGGAAAAGTGCTGGTCGGTGATGATTATAAAAGTGTAAGTAGGGTTGCCACCTATGTCACCAAAAATACTGGCCAAGGTAAAAAGGGTGCGGTTTGGGGGGATGGGCAGTGACGTGCCTTGTCACAACATATGTTTTGACCCAAATTATTCCAGTGGCCCTAGTAATAATAATTAATGCTCCCTCTCAGTGACCCCAATAGTAATAGTGCTCTGTCCCAGTCATCCCAGTAGTAATAGTGTCCCCTCTCAGAAATCCCAATAGTAATAGTGCCCTCTGGAAGTGTCCCAATATTGATAGTGCCCCCCCTCAGAAGTTCCAACAGTAATAGTGCCACCTCTCAGTGGCCCCAGTAGTAGTAGTACCCCCTCTCTGAAGTCCCTATAGTAATAGTGCCCCTTGAAATTGCTCCAATAGTAATAGTGCCCCCAATCAGTGGCCCCAATAGTAATAGTGTCCCTTCTCAGTGGCCCCAGTAATAACAGAGCTTCCTTTAGTGACCCCAGTAATAATAATACCCCCACTAGTAGCCTCAATAATAACAGTGCTCCCTGCTGGTGTCCTTCCTACCCCAAACCTGTCCTTCCTAGCCCAAACCTCTGAGTGAGCAGCAACCCTATAATCAAGCACTAGAACTCACTCCAGTTTGGACGCTGCAGCATTGCTCATAGAAGCGCGTCACCCCTGCCCTCAACATATGTGCTGCATACAGTATGTGTAAGAATGAGACACCAGGTGGGAAGAGTGAGGGTCACAGCATCCCAACTGCAGCTAAAGAATGAATTACTGCACTTGATGACAGGGTTGCTGCCTGTTACGTTCATGCAGGGCTTTTTCACCTGGCCTGAACAAATGTTACCAACACGTCAAAACATGATAAGATGATTTTCCTTAACAGGTCAACAAAAACATGTATTTATCACCAGCCCCTGAGAAAGATAGAACAAGACGAACATAATATTGGGCCTGGCAGTCGCTGTCTTCAAGTGGGGAAATCATCCTGACAAGGACCGCCCCATGTCTTCTACCAAGGGGTCCTTGTCTATCCCTAGATGACATATGGTACAGGTACAAGAAAGACAGGAGACCCCTGCCACACCAAACAGGACATGAGTCAGGCATCCACACATCAACAAACGGAAGGGGTTTGGACATAATTCAGACCAGACATCACCCATCTGAAGATAGTAGGGCATAATTCAGACCAGACCGAAGTGTCAGACATCACTCATCTGACGGTGTGGGGAACAGACGAAACATGATTCAAACAACAGACAGAGAACCAAACTGCATGCGTACACACACCAACAACCAGACTGATGAAACAGAATCCAAACAGCCAGAGCTCTTAGCCAGACAGACAGAGCTCTAGAAAGCATGCATGCACACAGCAGACATCAGCAAAATAGCCAGCAACCATGACAGGGTGCGGGTGGCCATACATATACACTTACATTATTGCCGATTGATCGACTAGGGGAAATGTCTCCCTGTCCGCCAATCAGTCCATGCATCTTCGGAGATGTTAAAGCAGAGAGAAGGTAACCCTGAGATATTCTCAACAGACAACACTTGAGGGACTTTTTGTAGTGAATCACCAAGATAATCCTGACAGATGACTCCAAAGAGCACTTTTGCAATAACAGCAAAGAGACATACCTGTTGCGGATAGCCCACCACCTATAATGTGGCTAGTAAAAATACATACTGGCACCAGATTTTCTAGAGTAAATTACCAGTCGAGTCAATGGTTTACTGACCAAGCGGTAACCCTAGGTGTTAGGCCTGTTATGGTTCAGCTATCAGATTTCCCTTTTGTAACCAGCTAAGGTAAAGTCCCCTGGTGCAAGCACCGAGTCATGACTGACTCCTAGGGTGATGTCACATTGTGATGTTGTCTTGGCAGATTATTTTTGCAGGGTGGTTTGTCATTGCCTTCCCTATTCATCTTTCACCCCCCAGCAAGCTGGGTACTCATTTTACCGATCTTGGAAGGATGGAAGGCTGAGGAGTCAACCTTGAGCCGGCTACCTGAACCAAGCAGGAATTGAACTCGCAGCCTTTAGGTCATGCGCAAGAGCTTAGGACTGCATTTCTGCTGCCTTAATACTTTGCACCACATGGTGTAACCAGCTGTACACCAGCTATGTAATTGATTAGCGAATCGAATGTTAACCACATATATGTATGGCCGATGTGCACTAGCACATTATGATGCAGGCTCAGGAGTTGAGCACGCTCCATACACAGTAGGTGCCAGCTTTGTTACACAGGTTATACTAGCCGGTGTCGGAGATCACTCCAATTCTGGCCACTTAATCCTTCAAACACAATCCATCAACAGCAATCAAGCAATCAATAAATATCAATATCAAGCAATCAATATCAGAGTGGCTATCCAGAGAAGGGGGCTCCTCTTATTTCCCAACAACCCCCCACCCCCATAATGCAATCACAAGGTTCCATGCTAGCTGGGGGACTTGTGAAGGCCTCATGCCTGCCATTTTAGTACTCCCCTTACTTTTTAGAAACTGCTTTATTATGACATGTCACCCATATTATCTAAAACATTGGGACTTCTTATTGCATTGAAAAGGTTCACATAGAAAAATTCTACCTTTTTCAGTAAAAAATGCTGTACTTTTATATTTACTTGTGCTCGTTCTATTTAAATTACACAGTATGCCACTAGGTGTATACCAGGCTGTGTCTGTCCACCTGGCCTTGTGTCTAATGACAAAGGAGTATGCATTACTGAAAACAGCTGTCCATGCATACACAACGGTATCAGCTATAGCACAGGAGCGGAGATCAAAGTTCGATGTAACACTTGGTATGTATTCCTCTCAGTAATTTTATGTGGAACTTGATTTAAAAGCAAACCATCATCAAAAAAATGACATATTTAAATTGTTTTTTTATGATGGACACTTTAAAACAAATGTTGTAACTTCATTTTGAAACTACAATGTGACTAGCCATACAAAAAAAATCTTGAAAACTTAAATGTTAACACTGAGGACTAGATCAGTACAATAAGTTGATATTTCCTGTCCTCAGCTTTGCCGTAAAGACTGGTGCAGTTCAACAGAGGGCAGGAGGGTTTAATGACACCTTTATTGTAATGCTAGAGGTCTACATATGGGCTCGCTCATATCAGTCTTGGAAGTTCCCTTCGGAACCTCCGTCGTTAAATTCCATTAGTGCAGCATGTTCAACTGGGTCCATTCAGCACCGTTCAGTTCTGTCATAAGACGTATAAGACGTTAGGCCAGCAAGTGCTGCTTATTTTAAACTGTTTATTTTATTTTGATATATACACAAACTTTAATAAAAAATGATTAAACATAAAAGTTAGGCAGTGCTAGACTAACTAACTAGACTAACTAACTAGACTAGACAGTCTTAAAATATGCCATATTTATCCTAATAGCTTTGCTGAATGATAAAAATGTCGGATTTTAAGACTGTCTAGTCTAAGTTTAGACCATCTATTGGATTAGTTTATGCCAAAAATTGTGCCAAAATTTTTTCACATTGTGCGTCAATTTGGAGAAATGTTTGGCACAATTAAGACCACACAACTTTTTTTAACAAGTCAGAAAAAAATATCCAAAAGTGTCTAAAAACACAAAGTAAATGTGGCACAAGACATTTTTCTGATGCAATTTGCTCTAGAAAACTGTTGTATTTTGAATAGTAAATCTGCCCCATCATTTCCGTTCTACTCACATATAAAGGCCCATTTATTCACAACGATGATCGCTAAAAATTCACTCAAAAGCCGTCTTTTGAGGGATAATCGTTGTGTCTAACTGCACCGACATTGTGCAGTTTTCGTTAAGCGGTCACTGATCGTTGTCTTTCAGCATGCTGAAAGGCAACAATCAGCCTTATCAGGAATTCACAGTGTGATACAGCTGATACTATTGTTTCAGCTGGTATCCCGCTCCCTGATGACAAGCAGGGTATAAAGAACAGAGCGGTCCAGCTGCGTTCTTCATATCCCGCTTGGAGCGCTCAGCTGTATAACAGCCGGGCGATCTGAGCAGAGAACAGCTGGATGCAGAAGACAAGCGGCCCCACTTGTCTTCTGCATCCCCCGCTCGGAGCGCTCGGCTGTATAAGGGCTCCCACACACTTGCGTTTACGTTTTTTGGTAACGCAATTGTCAATGGGACTTTCTAATGTTAAAATGCAACGCAATGCAATGCTACTTGCGTTTTTGGTGCATTGCGTTGCGTTTTTATCACAAGTGTGTGGGAGCCCTAACAGCCAGGCGCTCCGAGTAGAGAACAGCGGATGCAGAAGACAAGCGGCCTTGCTTGTCTTCTGCAACCTCCGCTTGGAGCACAAGGTGATCTCTCAATATTTGAGCGATCATTTTGACGTGTAATGCACACAACGATTATCGCTCAAAAGTCGCTCAAAAGATGTCTTTTGCACGATAATCGTTGTGTCTAATTGGGCCTTTACTAATGAACTAAAATTAAATACAAAAGAATAAGTACTTAAGGATAGATTGCTCATATCTTGTTTCTTACAGTGTTTGTGAGAACAGAAGATGGGAATGTACAAACTATCCTTGTTTAGCAACTTGTACTGTTTATGGGAATGGACATGTTATCACCTTTGATGGAAAACGCTACATCTTTAATGGAGAATGCCAATATGTCCTTTCACAGGTATTGCCTAAGTCATAACTGGACTATATGTTATTTTTTAGCATATTTACACTGAAGTGACAAAAGTCATGGGATAGCAGTATGTAAATTGATTATGTTGGTGACCAGAGGCGTAACTTGAAGATTCGGGGCCCCAATACAAAATCTGTAAAAGGGCCCCCCAACTATAATGCTTTAATTATACTACTAGGCTCCCTACATGGAAAAGATAGGCCCTATGGGCCCCCTAAGGGTCCTGGGCCCGGGTGCAACCGCATCCCCAGAATCCCCTATAGTTACGCCCCTGTTGGTGACGGCTTGGGAGCACCCACACCTGTATAAACTGTGAGGTGTTAATTGTGAGTGAGGTTGAACACTGGCCACATTGGAGCCAAATAAATTACACAAGGTGTGCCATTTTTATACATCTGGCACAATCTGGGCCATTTTGAAGACTGACCTAACTGTATGGTACATCCTATGCCACTAAAATGTCTTCCCAGCTGTGTATCTACTATATTACCACCTTTTGAGATTCTTGAGTGTAACTCCAATCAGACAGCACATGGACACCCCGTCTGTGCGCAGTCCGATTTACGGGACACTGCACAAGAATAGGACATTCAGTGATTTATCAAACTCGGACCACTGGTGGGAGTGAAAAGTTGCTTGTGTGCATGAACCCATTCAAATGAATAGGTTCTTTTCCCGTGCAAATTCAATCTATATCACAATCGCCCAAGTGCATAAGCCTTTACAACAAAAATTGCCAGCACAATATGCAGAGAATACAACCAATCAATTTCAATGAGCTCGTTCTCAGCTCCGTATTTTGCACACATATTTTGTGTGCGTAAAAAAATAGGACCTGCTCTATTTCCTGCATATCCGCGCACCAAAGGCCCCAATAGAGAATAATGGGAGGGGTGCAAATACGTGCAAAAAATGCAAGAACATGTGTGAAACACTGGGCAAAACTGCGGGGAAAGCAACACATCTAGACCTTGTTAGGCTAAATAGTCTTTTAAATCAGGGCAGTTTTGCATGCCTGTATATGAACTGGCTTTGCATGCATAAAAAGTGCAGTACTATGCGCAAACGCGCGCAATTCAAAGTCATTCACTGCACAAATACATTGTGCTGAAGCGTGTGCAATTTCTCAAACGGTTGTCATCTCATTACATTTGCGCACCTCCCATAGACTTCTAGGGGGACCCTTGATACACAAATACGCAGAAAAATAGAGCAAGTTCTTTTGTAGGAGGTAACAGTACTGTGTCCACTGAATGCAACCTGAAAAAGTATCAATATTTTTCATTTTTTATGGTCAGTGATATTCATATATAGTGCTCTGTTTTCTTATGTGGACTTGGCTTTCATGTTGGGCCCTAACAGCGGAGCGTTTCGCTTAAGATTTTCAATAATTATGTATATAGTATATATGCTGATTGCATGCCTATTTTTAATTTAAGGACCATTGCTCCCTAAATGACAACAACAGTACGTTTAGCATCATAACAGAAAATGTTCCTTGCGGAACCACAGGAATGACCTGCTCCAAGTCCATCAAATTTTTCATTTTCGTGAGTTACCAAACGATAGCAAATAAATACCAAACAATGTGATTCAGTAAATGCGTTCTTTATATACTGATTAACTGAGTCCATTCTGTCTTCATAGGATTATGAAATTATCCTCATGGAAGAACATCTTAACGTGGTCCAGAGGGGTGCGGATCACAAGGTTCCATACAGAGTACGACTAACGGGTATCTACTTGGTTGTGGAGACTACAATTGGTCTGGTATTAATATGGGATAGGAAGACGAGCATCTTCATCAAAGTCACTGTCAACTTTCAGGTGAGATTCTGTTATGTGGTGAAAGCAACTAATTAGTAGGGTGCAAAAATAATTAACATAGCATAAGACAATTAAGAGCGTCCTCAACTGGTCTTTGCCTAATAAGTTGGGACGGGGACGTATTTAAAGGCTCATGGAGCAAAATTTCAGCTTGAGCCCCTTTTACCCTTAAGACAACATCCAAATCTCATCCTGTTCCCTGACCAATTCTTCACAAACATCAATCTTCACGAGCCCAAAATAGGTCATGATTTAAGGAAAAAGTAGATATCCTATTGAGAGAACACCTGTAGGAATGTCGGAGGCGTTAACATTAATCGCTTCAGGACCAAAGATTTTTCATTTTTTATTTTTGTTTTTTCTTCCCTGCCTTCCAAGAACCATAACTTTTTTTTACTTTTCCATTGACATAGCTGTATGAGGTCTTGTTTTTTGCAGAACGCAAAAAATTTTTAAATGGTACCGTCTCAAGTACTATATAATGTACGGAAAAACTTTTAAACATTTTTAGGTGGGAAAAAATAAAAAAGAAATGCAATGACATAAATTTTCTGATGTGGGTTAGTACAATTACAGTGATACCAAATGTTCATAGTTTTTAATGTTTTTCTATTTTTAAAAAGCAAATACAACTGCTTACTGTCACCATATTCTGAAACCTGTACATTTCTACTTCTTTGACAATTGGGCCATGTAAGGGCTCGTTTTTTGCAAGGTGAGCTGTAGTTTTTATTTTATTATTATTTTTGATCACTTTTTATTCCATTTTTTCTAGAAGCCAAGATAACAAAAAAATAATAATTCTGGCACTCCTTTTTTTTTTCACACCCTCACAATGCTGGATAAATATTGCGATATTTAAACAGTTCAGACTTTTAGGTACATGGTGATACCAAATATGTGGATTTTTTAATTGCTCGGATTATTTATGGGGAAATTTTTGTTTTCTTTTATTATTATACATTTTTTTTCTGTTGTTTAAAAAAAAATCATTCAATCTTTTTGTACAGTTTTATTTAGACCCCACAGGGGGCTTAAAGTTATGATAATTTGAATACATGTACTATATACTGCAATACTTCAGTACTGCAGTACATAAAGATTTTTAATTTTGCCTATGAAGCCCTGCCAAGGGGGTTGTCTAAAGGCCCACTTACATGCAAAGATTATTGCTCAAAATGTGTTTAAACGATGGCATATGAGCGATAATTGTTGTATGCAAACGCTGCTATCGTTCACTCTTTGGCTAAACCATGACTTTAAGGTGAGCTTAAAATCTATCGTTCAGTTGGAAAGAAATAACAGGAACCACACACCGTGTTCTGTACGGGAGTCGGAGATTACATTGTATTCTGCCAACAGCCTGTGCGAGAACAATAGAGCTGTGTGCAGTACTCATACCACATGCTGTGCTCTGCAAACTCCTCCTGGAGGCCCTTTTGCACACAATTGAAGCTGATAAAGTGTTAATAGACATTAGTGTCCATTAACACTTTATGCAACACGATTGCTAAAAGTGCCAATCGTTCAATCTTTGAAAGATTATCTTTGCGTGTAAATGGGCCTTAAGTTGTAAAACCTTGGGACAACCCCTTCCTCATGTAGTAAAATAACAACTAGTGATAGATGCACCTCTCCCCCACCTCACCCTGGTCTATATTTATATCTGCAGTCCCGCCTACAATTTTACACTATGTGGTCGGAAGGTGGTTTATGACACCACTTTGCAAAACACTGATTCTGATTACGTGGCATGTGTATTTATGCTCCGGAAATGCAAGGGTTGAATTCTCCAGCTGTTCCGCAAGTGAAAGCACAACCAAATCCACAACATTTAAATGCACATTTGGCCATCATGGAATTCCTGCAGAATCACTGCCAGTATTCCGTTGCTGCATGACCTCAGCGATTCTGCCATGTGAGAAGGCGACCGAGCACTGCATTGTAGCAGCATTAAGCAATGGGAGCTCTCCCAGCATGAGTGCTCTAGCATGCAGCAGTTGGTACCTCATGTCTCTTCTATAAATTGTACCTTACATAAGCTGTTACGGTATGGTTCCATTTAGCAAAACTCGAAAAACGGAATAAAATGTGATCAAAAAGATGTATGTACCCCAAAATAGTACCAATAAAAAACAGCGCACTCACAGAAACAACAAGTCCTCACACAGCCTAAATGACAGCTATTGGATGGAAAAATAAAAAAATTATGTCTCTTGGAAGGCGGCAATGAAAAAACGCATATAAAATTTCAAAAATTAAAAATCTCTGGTCTTGAAGGAGCTAACCATAGGAGCTCTGAGCTCTCTGTAGATCATTATGAGGAAGCATTTAAGAAGTAAATGAGGCAGGTGGACACTGACTGTATTCCCCAAAATGTATTTCATGGGATAGTCCACATATTTAGTCTATGCAGCAACAATTATAATACTAACCTTAGTTGTTTATCACTTATTAAGGGCTCTTTCTCATGGGCGTGAAAATCCATCAGGTGTTAGGCACGCAAAAAAATTGCGGCTACTGGCGAGAAAATCGTGTGAATGGAAGATTTCCCGCTATCAAGTCCTGAGCTTAATTAGTGGTAAAATGGTCTATTCACACGATTGAGAGCTGCGTGTCACTGAATATAAGAGAAGCTGTTTTGAAAGGGGAGTGAGAGAGAGAGATGAAGGAAACCCCCACGGGACTTCCTTCTTCCCAACAGGGATGGAGGATTTCCCCAGCAGCTGAGCTGGAGGAATTCCCCTGTAGTGGGGAGAGAAAGAGCAAGATGAAGGGAGTCCCTGGGGAACCCCCTTCATTGCTGGGGACTCATCTCAACGCAATACTGGCATTCCCCTGCAGGGGAGAATAAGGGATTCTCCAGCAGCCGAGGGAAAACGAATTTCCTGCAAGGTAGAACAAGGGAATCCCCATTGCAAAGAGAGAGGGGACAGGGCTTCCTCGGGGGGGGGGGGGGGGGGGGGTGAGAGAGCAAGAATAGAGGGAACCTTTTGAAGGAACAGGAGAGAGGCATTCAACAGCGCCAAAGGTACCATCAAGTGGACCAGGCTGACAAAGTCACGCCACCCTGGTTCCACTGATTGTGGTTGGTACACTGCAAAAACTGTATTGTAGACCAATTGTTATGATAACTGGATACTGGTGAGTCACAGTTAACATTTAGTTACCTGGGGAAGGTGAGCTGAGCACAGTTTAGAATACAAATGAGACCCTTCTAAAGAACAGCTTGCAAGGAACACAGTGTGGCAGATAATCAATGAGGGACAATCTGGAAAAGAATGTTTCCTTAGGCACTAGAAAGAAGCTAGGGAGAACAGTTTTAGGGTTCTTGTGGAAACTTAAGCAGGCACAAAGAGGAAACAAGATGGCGTCTGAAAAAGGCAATATCAGTCATCTTGTTTAATGAGAAGTCAAGGGACAAACAGCAGTACTCCAATGGCAATGAGTTAAAGTGTAATGCAATACTTGAAACAGTGGCCCCTAGTGGTTAGTTCATGAAAAACAATGAATCCTGACACTGATATTGTGCGGATCCATAATACAATGCTCAAATACTACCAGTGGCCCATAATGCACCTTCTTGTGTGTTCAGGTTTATATGAGGGCACAGAAGTTCTGTATGAATCCTTCAATAAAAACAATGGTGGCATTCTCCAACATATTCCATGTGTGGGTATTTCCTCCAAGAAGAATTGCTTTTAAGGCAGAATATAATGAATTCCAGATACTTTACAGCATGGCATAAAGTGCCAATGGTTCTCCAATATGGGCCTGTAAGAACTGTGCATGACCCAAATACAATTCATCTTGAAGTCATACATTAGGGTTGTGCATTCTTATGTCATTCTCTTACAGGCAGATGACGTATACTGTATATATACATGCAACATATGGACTGGAAACAGAGTCTGATCACATTTGTTTTGCATATTCCTAGGGGAAACTTTGTGGCCTGTGTGGAAACTATGATGGTAATGCGAACAATGACTTTACAACTCGTAACAATGCCATTGTTGAAAACGTAGAAGAATTTGGAAACAGTTGGAAGTCAACCTCAACCTGTCCAGATGCCAAAATCCACAGGGATCCTTGTTCATTTAACCCATATAGATTACCATGGGCGCAGAAACAGTGCAGTATCATAAGCAGTGATGTCTTCTCTGCTTGTCACCCATATGTATGTATACTAATCTAAATGATAATCTGCAATACTAATAATATTTCCTGATTTAATATGAAACAAGAGAGTAATGTCCAATCAGTTCATAAAGGTTTTTGCAACTTTAGGTGGATCCATTTGACTACTACGATGCATGTGTCACTGATTCATGTGCTTGTAACACTGGTGGAGACTGTGAGTGTCTCTGTACAGCAGTGGCAGCCTATGCACAGGCTTGTGGAGAATTCGGAATATGTATCTCCTGGAGAACTCCAAGCATCTGTCGTAAGTAATTACAATTTTGATAGAAAGGATAAAATTCATGGCTATCTGAAAAGATGATGACAAATAGCAAGTTCAATACTGCTTGCATTTTTTCATTAGGCAACTTTTCAATATGCGCAGAGGAGTAACACAGATATAGTTGCAATCAGTTGGAACAGTTCCTAGGCAAAGACTAAAACTTGTAATGTCCTCAGATAGAGATCTTGTCCATGGTTGTGATACTCCCGCTACTGTATGTCCGAGAGGCACATTCCTGAGTGCATACATGTTGTTTCCTATAATTTTTCAGAATAATGTGTGTGTACCTGAGCAATAACACTATTTCTGGGCATTATATGGCTTGTATCCTGCATTTTTTTAACATTTCCCCCCTCTTCAGGATGTACCTCTAATTATCATTTTTTCCGGAGCTACTATGAAGAGACTAGTTGCTATGATGCCTCTCATACACTGCACACAGAGCAGCATTATGAGAGACATTATATAGAAGTACTGAGCAGTGTAGATGTAATTCTAGTAGCTGTGAGACAGTGAAACACAATTAGCTGGAGTAGCATGTCTCTGTGTGTGTTCTTGCCTCTCTTTCATTTGACTTCTCCTCCCTCTCCCCTTTTCTGCCCATAAACTTATAGAATAAGCATGTAATCTGACCTGTCAGTGAGCTGTCAATCTTAGTTGCCTACCAAGATGTATTTTAGTAGGTTTCCAGAATCAGTGAACAGTTATGGGTCATTTACACAAAAATTGTACAGTGTAAATATAAAAAAATTGCTCACAATTCATTCGCAAGTCGTTATCATAAACTTTCAGCCAGCTTAAAAACTATCGCCGGATCGCTGGCTTCTCGTTCCGTATAAGTTCTCACTAGCCTTAGAAGGTGAAGCGCTGAGCGAGAATCCAGCGAGAAGCCCGCGGTTCAGCGGTAAAGTCTGTCTATCTGTACATTAGTCTACACATTTTTTAAAGTTTTTTGTCTTTTTGTTTTCTACCTCCAGCTCTCTTCTGTGACTACTATAATGGAGATAATGGTTGTGAGTGGCACTATAGACCTTGTGGTGCTCCCTGCTTGAAAACCTGTAGGAATAAAAGTGGAAACTGTAGCTATGTGATCGGAGGGCTGGAAGGTAAATACTTTGGTTCTGTCGATGAATTTATTTTATATGATGTAATATTAGTACGCCTTCACAGGTAGATTGTAAAAAATATTCTTTAAAGAAATTTCCTTTTAACAGGCTGTTACCCCAAGTGTCCTCCCGAACGCCCTTACTTTGATGAAGATGAAATGACATGTGTTGAAATATGTGGCTGTTATGATGAAGACAGGAAACACTACCCAGTGGGAGCAATCGTTCCAAGCCAGGAGAACTGCCAAATTTGGTATTTGTTTCTCTTTTTAGCATTTAAAGTCTGCTACTTACAGAACATGTAGCAAAAAGGAATTAAAAAATATGTATGCTGCTAGATATTGTATGCTTTAAACAGCTAACACCCAAATCATGTTTCAAGGCTTATCAATCGGTCAGACTTAGCTTACATGGTAGCCACTGTAGAGGGACAGTTTTTCCTTTTGAGGGTAGAACTGGATTGCTGTGAAGAGGACGGGGGAGATGTAAAAAATTAAATAAAACTTTAAAACATTTTGGAAAAAAAGTCTGAATTCTAAGGTTAAAGAGAATCTGTCACGACCTATGAGCACCATAAACTTAGTCATGGTGCTCATATGCAGGTCCCAAATAGTCTGGGGATGTAGTTTTTATACTTACCCGGCTCTCCCTTTCCACGCTGTCAACCATGAAAGTAGGTGTGCATTCAGTGCAGTGGACTGCAGGCTGTGAAAGCGCATTCTGCAGGGATGAATCTGCTGTACTGTCTGTCTGTTGACTTCCATATGTGACAGCTATGGTATCGGAGAGATGGGTAAATATAAAAACTTGGGACTTGCCATATAAGTACCATGACTTAGTTTCTGCAAATAGGTGGTGACAGATTCCTTTTAAGACTAGAGCTACATGGCTAGTTTGGTTGCATGACATCAAGTCATGACATTGAGCGACTAAAAAGGGAATACGACTTGCTATCGCACAAACTGTTTTAGAGCTGCAATTTGGCCATCCAATAAACAGCTATATCACAGACAAGTCACAGTCACATTAGATAGCAAAGTCCCATGAGACTTGCAACTACAAACTAAACAAGTTAGCATTTTTTGCTACTCTTGTTTCACTGTCACTTTAGATCTCATATCACAATGTGCCCCACTGACAATTTTTGAATACAGTGTTGCAATATGTTCTCTTTAAAAAGTAAGTTCTAACTTACGGCGCATTTAGACACAAGGATGATTGCACAAAAGATGGCTTTTAAGCGATCATTTTGCATAATCTACTAACTGGTACTAATGCCTATTAGTACCAATTAGTAGGCTGTGAGCCACTGGGAGTTGAATTTAATCAGAGGACCACTCACTGTTTTCTAAATAAATTCTCTTTGTTCTGCCATGCTGATTATAGCTGAGACTATGCAATCAGCTGTTATCAACAGGTTGACAGGTTACCTGTGGTATTGCAGCTCAGTCTCATTAATTTTAATAGATCTTAACTCCAATACTAAGCCCAACCCCAATTGACAGGTGTGTCGCTATTTTTGGAAAGCAGCTAAGTTTTTCTAACTTTAGACAACCCATTTAAATTGCTAGGAATTAAAACATATCTGAGTTTTCAATATATTTTCTAAAATATAACAGATTCTCGTTACCCACTTTTTTGCTGGTACTTGCATCATTTCATGTTTTAAAGGGGTTGAATCAGGATCACAAGTTATCCCTTATCCACAGGAAAATGGATAATTTGCTGATCAGTGGGGGTCTCAAGAAGAATGGAGGTCTAGTATCTCCTCCTGCCTGTCCCTGCAGGCTCTCTTCTCCCCCTGCAGTGATGTTAGAATGTATGGAGTACTCGCCGAGCATGCACCATCGACTCTCCATTCATTGCCAAAAAAGCCAGGCACATGCCGTTTTGCTATCTCTGCCTTCACATTGAAAGTGAATGGAGAATCACTATGGATAGGGGATAACTTATGATGCTGGTAAACCTTCTTGAAGTTTTGATTTTCATGTGGTCTTCTGCATTCTTCTGCTGCCTTTTCATTTACAATCTCCTTATAGACAGGGATTATGTCACAAGCCTACCATTCTGACAGTAGTTCACTGTCCTGTATTCCCTTTCCCTGACTTCCTATGCTGTATTGCTCTGTCTCTAGCCCAATCAGTATCTAAATGCCTGCATCTCTGCTGCCCCAGGACATTTGTATCCTTCATAAACCCAACATAATGTGCACATACACGCTCTAAGAGAGCGCTGAAAGAGGGGCCCCTAGTGGCATTCCCTTCAACCTTGATTTATAGTGGTAAAACAACAAATATTTGAATGACAGTATACTACAACATTGATGAGATACATGCAGGCTGTTAGATGAGCCTAAATTGTCTGAAAAAGTTAGTGCCACTTTAAACTGCCTTTTAAACTTCAACTTTCCAATGAAAGAATATTAACATTTCTCTCTCCACAGTAATTGTACCATGGATGGCATAAGTTGCGTTTTTGATGTTGACGGTAAGTTTGTAAAATATCAATTTTGGGTGAATAGAGTTTTTGAATATTTTTGTATAGATGTAACAATCAATGCCATGATTGCCAGCATGCAATGCAAATAATAAATGCACATTTTGATCACTATGCTAGTTGTGTAGCACGACCATTGACATTCACTTTGAATGGATGTTGCGCTATGCAACCAACACAGGCACGCTTCTTTATCACAGTAGAGTACCATTGTGTTCATGGTGGTACTTGTTACATTTGTATTGTCTCGTGATGTACAATAAAAGTATACTTCACGCTTATTTCAAAAAAATATATCTAGCTGTCTATAAATTGAGTAACATTAAAGCAAAATAAAGTATCAAACCGTTTATGGGAAAATGTATGGCTGGTACTGTGAAAAGAGTTGGATTTGCATTGGCGGGTACTACAGAAACCAGAGAGCACGTGAGTATAAAAAATACATCACCCGGCTCCCTGACACCTTCCATAACAGCTCTATAACTTAGTTCAGTTCCCTTTAATGCACAGATGCGAGCTTCCTGCAACAAAGATCGTGGCCGGTCCATTCTACTAATTAGAAGCAGAAATTGATATGCAATGCATTTAGAAAAATGATTATTTTACACATTTCTGCACTATAATCCTTTTTCTAAATAATCAGAGGTACAGGCATGGGTCACAAAAATGTTTTCCTTTGTGAAATGCTTCCCTTTTTATCTTCAACCTCTTAAAGACCTAACCTTTTTAAGTTTTACATTCCCATCTTTAAATATCCATAAGGCTAGGTGCACACTTGCGTTTAAAAATCATCAGTGTTACGTCTGCAAAAAATGGATGTTTTTCTATTAGTGTGCAGTTCCGCATAGCCTCTATACGTGCTCCATGTATCCTTTCTTTACTTTCACATGCTATTCATTGACAAAAAAGCAGATACAAGCCTAATTTATTTTTTCTGCATCTCTTATGAAAGCACATGCTGTCCATTCTTTTCTATCCCCATTGACTAGAATGGCCGACCCTCATACGTAAATCCAGATGAGTGCATACCATGGGGTTTTTCATGCACTCCCTGTAAGTCCATCTTGTAATAGAACATTCTACAGATGAAAAAACGCTAGAGGCCTTACCTTTTATTTTTAATTCGATGTAACCCTCTGAGGGTTTGTTTTTTGCAGGACAAGTTGACTTTTAATCATTTTTAAGTGGGTTGAAATATAAAAAAACTAAATTGTATCATCGGTTCTTGGGTTTTGTGCTTTACGGCATGCATATTGCAATAAGAAAGACATGTTTAGTTTATTCTGTGAATCAGTATGAATACGGTGATACAAATTTTAGGGTGTGTTCACAAATTGAGGTTTTTGGCACAGATCCTAGCAAAAATCCGTATTGAAATTTGCACCATATGCTGTGAATTTTGACGTGGATCCGCAGCAGATTTCACCTTTTCAATGGAAGGTGTGGAGGCTGCTGTGGATCTGCTTTAAAATCCATGTCAAAATCCGGGTGTTCTTCTACCTTATCACCCTACCCACCTCCATTGCGTTCAGCTGTCAGCTGTTATGAAACAGCTAATAAACACCAAGCATGGAGTAGGCTTGACTTCGTTGGCCCACCCCAACCCCTTCATGGGCTATGATGTTCAGTTAAATAAAGGGTTAAATCTTCTGTGTATGTCATATATGCATATGGACACACACGTGTTGGTTTGTGGATAACTCCAATGTTATATTACATTTTGTTTTGTAAATTTCTTTTCTGAAAACCTTGTGTTTTATTGTAGCATGTATATGTATCTACGATGGACACACGTATAAATACAATGAAACTGTATATAATATAACCAATCCTATAGAAGGCTGTGCCATTGGTATATGCAAAGAAAATGGAACCATCTACAGAGAAGAATACCCTTGCCCAACTACTGCAAGAACCACAGGTGAGCCATTTTTCTTCTTTCGATAATGATATAAAAAGGTAGCTTGCTGGTGCTATTTATGAAGGCTCTCTGCTAGTACTGTTAGTGGGGCAATTTGATAGCACTGTAAATGGGATCCTCTGATTCTGTTGTTAATAAAAGCACTTTGGTTGTCGTCAAAGAGAAGCTATCACCTGCTTTAAGCTCTATAGCTAAGCTCATGGCTTAAAGTAGGTAACCCTTGGAGTATGGGGATGCAAGTTTTATACTTAACTTCCCCCTTCGGGCAGCGCTGGAAGCCACCGCTCACACATTGCGCCCATTATAAAATTAAAAAAGGTGGACTACTTAGCAGCACCCCTATTGAGCGGTAGCTTCCAGCGCTGACATGGGGGGAATGACAGGAAAGGTAAGTACAAAACTTACATCCCCAGACTTCACTGGTTACCTACTTTCACCCTTTAAACTAATAGGGTTAAAAATATATGACAGAATCCCTTTAAGGCCATATGGTTTTATGAAGGATCAGTGTTCATAACTAGTATAGAAAGATCAGTCTGCTAGGCTTCCATATCCAGTAGGGTTCCGGCAGGGAAGCAGTACCTTCACCAGGAATTTCCCTATGCCTCTCACTGCTCTTCCTCTCCCTCCCGGCATGGCTCTGCACCATCTCCCTGTCCCTGCTGCTGGTTTGGCAGGGAAACAGGGCCTCACTTCAGCGTCACAATGACCCTGGCAATGCAACACTACCCTGATGCTCGGCCAGTCCTCCACTCTTCCCATCACCTCTCCTGGCCACATATTGCACTAGAGGGGATAGGGAATTACAGAGAGCTCCTAGGTAGCATATCAGAGCATCTGTAAGCTACAGTTATGTGTAAAAGGGTGCGGGGTACTGCTCACCCCCCTTACACTTTAACTTTAGTGCTTCCAGAGATAATAATGCTATAACTGTAGTATTTCTGAAAATAATGATCATCAAAGTAGTGGTGGCAAAAAAAAGGAGAGGAGGGGTAGCTAGTCCAATGAGGATCCAGTGCAGAGAATGTCAGGGTGTTATTTCCAATCAGTAGTTCCTTTTGGTGGAGAAAGCTGTGTGCATTAGATTTGAGATGCTGCCTAAGGCTGGATTCACACAAGCGTGTTTATGTGCGTACAGTTGTGCACCCAAAAACACGCTCCTATTAGAGCCATCGGTTCCCTATGGTGTGTTCATATGTCCGTGTTTTACAGGCGTGCAAACACACATACCTGCAAAACACTGGACATGCATGCACCATAGGTCCATGGTGCGTGTCAATATTCCTCAGCAGGAAGTTCCCTTTCACTGAACACTGTGACAGCACTTTCACAGTGATCAGTGCCAAGAGGACTTACCGCGGGGACTAAAGAATCCCCTGCCACAGCTGTAACAGCTGTGGCAGAGGATCGTGATGTTCTCTCATTGCTTTCAATGGGACCGTTACTTCTGCAGTCCCATTGAAAGCAATGGGCTGCTAGCAAGCCCTGCAGGGATTTTCGGGGAAGGGCTTTAAATTTAAGCCCTTCCCTGAAAATCATCCCTAGAATGTATTAAAAATTTTAAAAAATTATACTCACCTTTCCTCAGCTGCCGGGGCTCAGGCGCGTCCAGCCTGTCTTCTCCCTGCACTGCTCTGAACCTCTTTCAGCAGGTGGGGATTTAAAATCAGTTGTACTGTTCATATCTTTTATTGAGCACATTGAGTAGACATCCAGTGTAGGGAGAAAAAGTAAGTGAATCTCTGTGTTAAGACTTCTCTAAGAGCAAATAGGCAAAAACTGTTTCTATTAATCCCTTCCTGACATGCTCCGTACATGTACGGCAAATATCGAGTTGCAGTGTTTGGAGCGGATTCAGGAGCTGAACTCACTCAGTGATGGCTGACACAATTACCAAATTCAGAAGTAACTTAAACCCCAGGCACTTAGCTGTCATTGTCAGAATTGACAATGGCATTAAAAGAGAACCTGTCAACTCCTAAAAGCATCATAAATAGAGATGAGCGAGTATACTCGCTAAGGCACATTACTCGAGCGAGTAGTGTCTTAGCCGAGTATCTCCCTGCTCATCTCTAAAGATTCGGGGGCCTGCGCCGGTGACAGGTGAGTTGCGGCGGGGAGCGGGGGGGAGAGAGAGATCTCCCCTCCGTTCCTCCCCGCTCTCCCTCGCCGCTCCCTGCCCCCCGCCGGCCCCCGAGCAGGCAGATACTCGGCTAAGGCACTACTCGCTCGAGTAATGTGCCTTAGCGAGTATACTCGCTCATCTCTAATCATAAACTAAGTTATGGTACTTATAGCATAGATCCCACTGAGTCTGGGGGTGTAATTTATATACTTATGGGGCTCCCTGTTCATGCACTGGGAAGTCAGTGCGTCATCAGTATGACTCTTTTCATTCAGTACCGGCATGCACACTCCACTGTGTGCACACGTGGACTGAATGAAAAGAGTCTTGTTGACTGACCATGTGCTGACGTCCCAGGCTGACAATGAGGCAACAGAGAGCCTGGAAAGTAGAAATCATCACCTCTTATGAGCACCATAACTTACTGTTGTGGATTTCTTCTGACTAACCCATGTCTTTTAATGCCTGTAAAAGTTCTACATACTGCAATACTGAAGTACTGCAGTATATCACATATGCAATCAAACTGGAGACTGAAAACAAAAGTAAAAATAAGTGTAATAAGGTTTTTTTAATATATATAGATTATTAAATTTTAAGATTATTAAACATTTAAAACTCCACTTCTCCCAGTAATCACCTTGAAAATTAAAAAAATTAATAAAAAAACCTGGCATTGCCACCTTTGTAAAAATGTATTAAAATATCACATTATTTATCCAGTAAGGTGATCGCTGTCAGAAAAAAAAAATGCAATTCCAGAATTGAACTTTTGGGGGTTTTCTATCTACAAGAAAAAAATTGAATACAAAGCTTCAAAAAGTCAGACATATATAAAAATGGTTCCAATAGAAACAACAACTTACAACTTGGAAATAG
Organism: Eleutherodactylus coqui; assembly: GCF_035609145.1. Lineage (NCBI taxonomy): Eukaryota > Metazoa > Chordata > Amphibia > Anura > Eleutherodactylidae > Eleutherodactylus > Eleutherodactylus coqui. Next base: position 92,675,455 of record NC_089847.1, on the reverse strand, counting down.
AAAACGTTATGGCAGTCAGAAAATGGGGAGAGAAAGCATTGTTTTAAAAGTAGTACAACATGAGAAAAATTATAATTTTGATATTGCAATAATCCTTTTGACCTACAGAGTAAAGATAGCATGTCACTTTTACCACATCACGCACGCCATATAAACAGACCTCCCTCCAAAAAAAGACAAACATGTAGTTTTCCTCATTCCTCTGTTTACTGACAAATCTACTCTTCTCAAGAAAGATTGGTTAGTGTGAACCATGCCACAAAGCAAGCTACATTTAGAAGACCTCAGAATATGCATTTCTAGAGATGCATGAAGCTGGAAAAGGCTGAAAAAGCACTGCTAAAGGTCTGGGTGTTCATCAATCTACATTTAAATAAATTACCTAACAATGGAGAAAATTCATGACAGTTGCTACTCACCCCAGGAGTTGGCATCCTGTTAAGATCACTTCAAAAACACAATGGGCACAATGAATTCTAAGTTGTATCAAAACAGGAGAAAGTGAGGACAGCCATCCATGACCTCGAGCTGAGGAGATATCGGGTAATGCAATAAGACAATTAGCCAAACCAAACAAGAATATCAACAAAATAAAGGTTGAAAAAGAAGACGTGTTTTGGAGGGGCCTAGGCATTGTCCTAAACTTTAAACTATTGAGATGCTGTAGCACGTCCTAAAGTGAGCAGTAAATGCAAGGCACCTCAGAAATATTGATGAGTTTAAACACATTTGTAGGGAGGAATTGTCCAAAATTTCTCCTACACGTTGTGGCAGTGCAGTACATAGAAGGGCCTGTAGACAGAACGTCTAGCACTAAAACACAGGTTAACACCTGCTGGGTGTGGTAGGAAGCAATAAAAGTCTGTTCCTGGCACACTCAGGAAGAAAGTTACAGCTTAGGTGAGCTGGAAGGGCTGGAAGCCTGAGGTCCAGTGTGAACCAGTGGAAGCTGTGGAGACGCTGCGTCAGGAACTGGGAGCCTGATCCATGCAGACCAGTTTGGGACCATCACACATCTGATAGAGGAAGACACCCTCTAGACACCCCGGGCGGGGTAGTGGTGGTGACTCAGTGGGTGGATTGCACATGGACTGCGTTTGTATATGCTGTTTGTTGTGAAATAAATGCTGTCAGGCTCCAGTATTAAAGAGAATCCACGTCTAATGAAGCATTTCTACACATGTGGCTCGCCATTTTCCAGTCTGAGAGTTCAGCGATCCGCAGGCAAGTGACCCCAACTTGCCACAGCATCAGGCCAAATGCACACGGGCGGAAATTCTGTGGTGGGATTTCCACCTGTGCCCGCTGCCATAATGCAATCCTATGCAGAAAGCCATGATTTGACCGCGTGAAAACTCGCGCGGTAAACAAATTGCGGCATGTCATATTTCTGTGCAAGCCTCACAGAAGCGTCACTGGTAATGCGCCAGCTCTGGTCAGGGCAGAGCAGAGCAAGACGCTGGGAGGAGGTGAGCGCCAAGTCACTGCAGGGGCATGGCTCGCATCCCGCTGCTAGAATCTGCATGAGGCCTTAGGCAAATCTTTTTTTCATATGCATTTGGTGGAGGTGATTGCTACTAAATGGTGATCTACTGGTCATTAAATTCAAGGGTTTCATTTCTTTTTCTCCCTGAACTTTGGAGGTTTACTCATTGTGCTCAATAAAAGACATGAATGGTATAAGCTTTTGTATGTTCGTTTAGTTAATATTAGAGATGAGCGAGCGTACTCGGAAAAGCACTACTCGCTCGAGTAATTTGCTTTATCGAAGTATCGCTGTGCTCGTCCCTGAAGATTCGGGTGCCGCTGCGGCTGACAGGTGAGTTGCAGTGGGGAGCAGGGGAGAGCGGGCGGGAGAGAGGGAGAGAAAGATCTCCCCTCCGTTCCTCCCCGCTCTCCCCTGCAGCTCCCCGCTCCGTGCCGGCACCCAAATCTTCAGGGACGAGCACAGCGATACTCGGATAAAGCAAATTACTCGAGCGAGTAGTGCTTTTCCGAGTACGCTCGCTCATCTCTAGTTAATATGTGTGTGGGATAGTAATAAATACCAAAATCCAGATAATTTCAAATTCCTTTTCTTGCTACTGTATTTATACACAGAACATATATGATGTCTAATATCCACTTATCTATATTAATGTGAATGCTGTAAGAAGCTACATTTTGAGACAGCATTGCTGGGGTACTCTGATAGGTGTACTTATACTTTCATATAAACACATGAATAGAGCTTCATTTTACAATGTATTGTGAAATGTCAAATTAAGCTTTGTTACATCTCTTTATATTTACAATATAGCTATTTAGGTGATTGGAAAAACAAGGTGCACTGTAATTTGCTATTTTGATAACCTTAGATCTTCTTGACCAATGATTCACACAACTGCCTCACTAGATGTGGGTGAGGAGGAATGGTAGACTTCAGACATTCATAATTGCGATGGAGTGTCAGCACCCTCAATAGTCTAACATTTCTGAACTTCAGTGTTAGGACAGTAGAAGAATGTTGATTGTGGGAAAACGTCTTAATTTCCTGAGAAAAGGGAGTTTAGCACAAAATGAAGTTGATGTTTTTGTGCAGGCATGTTAAATACTATGTACTATTGAATAATACATGCAAATTATTTTCTTTTTGTTTATTCCACAGTATCGACAACCACCATTTCAACACTTACTACCACGCACTCTACAACACAAACTACACCTACAAGTACCCCAACTACAACACAGACTACTATAACAAGCACAACAACTACAACACAGACTACACCTACTACAATTTGTCAAGAAATTTGTGAATGGACACAGTATTTTGATTTAAATAGGGTTACCTTGGGGCCAAATGGGGGAGACGTTGAAAACCTTGATGCAATAAGAAAAGCTGGTTTTAAAATATGTGAATACCCCCTAAAGATTGAATGCAGACCAGTAAATGACAAATATGAAAAACAAATCATTGTATGTTCTCTAAATAATGGCCTGATATGTGAAAATAGGCATCAAATTACAAATTTTCAAACATGCTATGATTATGAGATAAGATATTATTGCTGTGAGATGTTGTGCAGAAGTACATCCACAACAACCACTACTTCAACTACCACTCCCTCAACAACATCTACTACAGTGACAACTACTCCTGAAACATCAACAGCCACTTCAACCACCACAACAAGCACTACTCCAACTACCATTCCCTCAACAACATCTACTACAGTAACAACTACTCCTAAAACATCAACAGCCACTTCAACCACAACAACAAGCACTACTCCAACTACCACTCCCTCAACAACATCTACTACAGTAACAACTACTCCTAAAACATCAACAGCCACTTCAACCACAACAACCACTACTCAAACTACCACTCCCTCAACAACATCTACTACAGTAACAACTACTCCTAAAACATCAACAGCCACTTCAACCACAACAACAAGCACTACTCCAACTACCACTCCCTCAACAACATCTACTACAGTAACAACTACTCCTAAAACATCAACAGCCACTTCAACCACAACAACCACTACCCAAACTACCACTCCCTCAACAACATCTACTACAGTAACAACTACTCCTAAAACATCAACAGCCACTTCAACCACAACAACCACTACTCAAACTACCACTCCCTCAACAACATCTACTACAGTAACAACTACTCCTAAAACATCAACAGCCACTTCAACCACAACAACAAGCACTACTCCAACTACCACTCCCTCAACAACATCTACTACAGTAACAACTACTCCTAAAACATCAACAGCCACTTCAACCACAACAACCACTACCCAAACTACCACTCCCTCAACAACATCTACTACAGTAACAACTACTCCTAAAACATCAACAGCCACTTCAACCACAACAACAACCACTACTTCAACTACCACTCCCTCAACAACATCTACTACAGTCACAGCTACTACAACACCAACAGCCACTTCAAGCACAACAAAAACCACTCATCCAACTTCTACTCCCTCAACAACATCGACTACAGTAACAACTACTCCTAAAACATCAACAGCCACTACTCAAACTACCACTCCATCAACAACAGCTACTACAGTAACAACTACTCCTAAAACATCAACAGCCACTTCAACCAAAACAACAACCACTACTCCAACTGCCACTCCCTCAACATCTACTACAGTAACAGCTACTACAACATCAACAGCCACTTCAATCACAACAACAACTGCTACTCCAACTTCCACTCCCTCAACAACAGCTACTACAGTAACAACTACTCCTAAAACATCAACAGCCACTTCAACCACAACAACCACTACTCCAACTACCACCCCCTCAACAACATCTACTACAGTAACAACTACTCCTAAAACATCAACAGCCACTTCAACCAAAGCAACAACCACTACTCCAACTACCACTCCCTCAACAACATCTACTACAGTAACAACTACCCCTAAAACATCAACAGCCACTTCAACCACAACAACAACCACTACTCCAACTACCACTCCCTCAACAACAGCTACTACAGTAACAGCTACTCCTAAAACATCAACAGCCACTTCAACCACAACAACCACTACTCCAACTACCACCCCCTCAACAACATCTACTACAGTAACAACTACTCCTAAAACATCAACAGCCACTTCAACCAAAACAACAACCACTACTCCAACTGCCACTCCCTCAACATCTACTACAGTAACAGCTACTACAACATCAACAGCCACTTCAATCACAACAACAACCGCTACTCCAACTACCACTCCCTCAACAACATCTACTACAGTTACAACTACCCCTAAAACATCAACAGCCACTTCAACCACAACAACAACCACTACTCCAACTACCACTCCCTCAACAACATCTACTACAGTAACAACTACTCCTAAAATATCAACAGCCACTTTAACCACAACAACAACTTCAACTACCACTCCCTCAACATCTACTACAGTAACAACTAGTCCTAAAACATCAACAGCCACTTCAACCACAACAACAACCACTACTCCAGCTACCACTTCCTCAACAACATCTACTACAGTAACAGCTACTACAACATCAACAGCCACTTCAATCACAACAAAAACCACTCATCCAACTTCTACTCCCTCAACAACATCTACTACAGTAACAACTACTCCTAAAACATCAACAGTTACTTCAAGCACCACAATAACCACGACTCCAACTACCACTCCTTCAACAACATCTACTACAGTAACAACTACTCCTAAAATATCAACAGCCACTTCAACCACAATAACTACCACTACTCCAACGAACACTGCCTCAACATCTACTACAGTAACAACTACTCCTAAAATATCAACAGCTACTTCAACCACTACTCCAACTACCACTCCCTCAACAACATCTACTACAGTAACAACTACTCCTAAAACATCAACAACCACTTCAACCACAACAACCACTACTCAAACGACCACTCCCTCAACAACATCTACTACAGTAACAACTACTCCTAAAACATCAACAGCCACTTCCACAACAACCGCTACTTCAACTACCACTCCCTCAACAACATCTATTACAGTAACAACTACTCCTAAAATATCAACAGCCACTTCAACCACAATAACTACCACTACTCCAACTACCACTCCCTCAACAACATCTACTACAGGAACAACAACTCCTAAAGCATCAACAGCCACTTCAACCACAACAACAACCACTACTCCAACTACCACCCCCTCAACAACATCTACTACAGTAACAACTACTCCTAAAACATCAACAGCCACTTCAACCAAAACAACAACCACTACTCCAACTACCACTCCCTCAACAACATCTACTACAGTAACAACTACTCCTAAAACATCAACAGTCACTTCAACCACAACAATAACCACTACTCCCACTACCACTCCCTCAACATCTGCTACAGTAACAACTACTCCTAAAATATCAACAGCCACTTCAACAACAATAACTACCACTACTCCAACTACGACTCCCTCAACATCTACTACAGTAACAACTACTCCTAAAACATCAACAGCCACTTCAACGACAACAACAACCACTACGCCAACTACCACTCCCTCAACATCTGCTACAGTATCAGCTACTACAACATCAACAGCCACTTCAATCACAACAAAAACCACTACTCCAACTACCACTCCCTCATCAACATCTACTACAGTAACTAGTACTACAACATCAACTGCTACAACAAAAACCTCTCATCCTACTAGTCCCTCAACAACCTTTACTACAGTAACAGCTACTCCTAAAACATCAACAGTCACTTCAACCACAACAACAAGCACTACTTCAACTACCACTCCCTCAACAACATCTACTACAGTAACAACTACTCCTAAAACATCAACAGCCACTTCAACCACAACAACAACCACTACTTCAACTACCACTCCCTCAACAACATCTACTACAGTAACAACTACTCCTAAAATATCAACAGTTACTTCAACCATAGCAGCAACCACTACTCCAACTACCACTCCCTCAACAACATCTACTACAGTAACTACTACTCCTAAAACATCAACAGCCACTTCAACCACGACTTCAACTACCACTCCCTCAACAACATCTACTACAGTAACAACTACTCCTAAAACATCAACAGTCATTTCAACCCATACTTCAACTACCACTCCCTCAACATCATCTACTACAGTAACAGCTACTCCTAAAACATCCACAGTCACTTTAACCACAACAGCAACCACTACTCCAACTACCACTCCATCAACAACATCTACTACAGTAACAACTACTCCTAAAACATCAACAGTCACTTCAACCACTACTTCAACTACCACTCCCTCAACAACATCTACTACAGTAACAACTACTCCTAAAATATCAACAGTCACTTCAACCATAACAGCAACCACTACTCCAACTACCACTCCCTCAACAACATCTACTACAGTAACAACTACTCCTAAAACATCAACAGTCACTTCAACCACGACTTCAACTACCACTCCCTCAACAACATCTACTACAGTAACAACTACTCCTAAAATATCAACAGCCACTTCAACCACTACTCCAACTACCACTCCTTCAACATTTACTACAGTAACAACTACTCCGAAAACAACAACAGTCACTTCAACCACAACAACCACTCCAGTAACAGCTACTCCTAAAATATCAACAGCCACTTCAACCACAACAGCAACCACTACTCCAACTACCACTCCATCAACAACATCTACTACAGTAACAGCTACTCCTAAAATATCAACAGCCACTTCAACCGCAACAACAACCACTACTTCAACTACCACTCCCTCAACAACATCTACTATAGTAACAACCACTCCTAAAACATCAACAGTCACTTCAACCACTACTCCAACTACCACTCCCTCTACAACATCTACTACAGTAACAACCACTCCTAAAACATCAACAGCCACTTCAACCACAACAACCACTTCTCCAACTACCACTCTCTCAACAACATATACTAAATTGAGTACTACTACATCAACAGCCACTTCAAGCACAACTAAAACCACTCATCCAACTACTACTCCCTCTACAACATCTACTATAGTAACATCTACTCCTGAAACATCAACAGCCACTTCAACCACGACTTCAACTACCACTCCCTCAACAACATCTACCACAGTAACGGTTACTCCTAAAACATCAACAGCTACTTCAACCACAACAACCACTACTCAAACTACCACTCCCTCAACAACATCTACTACAGTAACAACTACTCCTAAAACATCAACAGCCACTTCAACCACAACAACAACCACTACTCAAACTACCACTCCCTCAACAGCATCTACTACAGTAACGGCTACTCCTAAAACATCAACAGCCACTTCAACCACAACAACCACTACTCAAACTACCACTCCCTCAACAACATCTACTGCAGTAACAACTACTCCTAAAACATCAACAGCCACTTCAACCACAACAACAACCACTACTTCAACTACCACTCCCTCAACAACATCTACTACAGTAACAACTACTCCTAAAACATCAACAGTTACTTCAACTACAACAACCACTAGTCCAACTACCACTCCCTCAACAACATATACTACAGTAACAACTACTCCTAAAACTATCCATGCAAATACTTTAACAACACCTTGTGCGGATGTTTCCCAGTGTTACATCATTTCAAGCGCGTAAGTATTTAATTTGATAATAATATAAAAAAAATATTAAGCACAGAACTTATTGGCTTGATCAACTAAAATCCAGATTCTGTTCAAGCTTAAGGGCTCAGTCACACAGGCGTTTTTCGCGTGATTTGCGGATCGCATAACAGATGCGCATCCACAAATCGTGTGACCGGGGCCGATGATTCGCTGAAAAATCTGCACCTAGCAGCGTTTTCAGCGAAATGGCCCAGCGCTGCCCGCTATCCTCTGCCACAGCTGTGGAACAGCTGTGGCAGAGGAGAACGATGTTCGTCCATTGAAAGCAATGGGCTGCCGGCAAGCGCTGGTTGAATTTTCAAGGAAGGGCTTAAAATATAAGCCCTACCCTGAAAACCATCCTGAAAATATCTAAAAAAAAAAAGTATACTCACCTTTTTCCTGCAGCCGGAGTTCAGCCGCATCAGACGAGTTCAGCCGCGGCAGCCCATTCAGCGGGCGAAAAACAGTTGAGAGCTGCCTCTGATTGGTCCCTGCGCTCAGCCAATCAGAGGCAGCACTCACTCACCCATTCATGAATTCATGAATGGGTGAGTGAGAGCTGCCTCTGATTGGCTGAAGGCTGTGAACAATCAGAGGCAGCCCATTCAGCAGGCTGAACTCCGGCTGCAGGAAAAAGGTGAGTATACTTTTTTTTTTTTACACATTTTCAGGATGGTTTTCAGGGAAGGGCTTATATTTTAAGCCCTTCCCCGAAAATTCATCCAGCGCTTGCCGGAAGCCCATTGCTTTCAATGGAGCCGGCTGTATTGCCGGCTCCATTGAATTCAGTGGGCGAACATCGTTCTTCTCTGCCACAGCTGGTTCTTTGTTGTAAGAGCGGTGAGAATGTGGAACCCTCTGCCAAAGGATGTGGTGATGCCAAAATCCTTAGGGGAATTTAAGAGGGGACTAGATGTCTTTCTAGAATGCTATGATATTACAGGAATTAGACATCAGGTGACCAGTGGGATTGATGATCTCAAATGTTGATCCAGGGATTACTCTGGCTGCCATTATGGAGTCAAGAAGGAATTGCCTTCCCCTGGACCAATAAGAAAGGGGTTGAAACAGGCTGAACTAGATGGACATTGTCTTCATTCAGCCTAACATTCTATGTTACTATGTATTTTTTGTTTACAGGAAAAGCTAAAGGTTGTTTTCCATGCCATTTTTTATTGTTGATTTATCCTGAGGATAGCCCATCAATAGTTGATCAGCTGGAATTTGCACTTGGGACTCTAACCAATTAGCTGCTCATGGGCCACAGCTCTCACAAACAGAGTTTATTCAATCTGATTTCCATCTCATTTTCTAGAAGCTAACAAATTGTTTTAAATCCTGTGTCTCAGAGATGTACTCACACCTGAGTAAATTAACTTCTTTTTTTTTCTGCACATCTAAAGTAAATTTTAATAAGGGACCTAGCACTTAGTAAAGTCAGGGGGCTGCCTGCATGACTCTGCAGCCATATTCCCATTGCTCCTATCACCATTTTTTTTTTACATTCTCACCTCACTTCATCCATATGATCACTTCTTAGGTCTGGCTCCCAGTGCTTCAATATGTAAAGTTGACAGTCCTCACCACTCTGAAGGAGTGACGTTGACTTGTCAATTAATTCTGGTCAATCAAATCAAATCATTGTATAGGATTGTATAGCTTGAAACATGTAAGCGCTCCTGTTTTTTTCTTTTATCTAAATTTGAGGAAGGATACAGAAAGGAACAAGAGGAGGCGGGTTACTGGTGCAACAGCACAAAAGGGTTTCCATTTCTTACATATAGTATGTAGTACTTGCAGTATTAATAAAACAAAATACAAATAATGAACCAGCTTCAATAGGGGAAGGGTGTGGAGGAGACAATGGGGAGTTTGGTTCTCTGCTCTTATTCTCATGTCGGATGGGGGGGTTATGTTGAGTAGAAGAAGTTTTGGTGTGAGTATTATTTCTTGCTTAAATATATGCTTTAATATGTTTTGTACTTCACACCAGAACAAGCAAGATAGATGAGCATGAGAGCCATATATGTGACAGTATACCTTTTTTAAGACATCTCCAACAAATCGAAGGATATTTAGGGTCAATCTTATGGAGGAGCTCTGGGGTTTTGTACCATCTGGAGAAAATTTTATAACTTATTTCTTAGTATCTAATTGATGTTGAGTTTGAATACGCGTTCTTTATATCGGTCCTACAAATGAATATTCTTAACACAAATCATGACTTACTTATCCATAAGATCTTTAAGAAAGGCTTCTCTTTCAAGGGAATCATTTTCAAACTATACCATACACTCACACATGATAATGAATACCCCTCATGAACATTACCAGCTGGGAAAGACAGCTCCACACTGTATTCCCACCAAACGAAATTAAGACCATTTTAAAGCGCTCCTGTTTTTATCCTCCGCTTTCCACTGGGATGAGAAAATCAATATTACATTGTATTTCTTAAGATATAAAGTAATGAAACAATATTTCTTAGAAGAATTGTGATTCAATGTATAGAAGTTATCCAATTTTATATATTTACAATGTATACAACACTTGGAACTTTCAAAGATTGTTTTGTTGTCTTCATCAGAGTTTTCGACGAATGCCACGAAGTTGTTCCATATTATATGTACCTAAAGAAGTGTTTAGCTGATTGTCAAGAATCAAGTATATGTGAGAGTGTGTCAGATTATGCAAAGGAATGTATCATTAATGGAAAATGCATAGCCTGGAGAAACAGTACTTTTTGTCGTAAGTGTTCCACATCTTCAACTTTGTTATCATGTTATCACTGATATTATGTTGTTGATATTGATTATTAATATTGTTAATTAGAGATGAGCGAACACCAAAATGTTCGGGTGTTCGTTATTCGTAACGAACTTCCCGTGATGCTCGAGGGTTCGTTTCGAACAACGAACCCCATTGAAGTCAATGGGCGACCAGAACATTTTTGTATTTCGCCGATGCTCGCTAAGGTTTTCATGTGTGAAAATCTGGGCAATTCAGGAAAGTGATGGGAATGACACAGTGACGGATAGGGCAGGCGAGGGGCTACATGTTGGGCTGCATCTCAAGTTCCCAGGTCCCACTATTAAGCCACAATACCGGCAAGAGTGGGCCCCCCCCCCTCCCAACAACTTTTACTTCTGAAAAGCCCTCATTAGCATGGCATACCTTTGCTAAGCACCACACTACCTCCAACAAAGCACAATCACTGCCTGCATGACACTCCACTGACACTTCTCCTGGGTTACATGCTGCCCAACCGCCCCCCCTCCCCCCCACAGCGCACACCAAAGTGTCCCTGCGCAGCCTTCAGCTGCCCTCATGCCACACCACGCTCATGTCTATTTAGAATTGCGTCTGCCATGACGAGGGACCGCAGGCACACACTGCAGAGGTTGGCACGGCTAGGCAGCGACCCTCTTTAAAAGTGGCGGAGCGATAGCCCACAATGCTGTACAGAAGCAATGAGAAATAGAATCCTGTGCCACCGCCATCAGGAGCTGCACACGTGGGCATAGCAATGGGGAACCTATGTGCCACACACTATTCATTCTGTCAAGGTGTCTGCATGCCCCAGTCAGACCGGGCTTTTTAATTCATAGACACAGGCAGGTACAACTCCCTATTGTGAAGTCCCTGTCGACCCACAGCATGGGTGGCTCCCTGGAACCCACTGGCGGTACACAGAAATATCCCATTGCATTGCCCAACACAGCTGAGGTAGTAATGTCGTGCTTAATGCAGGTGGGCTTCGGCCCACACTGCATGCCCCAGTCTGACTGGGGTTCTTTATAAGTGTACAGATGTAGTAAAAACTCCGTGTGCACCTACAGCATGGGTGGGTGCCAGGAAGCCACCGGCGGTACATAGAAATATCCCATTGCATTGCCCAACACAGCTGAGGTAGTAATGTTGTGCTTAACCCTTTCCAATCCAATTTGTATATGGTTTTCCTAGGGGGCTTACTCTTTTTCTGCTGTTATACAACGGCGCTATATGCTGGCTAAAGCCAGTACTGCATGAGCTGACACGTAGGATAGGCTCCGACAGCAGAGAGGCTGGCAATATACAGTAAGAGAACCCCGACGGACGTCTACCAACAACGGAGCTGTACAGCCTTAAACCCTAATGTCTTCACAGGTCACACAGTGGACTGGAAAGGGTTAATGCAGGTGGGCTTCGGCCCACACTGCATGCCCCAGTCAGACTGGGGTTCTTTACAAGTGGACACATGTAGGTTTAACTCCCTGTGGACCCACTGCCTGGGTGGGTGCCAGGAAGCCACCGGCGGTACATAGAAATATCCCATTGCATTGCCCAACACAGCTGAGGTAGTAATGTCGTGCGTAATACAGGTGGGCTTCGGCCCACACTGCATGCCCCAGTCAGACGGGTTCTTTAGAAGTGTACAGAAGTATTAAAAACTCAGTGTGCACCTACAGCATGGGTGGCTCCCTGGAACCCACCGGCGGTACACAAAAATATCCCATTGCATTGCCCAACACAGCTGAGGTAGTAATGTCGTGCGTAATGCAGGTGGGCTTCGGCCCACACTGCATGCCCCAGTCAGACTGGGGTTCTTTACAAGTGGACACATGTAGGTTTAACTCCCTGTGGACCCACTGCCTGGGTGGGTGCCAGGAAGCCACCGGCGGTACATAGAAATATCCCATTGCATTGCCCAACACAGCTGAGGTAGTAATGTCGTGCGTAATACAGGTGGGCTTCGGCCCACACTGCATGCCCCAGTCAGACGGGTTCTTTAGAAGTGTACAGAAGTATTAAAAACTCAGTGTGCACCTACAGCATGGGTGGCTCCCTGGAACCCACCGGCGGTACACAAAAATATCCCATTGCATTGCCCAACACAGCTGAGGTAGTAATGTCGTGCGTAATGCAGGTGGGCTTCGGCCCACACTGCATGCCCCAGTCAGACTGGGGTTCTTTACAAGTGGACACATGTAGGTTTAACTCCCTGTGGACCCACTGCCTGGGTGGGTGCCAGGAAGCCACCGGCGGTACATAGAAATATCCCATTGCATTGCCCAACACAGCTGAGGTAGTAATGTCGTGCGTAATACAGGTGGGCTTCGGCCCACACTGCATGCCCCAGTCAGACGGGTTCTTTAGAAGTGTACAGAAGTATTAAAAACTCAGTGTGCACCTACAGCATGGGTGGCTCCCTGGAACCCACCGGCGGTACACAAAAATATCCCATTGCATTGCCCAACACAGCTGAGGTAACGTCAGCTGTAATGCAGGTGGGCTAAAAATTAATTTGATTACACTGTAGGCGAGGGCCCACAAAAATTGCTGTATCAACAGTACTAATGTACATCCCAAAAATTGGCCATGGCCAGCCAAGAGGGCAGGTGAAACCCATTAATCGCTTTGGTTAATGTGGCTTAAGTGGTAACTAGGCCTGGAGGCAGCCCAGTGTAACGAAAAATTGGTTCAAGTTAAAGTTCCAATGCTTTTAAGCGCATTGAAACTTATAAAAATTGTTCAGAAAAATTATTTGAGTGAGCCTTGTGGCCCTAAGAAAAATTGCCCGTTCAGCGTGATTACGTGAGGTTTCAGGAGGAGGAGCAGGAGGAGGAGGAGGAGGAATATTAGACACAGATTGATGAAGCAGAAATGTCCCCGTTTTGGATGGTGAGAGAGAACGTAGCTTCCATCCGCGGGTGCAGCCTACGTATTGCTTACGTATCGCTGCTGTCCGCTGGTGGAGAACAGAAGTCTGGCGAAATCCAGCCTTTGTTCATCTTGATGAGTGTTAGCCTGTCGGCACTGTCGGTTGACAAGCGGCTACGCTTATCTGTGATGATTCCCCCAGCCGCACTAAACACCCTCTCCGACAACACGCTAGCCGCAGGACAAGCAAGCACCTCAAGGGCATACAGGGCTAGTTCAGGCCACGTGTCCAGCTTCGACACCCAGTAGTTGTAGGGGGCAGAGGCGTCACCAAGGATGGTCGTGCAATCCGCTACGTACTCCCTCACCATCCTTTTGCAGTGCTCCCGCCGACTCAGCCGTGACTGGGGAGCGGTGACACAGTCTTGGTGGGGAGCCATAAAGCTGGCCAGGCCCTTAAAGACTGTTGCACTGCCTGGGATGTACATGCTGCTCGATCTACGCACATCCCCTGCAACATGGCCCTCGGAACTGCGCCTTCTGCCACTAGCGCTGTCGGCTGGGAATTTTACCATCAGCTTGTCCGCAAGGGTCCTGTGGTATAGCAACACTCTCGAACCCCTTTCCTCTTCGGGAATCAGAGTGGGCAGGTTCTCCTTATACCGTGGATCGAGCAGTGTGTACACCCAGTAATCCGTAGTGGCCAGAATGCGTGCAACGCGAGGGTCACGAGAAAGGCATCCTAACATGAAGTCAGCCATGTGTGCCAGGGTACCTGTACGCAACACATGGCTGTCTTCACTAGGAAGATCACTTTCAGGATCCTCCTCCTCCTCCTCCTCCTCAGGCCATACACGCTGAAAGGATGACAGGCAATCAGCCGGTGTACCGTCAGCAGCGGGCCAAGCTGTCTCTTCCCCCTCCTCCTCATCCTCCTCATGCTCCTCCTCCTCCTCCTGTACGCGCTGAGAAATAGACAGGAGGGTGCCCTGACTATCCAGCGGCATACTGTCTTCCCCCGCCCCCGTTTCCGAGCGCAAAGCAGCTGCCTTTATGGTTTGCAGGGAATTTCTCAAGATGCATAGCAGAGGAATGGTGACGCTAATGATTGTAGCATCGCCGCTCACCACCTGGGTAGACTCCTCAAAATTACCAAGGACATGGCAGATGTCTGCCAACCAGGCCCACTCTTCTGAAAGGAATTGAGGAGGCTGACTCCCACTGCGCCGCCCATGTTGGAGTTGGTATTCGACTATAGCTCTACGCTGTTCATAGAGCCTGGCCAACATGTGGAGCGTAGAGTTCCACCGTGTGGGCACGTCGCACAGCAGTCGGTGCACTGGCAGCTTAAAGTGATGTTGCAGGGTGCGCAGGGTGGCAGCGTCCGTGTGGGACTTGCGGAAATGTGCGCAGAGCCGGCGCGCCTTTACGAGCAGGTCTGACAAGCGTGGGTAGCTTTTCAGAAAGCGCTGAACCACCAAATTAAAGACGTGGGCCAGGCATGGCACGTGCGTGAGGCTGCCGAGCTGCAGAGCCGCCACCAGGTTACGGCCGTTGTCACACACGACCATGCCCGGTTGGAGGCTCAGCGGCGCAAGCCAGCGGTCGGTCTGCTGTGTCAGACCCTGCAGCAGTTCGTGGGCCGTGTGCCTCTTATCGCCTAAGCTGAGTAGTTTCAGCACGGCCTGCTGACGCTTGCCCACCGCTGTGCTGCCACACCGCGCGACACCGACTGCTGGCGACATGCTGCTGCTAACACATCTTGATTGTGAGACAGAGGAGGAGGAGGAGGAGGAGGGTGCTTTAGTGGAGGAAGCATACACCTCCGCAGATACCACCACCGAGCTGGGGCCCGCAATTCTGGGGGTGGGTAGGACGTGAGCGGTCCCAGGCTCTGACTCTGTCCCAGCCTCCACTAAATTCACCCAATGTGCCGTCAGGGAGATGTAGTGGCCCTGCCCGCCTGTGCTTGTCCACGTGTCCGTAGTTAAGTGGACCGTGGCAGTAACCGCGTTGGTGAGGGCGCGCACAATGTTGCGGGAGACGTGGTCGTGCAGGGCTGGGACGGCACATCGGGAAAAGTAGTGGCGACTGGGAACTGAGTAGCGCGGGGCCGCCGCCTCCATGATACTTTTGAAGGACTCCGTTTCCACAACCCTATACGGCAGCATCTCAAGGCTGATGAATTTTGCGATGCGGACGGTTAACGTTTGAGCTTGCGGCTGCGTGGCGGCGTACTTGCGCTTGCGCTCGAACACTTGCGCAAGCGACGGCTGAACGGTGCGCTGAACTACACTGCTGGATGGGGCCGAGGACAGCGGAGATGAGGGTGTGGGTGCAGGCCATGAGGCGGTAGTGCCTGTGTCCTGAGAGGGGGGTTGCATCTCAGTGGCAGGTTGGGGCACAGGGGGAGAGGCAGGGGTGCAAACCGGAGGCGGTGAACGGCCTTTGTCCCACCTTGCGGGGTGCTTGGCCATCATATGTCTGCGCATGGTGGTGGTGGTGAGGCTGTTGGTGTTGGCTCCCCGGCTGAGCTTTGCGCGACAAAGGTTGCACACCACTGTTCGTCGGTCGTCAGGCGTCTCTGTGAAAAACTGCCAGACCTTAGAGCACCTCGGCCTCCGCAGGGTGGCATGGCGCGAGGGGGCGCTTTGGGAAACACTTGGTGGATTATTCGGTCTGGCCCTGCCTCTACCCCTGGCCACTGCACTGCCTCTTGCAACCTGCCCTGCTGATGCCCTTGACTCCCCCTCTGAAGACCTGTCCTCCTGAGTAAGCGTTGCACACCAGGTGGGGTCAGTCACCTCATCGTCCTGCTGCTCTTCCTCCGAATCCTCTGTGCGCTGCTCCCTGGGACTTACTGCCCTTACTACTACCTCACTGCAAGACAACTGTGTCTGATCGTCATCGTCCTCCTCACCCACAGAAAGTTGTTGAGACAGTTGGCGGAAGTCCCCAGCCTCTTCCCCCGGACCCCGGGAACTTTCGAATGGTTGGGCATCAGTGACGATAAACTCCTCTGGTGGGAGAGGAACCGCTGCTGCCCAATCTAAGCAGGGGCCCGAGAACAGTTCCTGGGAGTGTTCCCGCTCCTGAGCAGGTGTCATTGTAGTGGAGTGAGGAGGCTGGGAGGAAGGAGGAGCAGCAGACAGAGGATTCGGATTGGCAGCAGTGGACGGCGCAGAACTGCGGGTAGACGATAGGTTGCTCGAAGCACTTTCTGCCATCCAGGACAGGACCTGCTCACACTGCTCATTTTCTAATAACCGTCTCCCGCGTGGACCCATTAATTGGGCGATGAATGTGGGGACGCCAGAAACGTGCCTCTCTCCTAATCGCGCAGCAGTCGGCTGCGACACACCTGGATCAGGAGCTTGGCCTTTGCCCACACCCTGACTTGGCCCTCCGCGTCCTCGGCCGCGTCCACGTCCTCTAGGCCTACCCCTACCCCTCAGCATGCTGTATTACCAGTGATTTGATTTCACAGGCAGGAAATAAATTGGCGCAAGACTGCAGGCCAAATATAATTTTTGCCCTTTTTGGAAAACGAAAGGCCCCACTGCCTCTAGTGAATGAATTATCTAAGTTTAATAACTGTGCTGTGTCCCTGCTTATGTGTCACAGAACGTGAGGGTAGCAGAGTTATTAACTGTGGCAGAGCAGGTATTTTTTTTCCCAATTAAGGAAAGCAAATGGCGAACCCAGCAGTAAAGCGTAGCTGGGTGCGTATGATTTAGCAATGTTTTTCACGCAGCTCACACGTCTCCACAGGCGTAAGGACGGACAGAGGCTGGACAAATAGATTTGTTTTCAGTTTTTTCCCACCAACAGGCAGCACTGCGTATATTCAATGAACCTGAGAAGTTTAATAACTGTGCTGTGTCCCTGCTTATGTGTCACAGAACGTGAGGGTAGCAGAGTTATTAACTGTGGCAGAGCAGGTATTTTTTTTCCCAATTAAGGAAAGCAAATGGCGAACCCAGCAGTAAAGCGTAGCTGGGTGCGTATGATTTAGCAATGTTTTTCACGCAGCTCACACGTCTCCACAGGCGTAAGGACGGACACAGGCTGGACAAATAGATTTGTTTTCAGTTTTTTCCCACCAACAGGCAGCACTGCGTATATTCAATGAACCTGAGAAGTTTAATAACTGTGCTGTGTCCCTGCTTATGTGTCACAGAACGTGAGGGTAGCAGAGTTATTAACTGTGGCAGAGCAGGTATTTTTTTTCCCAATTAAGGAAAGCAAATGGCGAACCCAGCAGTAAAGCGTAGCTGGGTGCGTATGATTTAGCAATGTTTTTCACGCAGCTCACACGTCTCCACAGGCGTAAGGACGGACACAGGCTGGACAAATAGATTTGTTTTCAGTTTTTTCCCACCAACAGGCAGCACTGCGTATATTCAATGAACCTGAGAAGTTTAATAACTGTGCTGTGTCCCTGCTTATGTGTCACAGAACGTGAGGGTAGCAGAGTTATTAACTGTGGCAGAGCAGGTATTTTTTTTCCCAATTAAGGAAAGCAAATGGCGAACCCAGCAGTAAAGCGTAGCTGGGTGCGTATGATTTAGCAATGTTTTTCACGCAGCTCACACGTCTCCACAGGCGTAAGGACGGACACAGGCTGGACAAATAGATTTGTTTTCAGTTTTTTCCCACCAACAGGCAGCACTGCGTATATTCAATGAACCTGAGAAGTTTAATAACTGTGCTGTGTCCCTGCTTATGTGTCACAGAACGTGAGGGTAGCAGAGTTATTATAACTCTTGGAGAGCAGGTATTTTTTTTCCCAATTAAGGAAAGCAAATGGCGAACCCAGCAGTAAAGCGTAGCTGGCTGCGTATGATTTAGCAATGTTTTTCACGCAGCTCACACGTCTCCACAGGCGTAAGGACGGACAGAGGCTGGACAAATAGATTTGTTTTCAGTTTTTTCCCACCAACAGGCAGCACTGCGTATATTCTATGAATAATAACTGTGTTGTGGCCCTGCCTATACAATTCTTTCCCTGCAGTATCAATGGAGGGTGGAATGCTCTGCAGAGGCGATTTTGAGAAGCCCAAAAAAAATGCAGCACAGCTAACAGCAGCCTGGACAGTACTGCACACGGATAAATATGGCCCTAGAAAGGACCGTTGAGGTTCTTGAAGGCTACACTCACTCCTAACACTCTCCCTGCCTATGCAGCACTTCTGTCCCTAATGCCAGGTGCAACGCTCTGCAGAGCCGATTTTGAGAAGAAAAAAAAATCCCACTGCTAACAGCAGCCAACACACAGCTATCAGTGGCCCTAATAAGGACCTTTGGGGGTCTTGAAGCCTACACTAACTACCAATTCTTTCCCTACAGCAGCTCCGGTACAAACAGCACTGTCCCTCATCTAACTCACACCGCATCTGAGGCGAGCCACGGGAGGGGCCGACTTTTATATTAGGTGAACACCTGATCTCGCCAGCCACTCACAGCAGGGGGGTGGTATAGGGCTTAAACGTTGCAGGGGGAAGTTGTAATGCCTTCCCTGTCTTTCAATTGGCCAGAAAAGCGCGCTAACGTCTCAGGGAAGGAAGTGAAAGTAACCAGAACACCGCATGGTGTTTGTCACGAATAACGAACATCCCGAACACCCTAATATTCGCACGAATATCAAGCTCGGACGAACGCGTTCGCTCATCTCTATTGTTAATCATTTTAATGACCAATTTTAATTAAAGATTAAAACTACAGTGTGCTCAGTAGAGCTTTTCAGCTGTGTACCTTTTAATGACTGGTATGCAAGGCTGGGGAGAAGGATATAAGGATTGCCATGTTATAGAAAAAATAGCCATACTAATATGTTAAAATTGAGTTTGTGACCATAGCTAAGGTGCTCTGTTTGCCCCCAAAGTTTAAAGGTGTTGTGCCAAGTTAAAATGTATCTCCTATCTTTTGGATGGGGGATTCGTTTCTAATTGGTGTGGTCCAACCCGTGAAACATCCTCTAATCACAAGAGTAGGGGTCCCATGCCACCCTCTATCAATGGAGCAGTGGTTGAGCATGTACACTGATGATCCATTTATTTCTATGGGACTGCTGGAAATAACGAACTACAATATTTGTTTATCTCTGCCAGTCCCATGAGAGTAAAAGGGACAAGGTTCCCCCATCCATGTAATGAGTTAGGGTCTCAACTGTTGGTCCTTACCAATAAAACATTTATCCTTTATTCTGTGGTTCAAAACTTGGCCCAACCCCTTTAAAGAGATTTTTCCCACTAACAGAGGTTATCCTCTATCCACAAGATATGGGATAACTAGTCAATTGGTATGGGTCTGATTGCTGAGACCCCAACTAATTATGAGAATCCTAAAGGTCCATGCATGAATGGAGTTATGGTCACATAAGCATAACGCCACTTCACTAATTTTAATGGGACTGGCAGAGATAACCTAGTTCAAGAACTTCCAAAGGCATTAACCACTATACAAGTTCCCTAAAATATAACTTTTATTAGATATAAATTTAAATTCACTTGCTAAAGGTTAAAAATCCAGATTGCAGGCTGCCTGAAACAAATAAACACTTATTGGGTAAATCATATATAAGAAAAAAAGGGGAAATCATCAGGTGATACTCCCAATGCAGGTGAAAAACTGCCCTAAGCTCCCTATTTACTATAGTGGCCAGATGTTCAGTGTTAGGAACTGGAATGTATCATTCATTTTATTCACCTATATTTATTTACAGCTTATGCTTGTCCTGACACAAAAGTTTATAACGCCTGCAGCATCATGCCTCAACCTACGTGTTTTCCAAGGTATGAATAGCCATGGTTTAAAACGTGTATTATGTATAGTTCAACAAAGTTCTGGCACAGAGCTTGATTATGAATTGTAAGCAGTCTCTATAAACACTTTGTAAGGTGGCTCCAGCAGCCTGCTGCCAACTGTAACAGAACAGTCTCTATAACTCCACAGACAGTACCCATCACTAACAGAACAGTCTCTATAACTCCTCAGACAGTACCCAACAGTAGCAGAACAGTCTCTATAACTCCACAGACAGTACCCAACAGTAACAGAACAGTCTCTATAACTCCACAGACAGTGCCCAACACTAACAGAACAGTCTCTATAACTCCTCAGACAGTACCCAACAGTAACAGAACAGTCTCTATAACTCTACAGACAGTACCCAACAGTAACAGAACAGTCTCTATAACTCCACAGACAGTGCCCAACAGTAACAGAACAGTCTCTATAACTCCACAGACAGTACCCATCACTAACAGAACAGTCTCTATAACTCCTCAGACAGTACCCAACAGTAGCAGAACAGTCTCTATAACTCCACAGACAGTACCCAACAGTAACAGAACAGTCTCTATAACTCCTCAGACAGTACCCAACACTAACAGAACAGTCTCTATAACTCCTCAGACAGTACCCAACAGTAACAGAACAGTCTCTATAACTCCTCAGACAGTACCCAACAGTAACAGAACAGTCTCTATAACTCTACAGACAGTACCCAACAGTAACAGAACAGTCTCTATAACTCCACAGACAGTACCCAACAGTAAGGGCTCATGTCCACGGGCAAAATAAGAATTAAAATCCGCAGCGGATTTTAACTCTTCTCCCGCGCGCATCCGCACCCCATAGGGATGCATTGACCACCCGCGGGTAGATAAATACCCGCGGATCGTCAATAAAAGTGATTTTAAAAAAAATGGAGCATGAAAAAATCTGGACCATGCTCCATTTTCATGCGGGTCTCCCGCGGGGACGGCTCCCACGGGCTTCTATTGAAGCCTATGGAAGCCGTCCGGATCCGCGGGAGAACTAAAATAGGAATTTAAAAGCATTTACTCACCCGCAGCGGGCCGGGAAGGTCTTCTCTTCTCTTACGGCCGCATCTCCCTTGCTTCGCTCGGCGGATGTGCCCGGCGCATGCGCGCGGCACGTCGAAGACGTGCCGGCGACATGCCACCGGCGTGACGAATTCATCCGCCGGCCGAAGAAAGAAGATCCGGCCGCGACGCAGAGAAGAAACGGAGCGGATGGGAGGTGAGTTTATTCTCATTTATTCTAATTTTCAGCGCTCATGTCCGCGGGGCAGGAGGGACCCGCTGCAGATTCTACATGTAGAATCCGTAGCGGGCCCGATTTTCCCCGTGGACATGAGGCCTAACAGAACAGTCTCTATAACTCTACAGACATTACTCAACTGTAACAGAACAGTCTCTATAACTCCACAGACAGTACCCAACAGTAACAGAACAGTCTCTATAACTCCACAGACAATAACCAACAGTAACAGAACAGTCTCTATAACTCCACAGACAGTTGCCAACAATAACAGGGCAATCTCTGCCCTCTGTACACAGTGCAGCTCCCAATACACTCACAATATTGGGCACAGGACATAGCAGGCTGTCTTGGTGACAGTCTCTGGTCACTTAACTGTCTAGAGATTGCAACATAATGAGGTCCAAGACTAAAGTGGTCCAGAACCACTTGCGATATCCCTTTTCTCTCATAGTCCTAGTCAATAGGTGAAGACTGAGGGGTACAGCAGCACTCACCAACCGTATAGGGGGACCCTTCCACAGGATATTGCTGCTCGCCTGAAAAAGGGATTGAATCCACAGGAATCCCAATGTATCAAATCCAAAAAGAAGCAAGGTCAGGCAGCAGATTAGGTGCTTAAAGGTTTTAATGCATAAGCATCAGTTATAAACACCTCATAGCCATAAAAATAGCGACGTTTCGACCCTATATACAGCGGGTCTTTGTCAAGCCTCAAGCCTCAAACGTCGCTATTTTTATGGCTATGAGGTGTTTATAACTGATGCTTATGCATTAAAACCTTTAAGCACCTAATCTGCTGCCTGACCCTGCTTCTTTTTGGATAGTCCTAGTCAATGACAGCAGTCCAGAGCAGGTACATGGCATAAGCAGTAGTCTAAAACACCCGATCGGACTACTGGCATCTCAACAGGTGCAGCTCCCACCACAGACCCTCCTCACTTCCAACTACCTCATGGCAGGTATGCTTATCTCAGCAGCACTCTGCCCTTGTATAATCACTAACTGACCACAAGGCACTTCTTACAAATATTTCAGCTTTATCACTGTTTATATACCCCAGTATATCACTAATACATTCATTTTCCCTGCAATGTAATATCACTGCACACTGTTTGATATCACTATGACATCACTGTTTAAATAATCCTTGTTATGATGTGGTGCTTATTTTACATCTTCCGTGACACTACTTTAGACTTTAGCCTTTAGGTGTGACATCACTACATTATCCCTGTTCTCTGACATCACAATATCCATCATCCCCATGCTTTACCCTCACTGTGTGTTCTGATGATGGAACCAAACCACGTCAAATGGACCCCATTGACTATAATAGGGCCTGTTCAGTTTCTGTTCTGCTGCTCGTCAATTTACTGGAAGAAAAAAATGTTGCAAGCTGTGCTATTTCTTCTGGTATTTTGTGCCGGATCTGCAACGGAACCTCCGAATGAAGGTTCCAGCACAGATGTGATCCTGTTGTGCCCAGACATCATGCTATTTTTATGTATGGAAAAAATATATATTTACCTACCTAAATTGAGTGCATAGTAAAGATCAGTTTGCATTTAGAGCTTAAACAGATGGGTGTGTTTTAGTTCCACTATGTTCGGGGGTGAAAATCACAGCCACATAACGAGAGAAAACAAAACCATTGATTTCAATGGTTTCGCTTCCACTAAGGATTCTTGTGCGTTAAAACTATGCATGAGAAAAGATAGAACTTACCCTATCTTTCTCGCATGTAGTTAATACTAAGATAGGGCAAGACCTATCTTTCCATTTTATTTTTCCAAACTCGCGCGGAGTTTGACTAGTCCAATAGAAAAAAACCTGGTTCATGCGCTAATACTCTCTGCATTTCTTAGTTATTGCTCCTGGAAATGTATGAATAAATTGACAACTGGGTGTCACGGATCCCTCTTGTATTCCTACACACTCTGGCAGTGGTCAATCAGTGTTGAGAGTGTCATACTCTGTAGTGATACACTCTATTGGCAAGTGTCATGGCAGCCGGGGGCCTTCTGAAAGGCCCCAGGGCGGTCTTGGCAGTATACCTATCAAGCCATCCCCGTGGGATGGCCTGATAGATTGCCTGTCAGATTACTGTATGATGTAATGCTGTAGCATTACATCATACTGCAGGAGCGATCAAACCATTGCTAGTTGTTGTCCCCTCTGGGCCCTAAAAAAAAGTAAAAATAAGAACAATAAAGTTTTACTAATTAAAAAAACTAAAGTAATAAAAGATTTTAAAAAAACCTTTTGCCATGTTTATAATAAAAGAATCTAAATAATAAAACAAAAATACATATTTGGTATCGCTGCGTCCGTAAAAGTCCAATCTATCAAAATAATGCATTTTTTTTTATCCCGCACAATGAACGTTATCAGCAAAAAAACCCGAAGTGCACTTTTTTGGTTGCCCTGTCTCCCAGAAAAAATGCAATAAAAAGTGATCAAAAAGTCGCATGTATTCCAAAAATAGTACCAATGCAAATTAGAAGATGGCAACAAAAAATAATTGAAAAAAATGAAATGTAGCACAGCAAAAAAAAACTATACAAGTATGGTATCATAGTAATCGTACTGACCCATAGAATAAAGTTATCATGTCATTTTTGTTGCAGTTTGTGCGCCGTAGAAACAAGACGCACCAAAAGATGGTGGAATCTCATTTTTTTTTATTTTGCTCCACTTAGTTTTTCAGTACATTATAGGGTACATTAAATACTACCATTGCAAAATACAACTTGTCCCGCAAAAAACAAGTCTTCATACAGCTACATTGATGGATAAATAAAGGAGCTACGATTTTTTAACGGGTGAAGAAAAAACAAAGATGGAAAAAAAAATGACTGCATCATTAAGGGGTTAAAGCAAACGACTCTGCCATCTTTCGCTCATTCCAACGAATTCTCGCTTGGTGTAAGAGGACCCTATTGAAGCTACGTAGTTGCTATATAACCACCTTAATTATGTTTCTGACTATTTTCTGTTACAGCACTCCTATAACTAACTCCGAAGTTGTGGTGGATGCGTGCGTCTGCCCCAATGACACCATCCTGATGAGTCCATCTCAAGATAAATGTGTTCCCTATTGCGGTAAGTTTTCTTCTTTTTTCTGAATGTAATGAGTGGCTTTACCAAAGATGTCTTGAAGAATGCAACTATTTTTCCTGCCTTTCTTGTTTTTATTTGACAACTTAGCAAAGAAAAACTCTAAATTTGTACTGACAAACTAAAAATCCAAAATTGAACGATTAGAATGACTAAACATTTCTGTTTCAGAATACTGATTCAAAAACATTAGCATGATTTTGGTTAAGACTCCTACTTGGTTGCCCACCATTCATGTAAAAAGTATCACAATTGTTACCCTTCTGCAACCTTCATGTTTCCCTGCGGGGAACAAAGTTGCAAGACAATCGAAAGAATTTTGTGTGAAGACTATAGAAAAATTATCATCATTAGGGCATATCTGTCAAAAGTGTACCCTATCTTCTATAAAAACTATGTTTTTCTCACATGTCGTAACATCGCGCAAAAATCACACTAGTGAAAAGGAAACCATTGAAATCAATTGTTTCTTTTCATCACATTTTGCAGACATGATTTTCACGCCTGCAAAAAGTTTTTAAAAAGGCCATCTGTTGAAGCCGTAAGGGACCTACCATTCGGGTTGCAATATTCCGCAATAGTGTTGTGGATTACGCCCTCCTGCAGAATATTCGGCATCAAAATCCACACTGCTGACGCGTGCATTTCGATGCGGGTATAGCCAGGAATCAGCTACTCCAATACACAGAAAAGGAAGGAAACAATCGTGTACCTCTAGTAGTGACCTACACTCCACAGCTGGAGGTACTAGGGAAAACTGCAAAGAAACTCTGTCATGCCCTACACAAGAATGACCGTCTGACAACTATATTCCTGGACCTTCCCCTTCTCTAAGGAACTTTATAATCAGGAGTGTATTGCCCTCCGACACACAAAAAGGAACTTATCCCTGTAATGTAAGGAGCTGTAAGACTTGCTCACATATACTGACCACAGACAGGATACCAATCCCCAACACAGAGCAGGACTATAAGATCCCGGGGACATTCACATGTTCCACGTCCGATGTTGTGTACCTGATCCGATGCAGTAAATGTCCTGTTGGGGGCCTTTATGTCTGAGAAAGCCAGGATGAGATCTCATCGCCACACAATTAAGCAGAGAAAAACATAATTACCTGTGGTCGAGCATTTCTCTAGTTATGGACACGACATAGAAGATATGAAAGTTATGCTACTGAAGGGTGGTTTCAAGACACAAAGCCATAGACGAATTTGGGAATATAAATTTATAATGACTTTTGACACTTTGAATAGTGGGGTAAATTCTTCACGAGGATTCATGCGTGACTGGGAGGTATGAGACATCTATAGCACAGATAACACTGCTGGCCTGGTGAACCCCCAATAGTAATTCAAGGACGATAAAACCTTAACTCCCTTATCAGTGTCTGGTTAAAGGTGTTTGTGTTTTTGTTGCAGTATTCCTTTAAGAGAAAACCAATCATATCCATATTTGTGCCTTGTCATGAGTATGTGTGTGTATATATATATATATATATATACCTCTTCGGATCTATTTCATTTAAGCCTGAAGAAGAGCCCTGCATTGGTTCGGAAGCTCGCAATAACATCATGTATTTTTGTTAGTCATTAAAAGGTATCATACCTACAAGATTACTTGGTTTCTCTTGCTGGAAACAATCCCATTTTGCTCTACTTGCTAACACGGTACCAAAGCTTTTTTTCATTGAAAGCGCAAAAAAAAGCTAAATATATGCTGATGCGCATGCCAAAAAGCAATGTTCAGTCCACAAATAAGCATGATGCACGCACAAATATGCATACACTTGTGTGAAGCTAACCTTAGCCATGTGGCTTTTGATGCCGAGTTTTCTGCATGACGGCAATTTGCGCTACATTCTGCGGAAATATTCTGCTTCACCCTAATGTGATGCTTTCCCCCGGCCACCAGTGGATCACAGAAAAAATCTTAATGTGACCACCAAAGTAACAGTATGTCCAAAAACTTTATTGGCAGAGATACTTTTTTGCTTAAATGCCACTCTTTTTACATTTTGACATGGTGATGTTTCTTGTAGGCAAAGAAGAGGCTGTAGGTGAATAGTAAAATATGAAATATTACGTTTTTTGTAGCGGCATGTTTTCTCACTTTTGTTGTGTTTTTTGGCATGGATTTCCAGCATAAATTCTATACAATTTTGGCACGGAATCTGTGTCAGGGCTTAAACAGATGGGTGTGATTTAGTGCCGCTGTGCAGCCCTGATATTCATAGCCGCATAACGGGATGAAACTAAGCCATTGATTTCAATACTAATAGTACGTGCGAGAACGATAGGGCAGGACCTATCTCCCTGTTTTGTTTTTTTTAAACTCGCGCACTAGAGCAGAGTTTGAATGTTCCAGAAAAAAAAACTGGTTCATGTGCAACCATAACGGCGAGAAAAGTTGCACACACACCCATCTCTTTAAGCTCTCAAGTAGTAACTCATTGAATGGGGATTTTTAATCCTGAGGGCTCATTCACACGGGCGATTCTGTGCGTCTTTTTGCGCCCAGAAGACATGGACAGTGCAACCTTCACATTCTGTGTTTTTGGGTGTGAAATTTAGTTGTTCGAAAAAACATGGGACATGCTCTAATTTTTTCAATTTCAATGGTTTCTTTCTCATTAGTGGTAGAGAAAAGATAGAACCTGCCCTATCTAGTATTAACTACATGAGGGAATGTTAGGCCAGGACCTATCTTCCCGCTGTTGTTTTCAAACTCGCGCTGAGTATGAAAAGTCTGAGAAGAAAAAAAAATATGCTTCGTAGCGGCAAGATTGTTGCACGTACTTCCCTCTCTTTTTGCCCTAAGGTCACCCACATAGACTCCTATGATGTCTTGGGTTCGCACAGAACTAGAGAGTGTCCCGTATTATATTTTTGCACTATTTTTGTTCTATCCTCTGCATTTTGTGCAAGCTATTTCGCATTTGCGAAAACGTGCGCAAAATCGACCATCTGCAGAGCCCTAAATGCTGTAGATTTTCCATGAGAAAACTCTGCACTGAAAATCCATAGCATTAAATCCCCATGTGAAAAAACTCTAAATATGAAATATGGGTATTATGTTGGTTTCATATATATTGTTTTTAGGAAAATGTTGCATCTTCTGCTGCATTTATCTATTGTTTGTGGTTTTTATGGCCAGATGTTAGCGGTAGGTTAATAGTGAAATATTTCCTTTGAAGTGCACTACAAACAGTGCATTTTTGTGCTGCTTTTTCTTACTTTTTTAGTATGTTTTTTAGGTTTATGTCAATTTTGTTAAAAACAGCATGTTCTACGTTGAGAAATCCTTCAAAAATGTGTATATATAAAGTTCCTTACCCACTGGCGATAGACTTACTTGCGATACGAAAATGAGGGAAAACGCATGATAATGAAACCAGTGATTTTCAAGGGTTTCATTCTCATTTGCAATGTCTTCACTCAAGCCTCACAGCGCTAAGAAAAATCTGCAATATCACCAATTGTTGTCGATGGGTCCGGCGTCAGCAGCACTAGCCCTATTGAAATCAATAGAAGAAGATTGTGAAGCAGGCTACGAATCCTCCAGAGAGAGGAGAGAGAGGGTGCGGAGCTACAGGGATCTCTGACATATCTCACCATATTTGGAGAGATAAGGGTGGGGCTTTCCCAGGGCTTTCCTGAGAGTGAGGGGTGGGGCTTGAGTGAAGGCGAGGCTAGAGAGGTTATCATAGTGATCCCTCTCTAGCCAAGTGAGGGGGCCGGGGTCTACCGGGCAGATCCTGATAGTCCCATCCCCTCACTTGGCTAGAGAGGGATCACTATGACAACCCCTCCAGCCCTGCCACCTTTCAAGCCTCGCCCTTCTCTTTGGAAAGTCCTGAGAAAGCTCCCTAGTCCCGTCCCATCTCTCCAAATATGGGGAGATATGTCAGAGATCCCGTGCAGCTCCGCCCACCTCTGTCTCCCTGTCTCTCCTCTTTGGGGGGGGGGGGGGATTCCTATTCTGCTTTGCGATCTTCTCCAATTGATTATAATGGGGCTGGCACTGCTGCCGCCGGCCCCATTGGAATCAATGGGTGATATTGCAGATTTTTCTTAGCGCTGCGAGGCTTGAGTGAAGACATTGCAAATGAGAATGAAACAATTGAAAATCATTGGTTTCATTATAATGTGTTTTCACTCACTCTCGCATCGCAGGTAAGTCTGTTGCCAGTGTGGGAGAGCCCGAAAATAGATAGCAAAAACTGCTTGTACAAATGCATGTGTCTGAAGGAAGCCTCATTAGGTGTATTAATTTTCAAGTTAAGTAGTATCTAATTCATTGCTCAAAATGATCACTTTTTCTTTCTACCTTTATTTCCAAAATGCATATATTTATCAAATATTACCCTTAAATGGAATCATTGCTTATATTTGTCTCCTTAGGTTGTATCGGCCCTAATGGACAGATCATGATGGTGAGAAATGTATAAAAGCATCAGTGCATTCAAGTATACGTTTAAATAAGAATCAATGGTTCAAATTTTCTGAGCTTCAACATTGTTTATATGAAGTTTTTAGCAATTTTAGGATAGATATTCTGTTTCCATAAGGGGTTGTCTATCAAGGTACACAACCCCTTTCAATATTTTCAAAATGTAAAATGACTTATGAATTTGGTTCTGTTGTGGATTTGTATTGGGTGGTTCTATAATGTGGCATTCATAGATTGCTATATAGTAGGTTCATACAGTACATCTACATGTATCTGTTTTCATATGGAGGATCACAGGGTAGTTGTTTGTGTGTGGCATGACCTATCATATACCATACTATGGAGGTTGTATGGTGGTTGCACATGGTAGCACATGAAGCTGTTGGAGTAGGGGTCAGCCCAAACTAGAGATCTCTGGGTCCTTTGGTTAGGTGTACATCTAGAATTGCAGGAAACACACAAGGGGAGTTTCAGAGTCAACTCCGCTTCTACACACAATGGCTACTTTATAGCTTTACATAATTAAAAAATTAAGATAAGAAAGTGTATAAATTGTAAATCCAAGCAGACAATGATGTTTGGCCAGGATTGTCCAATCGTGATATTTAACAGGTAAGAGATAAATTAAACATGCTTATCTAAAATGTAAATAAAGGAAGGACATCGATACATTTGAACTAGTGTATTTCTTTATGTATACTTGATAAGAACCAACTCAAGGAGAATTTCTATTTGCTATGCAAATTGTGCTGCTATGATGCTTTTCGATGAGCCAGTTATTGTTTGAACAAGTGAGTGACATCACCGCTAGCTCTGCATTACTGAATGAGTGCTGTTTAAACTGAACAATAGGAGTTCCTTCACACTTGCGATTTTGCGCACGCAAACCACATCCAAAAGAACCCATTAATTTCAATGGGTTCTCTCGCATTTCCATAGGGCGGAAAAAATATGCGACATGTTCTATTTGTGTGCACATGTGCGCACCCGAGGCTCAATAGGAGTTTATGGGGGTGCGCAAATGCGCATCCCGTCTGCACAAAATTGCTCGCTGAAAAGCGCAATTTCGCAGGAAAGATCAATTACATCAGGGGCTAACTAAGCTGGCCTGCCTTCCAACGGGGCTGCCCCAAACTGTTCAAACATGGTGCAGGTGTGTCCTGGGAATATGGTATGCCTCCCTGAAGAGGTGCGTTTTTAGAACACACCTGAAGTTTAGTGTGTCAGTGACTGCTTTTGATAGCGCGTTCCAGAGTACTGGTGCTGCTCTGGAGAAGACTTGGAGGTGGGAATAAGAGGTTCGAATTTAAGGGGCACTTAGTCTGATTTCGTTAGCGGAGCGGAGGGTGCGGGCTCGGTGGTGAATTGAAATGAGGGAAGCAATGCAAGGCGGTGCGATGATGTGGAGTGTTTTGTGGGTGAGGGTAGTGAGTTTAAATTGTATTCTGTATTTGATGGGCAGCCAGTGCAGTGACTAGCTAGGGCAGAGGCATCCGGGTAGCGGCTGGACAGGAAGATGAGCCTGGCTGCCGCATTCAGCATGGATTGGAGAGGGGAGAGTCTGGCGCAGGGGAGGCCTATCAGTAACGAGTTGTACTCATCCACTCTCGGGTTGATTATTCCAACAGTGAGCATTTTTAGTGTGTCCATGGTGAGAAAATGGCGTATTCTTGTAATGTTCTTCACGTGCAGCTGACATGTTCGGGCAAGAGATTGGATATAGGGGCTAAAGGAAAGATTGGAGTCGAATATGACCCCAAGGCGTGATGCCTGGGTGTTATGGTGACACCACACACTGAAATGGAGATGTCAGGATGAGGTCGGTTAGTAGAGGACAGAAAGAGGAGAAAGTCAGTTTTTGAGAGGTTCCGTTTTAGGTAGAGAGAGGACATAGTGTTAGAGACACCAGACAGACAGCCGGTAGTGTTATGGAGGAATGTTGCTGTGATGTCATTGGAGGAGCTGTATAACTGGGTGTCATCAGCATAGAGATAGTGATAGCCAAATCTCCTGATGGTCTGTCCAATGGGGGCTGTGTAGATGGAGAAGATGAGAGGGCTGAGGACCTAGCCCTGGGGTACCCCCAACAATAAGGGGAAGAGGAGGAGAGGTAAAGACAGCAAAGCAGACACTGAAGAAGCAATTGGATAGGTAGGAGGAAAACCAGGAGAGTGTCCTTTAGTCCAATGGAGCAAAGCATACTGAGGAGGAGTTTGTGCTCAACAGTGTCAAATGCTGCAGAGAGATCAAGGAGGATCAGTAGGGAGTAGTTGCCCCTCGATTTGGCCGTCTGGAGATCGTTTGACACTTGAGTCAGGGCAGTTTCTGTCAAGTGTAGGGGGCGGAAGCCGGACTGCAGGGGGTCAAGAAGAGAGTTTTCTGAGAGATAGCTTATAAGACGGGAGTAAACCAGGCGTTCTAGTAGTTTGGAGATGAAGGGGAGGTTGGAGATGGGTCAGTAGTTGGCAGCATCAGTTGAGTCAAGAGTTGGTTTCTTTAGCAGTGGGGATATTATAGCGTGTTTAAATGAGGAGGGGAAGGTGACAGAGGTCAGAGAAAGATTGAATATAGTGGTGAGGTGGGAGAGGGACCGGAGGAGGTGTGAGGGAAGAGGGTCACTAGCGCAGCTGGTGGGGCAAGCAGAGGAAAGCAGTCTGGAGACTTCTTCCTCTGTCGTTGGTCTGAGTACAGAGAGTGAGCAGGAGCTATATGCAGTACTGATGAGACTAGGGTCAGGGCTAGTCTGGGATTGGGAGGGTTTTTCCTGCTGGATGTCAATTTTCTGTTTGAAGTAAGCAACCAGCTCTTCAGCACTGAGATCTGTCACTCGGGACTGCAATTTTGCGATGAGAAGAGAGTGGAAAGTGTCAAAGAGTCATTTAGGGTTGTGGGAGGAGACGAGAGAGGTGAAGTAGACTTGTTTGGCGTGGTAGAGGGCAAGGTTGTAGGTTCTGAGCATGAATTTAAAGTGGAGAAAGTCTGTGGACTTTTGAGACTTTCTCTACAGTTGTTCAGCACACCTAGAGCACCACCGAATGAAGTGCGTTTCAGGCGTGAACCAGGTTTTCTGTGGTCTGCATCGGATGGCTTGGGTCATTGGGGTGCTGCTTCATCCAGGGCATATTTGGGAGTGGTGTTGTAATGTGCATCAGCCAGGTTGGGGCAGGAGCAGAGAGATAGGGGAAAGAGAAGACTGTAGAGACTCGGCAAAGTATTGGGTGTGAACTGCCCAAAGGTTCCTGTATGTACGGTAGGTAGGAGGGTCTGGAGAGATACGAGGAAGCTTGACAGAGAAAGAAGGAGGTTATCATCCGAGAGCGGGAGGGGGGAGTTAGTGAAGTTAGAAGCAGAGTAGAAACGGAGGAAGACCAGATCAAGAGTATTGCCATCCCTGTGAGTGGGTGAGGCTTTGAGCGATAGAAGCTGAGAGGCAGATGGGGTCATTAGTGGGTATGTTAAAGTCTCCTAGGATGAGGGTTTGGATTCGTAGGAGAGGAAGTAGATTATATGGTATACCCCTTACTATAGGGTTAACAGTATTGCAACTAAATGTTCCATATAATAGTACCTTCACATTTAAAGTAATTTACTCTCCACCGATTATGCTTATTACCTACAGCCTAATGAAACTTGGATCGAAGACTGCACCAACTGCACATGTGAAGCCGAATACCTTACTGTCAAGTGTCATCCAGTCATATGCCCGACTGCTGTTCCTCCAGTTTGCAATGAGACAGGCTATACATTAGTTGAGATTCAAGATCCGGATAATCCTTGCTGTCAAACGCTAGAATGTCGTAAGTTTTAACTTGTTTTATTTGATGCTGTACAAACACACATGCTACACCTTATTTTACAATATGAAAAAGTTTGCGGCAATTCATTCTTCTTCTAAGCCAAGAACAAGAGTCTATGGATTCTAAGAACACTTCAGTCTGTACTGAGTCTGAGATAAAGCACATTGGACCTAAGAGACTACGTGTGAAGACCCAAAACAACTAATTTAGGCAAACACTCCATACAGATGTTGCTCTTGGTCACATGTTAACCCCCGACCCCAGTGCTGCGATGTAATAGTGCTAACCATTCAGTCACCCCACTGCCCATCTTGTAAAAACATTTATAGCCTTTATGGGTTATATGCATCAGGGGTGGAAATATAATATATGCAACCAGCACAACTGTAAATGGTACTTTAGGGAGTTGGAGAAAGTGGAGAGAATACCTGAGGAGTGAAAGAGATGATACATTGAGGGAAGGAAACAGATTAAACTGGGGAGGATGAGAAAGAACCTCAGGGAAGGAAATCATTTGACAAACAAGGGTGAGTTACTATATCTTGGAAGGGAGAGATTTTGGGGAAGAAGAATATATGTGGGAGCCAGGAAGCATAGGAACTTGGGTTAGGGGAGATCAGTAAGGGGAGTACTACTACTTTTATTATTTTAAAGCATTCTGAGCAGTTTTAAGAAAAAAATGTAAGTGTCTGGGCAATTCCTTTAACTGTCCTCCGAATTCCCACAATGCACTGCTCTCTGGTAAAAACACTCTAGCAGAATTCTGAAGTTCTCTGTCTATCTGAATAGCCAATAAAACATTGTGTTATTAAAAGTGCCATATAGCATTTGGGTTATTTATTTGTCATTATTTCCCTTCTTAAGGTCCTGAAAACGTATGTGTGGTCAACAACACTATATATCAGGTGAGGAAAATACACTGTTGTCCTTTTTGTTAGGGCGGTTTCAGATTGCCATATGCGCAACTAGGCTCGCCGCTATGGAGCTTAGTCATCCGGCTGCTCAAACTCCGCACCTTAGCGCAGGAGTTGGGAAAAAAAGGCAGAATGTTAGGTCCTGCCATATCTTTCCTGTGAGTACCATCAACTACATGCGGGAAAGATAGGGCAAGTCCTGTCTTTTATCAGGCATAGTATTCACCCCCAAAAAGAGCTACTGAAAACTGAATCATTGAAATCAATGGTTTTGTTGTGTCCCGTGATAATAAAACGCACTCATGTGTTTAAGTCCTTAAGAAAATTTTAAAAACAAACTTGTCAACCACTAACTATGTAAGATCACAAGACATACAGCAACATTTTATATTGGACAGAATGGTAGTAGAATTTGCCCAGAACAAATCTCGTATGCCGGCTTCACATGGACCTATTTGCGCACACAATACGCGGACAATAAAGCTCAATGATTTCAATGCTTGTATTTTGGCGCGCAGATTTTGGCAGTGCAAAAAAGATAGAACATGCTTTATCTTTCTGTGTATTTGCGCACCAAAGGTCAAAGTGGGATATGCCAATATGCGCGCAATGCACAACAGGATGTGCTATTCAGTGAAAAAAAGAACACTTCTAGAACTCATTGTGCTAAATAGCCATTTAAATCAGGTGTGATTGTGTCCCGCATCCAAAAAAAGTACAGTAAAATACACAGACACACGTGCAAAAAAACATAGTTTAAAGCACAAATACTTTGTGCTGAGGTGCCTGCAATTGCACATACACCCATGTGAAGGAGATGTAAGGCTGGCTTTACACGTTTTTGTGCACCTGTTGCAGCGGCCGAGTGGTGCCTAGCCATTGCGGAGCAGACCTCGGGGTAAGATGGTGTTGTCAACGGTGGCTCCATAGCCCCTCCTACTGCAATGGCTGCACAGGCCCTAATTTGGCTGCACACTGTGGTATTAACAGATAATGATATTTGGATATGTGGGTGCTGTGTCGCGTGACACCAGTACCTTTGAGGAGGAACTCATGTTGTCCAAGAATAAAATATTGAGATGGGTCCATGTAGCTTTTGTAAACTGAAGGTAAACAGTTTACTCAACGCTGTTAATGGTAGTACAATACACAGTTCACACTTGGCAGATTTTAGTCAAGTATTAACTTTCACAGTAATTCTGAGGGTAAGGGCTCCCACCCACTGGCGTTTTTTTCTCCACTGCGATGCGATTCTAAAGTTAAAGTCTCGCATCGCAGTGTGAGAAAAACGCCGCAGATACCCCAAAATCGCTGGGATATCGCTACGA
This sequence comes from Eleutherodactylus coqui, assembly GCF_035609145.1. Taxonomy (NCBI): domain Eukaryota; kingdom Metazoa; phylum Chordata; class Amphibia; order Anura; family Eleutherodactylidae; genus Eleutherodactylus; species Eleutherodactylus coqui. The sequence continues at coordinate 92,639,948 of NC_089847.1, read as the reverse complement.
CATCGCCAGTCTTTTCAATGGGGCCAGCGGCAGCAGCGCTAGCCCCATTGAAAAGATATGGAGAATGCCGCGGACTTCTGCCACAGTAGGCAGGGATTTTTAAATCCCTGTCTGCTGAAAGTGCTGGACAGCAGTGCCAGGGAGCCAGCCGGAGGACGCGGCTGACAGCAGGAGAGGTGAGTAACTTTTTAATTATTTTTTTAACCATTTTTTGATGATTATCGGGGAAGGGCTTATATTTCAAGCCCTTCTCCGATAATCATTCTGCGGGGCTTGTCAGAAACCACTGCTTTCAATGGGATTGGCAGCAGTGCCGATCCCATTGAAAGCAATGGGATAGCATGCCGCGGACTTCTGTGGCATTCTCTATATCTTTTCAATGGGGCTAGCGCTGCTGCCGCTGGCCCCATTGAAGAGACTGGCGATGTCGCAGTGATATCCCAGCGATTTTCTCGCACTGCTCTGCGAGAGTTTTCACTTACTCTCGCAGCGCAGTGGAGAAAAAAACGCCAGTGGGTGGGAGCCCTAAGAATATCACACAAACTTCCTTTTACTCTCGCCTCCTTGTCAACAAACATGAGCCCGCTAGTCTCAGTTATCTGGAGGTTTTCCTCCAAAGAGTTATTCGTAAAAGTATGGGGGTGACCAAAGCAGGCCAGCTGTACTGAACTTCCCTTAACTCTTGAAAATTTCAGGCGTAAGTTACACTAACAGTTGTGAAGACTTGGTTTAGTCCCTTTTCAGCTCACTGTGGCTTGCTCCTGTTGTTTTCCTCCTTCTTTTAACCTGTTAGGATAAAGAGCCTCTGCTGCTTTGCAGACTATCTCCTCTCCCGATCACCTCCATACCGCCACTCTCTGACTCCTCCCTCACTCCTCTTTACTTCCTGTCATCTTTCCCGCACTTTTCTCTTTTTCTGACTCACTTCCTGCCTTGCTCTGCTCACTTTCCCGGGCTTGCCTCAACTCCTCCCCCTCCTACCAATCAGGAATTTAGTAGAAGGCAGCCAATCCAATGCAAGTGGTTGCTGGGCAGACAGGGTCTATCTCCTGCAAGATACCCTCCTCATGGGCTCATAGCCAGGTATCAAGGACTTTCTGGCCATTTGACCTCTGGGCCACTATGCTGTATGTTGATTTTACTGTATATTTTGCACACATATGTTGTGTATAGGTGCCAAAAAGCACACAAGCTTGCTCCCATTCATTTCAAAGGGCAACTAAATTAAATTAGTTTGACATGTGTTATGTTTGTGTGCAATACACATAAAAATAGAAAGTTCTATTTTAGTTTTTTTTTGTGTGTGAATATAATCCGTGCGCAAAATACGTTCATGCGAATGAACTCATTGAAATCAATGGCTTCTATTCATTGCGTATTGCATGTGCAATGTTCAACACCACCAATGGCTACCTAAACACGGCTGATAGCAATACCAAGGCAGTGAAACTTGACCTGATATGGCACTCACCAACATGAAATTTACCTGTGAATGTGAGGCGTTTTTCTTTAAAATCGCCTCCGATCACTTCAGGTAAAGTAGCGATTGGCAAGTGTTTCCCATTGTTTTGAATGGGAAACCTCACATCGCACTTGCGTGTACATCGTACGCTGTGCAATATGTTTTCCTGTCCCATTGAAAATAATGGGTGATACATTCGGAGGAACGTGAAAATATAGGACTTGCCACAATTTGTATGTGACTCCATTCAAAAGAATCGGGTCTATATTCGTACGAGATTTGTGCATCTTGCAATGGGCAAACCGCACAATTTTCTCGGCCATGTAAAAGCGTCCTTAGGCCAACTTCACACAGACTAAGGAAATCGTGCAAGGTTTGTGCATTGCGAGACACACAAATCTCACACGAATATGAGCCTCATTCTTTATGAATGGTGTCATACAAATTAGTGATGTTTTCCCACATTGCCATGTGATGCAGGAAACACATCGTAGCACATCCTATCTTGTGCTTGCTTTCGCATCGAATCTCCCATTCTTTTCAATGGGGCTGGCGTCAGCATCCCACCATATGCTAGGTGCATGCGGTGCTATGCGATGCAAGGTTTTCCCATTGAAAAGAATGGAAGTGATGCCAGACGGTTTTGTTACAAAAATGCCTCGCTTTTGCGGCCATATTGCATGTTCGGGCCGTGAATCACACTTGCCCATGAGAAGATAGCCTTAAGGTTATCAGATTTTTTATTTCTTTTTGTTTTTCCATGTATTTGACAGCCAGGAACGACTATTCCGCCACCCTACGATAACGCTTGTCACGAATGTAACTGCACGGATGAGAAGGACGCCGTAACCAACTTTAACGTGGTAATATGTGAGACTAAGAACTGCACAGAAGACTGTGAGATGGTAAGTATGATACACAACGGAGACGCTCAGGGAGATTCTTCTCCTCTACGTACACAACGTTATCGCCTATTTCCGTGCAGGGCTTTGTGCATGAATCCGATAAAGGACGTTGCTGTGACTGCGTCCAAGTGGATTGCCTGGTCACTCTTGAAAATGGAACAGACATCGTACTTCCGGTAGGTCGTATACTTACTGTAGTTATTAATTAAGAGTATGATCATGTAGGGTGAACTTCAGGATTTGGGGTTAGAACGCTGCACTAAAAATTTTCTGTCCTGTCTGAATATATTTATATCAAGTCATTTTCTCTTTTAGTATAATGCAATATGCACAATAATTAATTGTATTTTGACAAATGTAACTATGGGCTTCTTCATGCAGGCATATGCGGAACTACGCTTACCGATACGGAGCGTAGTTGCGCATGAACAAGGTAAAAATCTTTTTTTTTAACCTTTCAAACTCCGTGTTATCCCACGTGAGTTTTGAAAAAAAGGCGGGAAGATAGGTCCTGCCCTATCAAAGTACTAATGACCACTTGTCCGTAAGTGAGTGAGTTACATGCTCCGCCCCTGGTTACATGACGCTGACGTCATCACAGGTCCTTCATCTCAGCCACAATCTCACCTCAGCAAGCAGCTGAATCATTGGAGCCCCGCGCTCCACCCCTGATCACATGACGGTGACGTCATCACAGGTACTTCAATATTTTAACCAACTCCAACCATCATCACGGGTCCTTCAGTGAGTTACATGTGATGATGTCATTCACTATATTATATTATAAGTGGCACCACTTTGCGCCACCAGAAACACTGGTACTATAAATTATACTAATAACTAGTGTTTCTACTACCATATTAACAACATGCGACAAAGATAAGATAAGTCCTATTTTTGATTGGGCATAATATTAACGCCCAAGTATCCCGATAGTGGAGACAAAACCATTGAAATCAATGAATTTGTTTCCTCCCGTCATACGGCCCTGATTTTCACGGCCGTATAACTGGACAAAATCACGCCCTAAGAATTTTGCACCCATTTTGAATATGCAAATTCCAAGATCTAAGGCCGGCTTCATGCGCGTAGATGCGGAGGAATTTCCACAGCAGACTTTGCTGCAGAAATTACGCCACATTTAGGGCTGCCTCACATATCCGTATGGTAATAGCGTATTATGCACATCGGTTTTGTGTGCATAATACACTGTACCAATATCCTATAGGCTGCCATGTTGCCGCTCACATGAATTATGTAAATTAGTGGCGCAAAAAAATAAAAATGTAATTACATATGCATACACGCCAACATAGTATATGTTGATGGGTGGCACGCAACCAACATGCAATGTCGAGGCTGCGTACTGCACGCGTATATATCTTGAAGCCTGCATGCTGCGAGATACACTTGTGTGAGATGGCCTTACAATTCAAACCATGTACAGGGGATTTCTTAAGATCTTCTTCACATGGAGTGGAAAATTCCTGCAATAAGGGTTCCTACATGCAGGCATGTATGCACACGTTTTTTGTGCGTGCAACATTTCCGTGCACCAGACACAGTGAATAGAACCCATTGATTACAATGGTTTCATTCACAATCAAGGCTGCTGCCCACAAGCGTAGGCGTATATACGCTCTGAAGAGCATGACATGATTACGCTGTGAATGGAGCTCTAAGTGCTTTTGCTCGCATATCCACGGACTTTACCATATTTTTATACACTGCCAGTCCTGTTCACATCAGCATGGGATACACCCGCACCATTACTGAAAGCGCTCTTAATACAGCAAAATCGCACAGTTATGTGCGCAATTTTGTGCGCAAAAATGCTGAATGTGAAGAAACCCATTAAAATCAATGCACAATACGCAAGGAAATGCTCAGTATGCTGCACTATTCCGCAGGAAAAAGATCACATCTGGAACTCATCTAATATTAATAAGCCTACATGGTTTTTCTTGCACCACACTTTGACCCCTTTGCTGTAACTTTGGTGTATGACGTTGGTGGCATTAGATGACACACATGCTCACCGCTGCCGTAAAATCATCAAATGTGAGTTTATACATTTAGGGACCTGTCAGACAGGTTCAAAGTTACAATGTTAAAGGGGTTGTCTCACGGCAGCAAGTGGGGTTATACACTTCTGTATGGCCATATTAATGCACTTTGTAATGTACATCGTGCATTAAATATGAGCCATACAGAAGTTATTCACTTACCTGCTCCGTTGCGAGCGTCCCCGTCGCCATGGATCCGTCTAATTTTGCTTTCTTCTGGCGTTTTTAGACGCGCTTGCGCTGTGCGGTCTTCTTCCTGGTGAATGGGGCCGCTCGTGCCGGAGAGCTGGTCATCGTAGCTCCGCCCCGTCACGTGTGCCGATTCCAGCCAATCAGGAGGCTGGAATCGGCAATGGACCGCACAGAGCCCACGGTGCACCATGGGAAAGGACCCGCGGTGCATCGTGGGTGAAGATCCTGGCGGCCATCTTGGTGAAGGAAGAAGAAGGAAGAAGGAAGACGTCGCAGAGCGGGGATTCGAGTAAGTAATATGTTTTGTTTTTTTTAACACATCCCTTGGGGTTGTCCTGCACCAAACGGGGGGCCTATGGAAAAAAAAAAAAAACGTTTTGGTGCGAGACAACCCCTTTAAATCTATGGGTGGCGCTGCTGTGTTCAGGCATGTGCTGGAATGAGTGAAGCGTTGCTAAGCAACACAGCATACACTGCTAAGCTTCCCCATACACTGCCCAACGAAGAGCGATAGAGACAGAGAGAGAGGGTGAAAGACAGACAGAGAAAGAGCAATAGAGAGAGACACTAAGAGAAAGATGATAGAGAGAGAGAAACTGAGAGAAAGAGCAATAGAGGGACAGAGTGAGGGAGACACAGAGGAATAGAGACAGAGTGAGAGAGCGATAGAGACTGGGAGTGATAGAGAGAGAGACAGTGAAAGAAAGAGAGACAGAGAGACACAACAATAGAGAGAGACACAGAAAGAGCAATAGAGAGATAGGGTAAGGGAGCAATACAGACAGAGAGAGCAATAGAGAGATAGACAGTGAGAGAAAGAGCAATAGAAACGGAGAGAGAAAGTGATAGAGAGATAAAGAGAGAGCGATAGACAGAAAGTGAGAGAGACCAATAGAGAGACAGACAGAAAGAGAACACGAGAGCGATAGAGAGAGAGAGCGATAGAGAGAGAAAAAAAGAGATAGCAATAGAGAGACAGAGAGAAACAGACAGAACGAGAGCGACAAACAGAGAGAGCAATAGAAAGACATAGAAAAAGAGAGAGCGATAGAGACCGAGAGAAAGCAATAGAGAGAGAGAGCAATAGAGTCAGAAAGGGAGACAGACAGAGAGGGGCAGAGAGAGACAGAAAGAGAACGGAAGAGACAGAGAGAGACAGAAAGAGAACAGAAGAGACAGACAGAGAGAGCAATAGAAAGAGAGAGAGCGATATAGACCAAGAGAAAGTGATAGAGAGAGAGAGCAAGAGACAGAAAGAGTCAGAAAGAATAGAATAGACAGACAGACAGAGCGATACAAAGACAGAAAGAGTGAGAGAGATAGACAGACAGAAGGAGAGAAACAGACAATGAAAGACAGAGAGACAGGCAATGAGAAAGACAGAGAGAGAGAGAGACTTGTAGGCTTTTTTATATTAGATATCTGCTCCAAATACAAAGAAACACTCTAATCACCTAACCAAGCAGATTTAGAAGTTCACAACCACCGCTTTTGAAACATTTTATGGGTCAATCCAGTTAGGCTAAATACCTCATTCGACTCCCTGTAACCTCCCCAAACATCACTATAAGGGCGCCCACCCACTGGCGTTTGCGTTTTCCGCGGGAAAAAAACGGCGCGTTTTCCGCGTTTTTTGCGGCGTTTTCGCGGCTTTTCCGTTAATTTCCATTGACATTCATGGGTGCATTAGGAGAAAAATAAGGACACATATGTAACTGACAGTTCCTATGTTAAAAAACGCAACGCAACGCAAAAAAAACGCCAGTGGACAGAAACACATGTTATCTCTATGCCTGTGCAGGAAAAACGCAAAACGCAAAACGCAGGTAAAAAAACGCCAGTGGGTGGGCGCCCTAACTTAGTTTATGCTGCTGTGTGGACATGTCAGGTTCTCTTTAAGGAGAGTGCAATGCTCTCTGGAACAAAAGGTATGCTAATAGCGGATTGAAAAGTACATCCACAGCGCCACCTATTGGAAGTTGACTTTCGTGTAAGTCAGTGTTCCAACTTTCAACATGGCTTGACAACGTGACAGAGGGTATAAGCTAAACTAACTGCACTAAACCAAAAAAACTTGCTAATGAATTTTTTATATAAGTGAGGCTAAAAATTCTGCAAATGTAATAACCATAAAAATATGTTTGTCTTTTTATGTTTTACATCATTTTACATAGCAAATAAAAATATATAACTGTAACAAAAAAAAAAACCAAATTATTGTTTTGGTCTGACAGGAAAACGGTACCTGGTATCAACCCGAGAATAAGTGCTTTTACTACATATGTCATAGAATCCACGGACATTTGCAAGTGATAGAAAAGCAGATAGAATGCAGTGTACAAAATCAAAGTGATTGCGCACCGGTAGGTTCCTATGAAACACTTATTGACATCATGATCTGTTTTGATTCCCCTTATCTATATACTATATATGTTTGTAAAGGTAGATGGTATTCTGTGTTAGGTCTAATGTCCACGGCCGGATTTCTGCTGCCTTTTATGTGGCGGAAATCCGCGGCGTTACCCTGGAGCTATTAGGTTCTATTGAACCTAATAGCTCAATGTCCACGCTACGGAATTCCGCAGTGTGAAACAATCCGCGACATGCTCTAATTGCTGCGGGAATACTCACAGCCGGCTTCCATTGTAGTTAATGGAAGCCGGCCGGCATGCTATACTTCCACTGTAGCACAGTGGAAGTATTACGGGAAAACGCATCCCTGCCCACCGCCAGCCACGTCATCCCTCACTGCCGGCAGGACACGCGCTGTACTGCACATGTGTGCTGGCTCGAGGTACGGGAACAGGGCAGCGCATGCGGGGGTGAGTATGAGGGTTTTGGGGAGCACCGTGGTGGACAACGCTGTGATATTCCTCTAGTGGAGTCCACCACGGCCGTGGGCATGAGGCCTTAGAGTGATTTCACATCTGTGCTCGGTGTTCCGCTCTCCTGTTCCATTCGGGGAGCAGGAAATGGGAATCCCCGCAGCCAAACGGCTCAGTCTCTGTATGGAACTGAACAGCACCAAGTGGACCCCTTTGACTATAATGGAGTCCGCCTGCTTTTTGCCCAGCTGCCTGGCTTGTGGACAGAAGAAAAAGTGCTGCATGCAGTGTGTTTTCTTCCTTTTTTGAGCAGATCTGTGACAGAACCTTCGACCAGGAGTTCCAGCGCAGATGCAAAACCGTCCTTTATTGCATTTTTCTTTCATTACATATTTTTCTGCCACTCTCTATATCTGCTTTTGCTTTGATATTGACGTATAATATCTACAGATGTACTTAAAGGGGTATTCCTGCAAAAAAATTTATCACCTCCCCCGTGAAAATGTTTAGTGGGTGTCCACCTGTTGGTACTCCACCAATCACCAGAATGCAAGACCTGGTCCCTTGCCCCCAACTGCAGGAGCATGGCAAGGAGGAGTTTGAATTGAATTATGGTTGAGGATACAGTACAAGCCATGTAGAGGAGATTTCTAAAATCTCCTTCACATGGTGTGGAAAATTTGCGTAACACATCTGGATTATAAATCCCCAACATGCCTAATTATGCTGCAGATTTCAAACCTTGAAATGCAAGGCTTAAAAGCCATAGCAGATCCTCTACAAAAATGGCAGCCAAATCTGCTAAGCAAATTTGGACACTGCAATTTTCCAGCATATTTTCACTGGGTTCTACTGCAGCGGCATTTAAATGTCCCAATCGGAATTGAGATATCCCGGTAAGATTATGTGATGCCGTCCAGGTGTCATGGCAGCCTGAGAACTATTGAAGCCCCCCAGTGCTGCCCTAACTGATTACTAAGATATGAAAAAGGGGAGTTTTTCGGTTGTTGATAAAATTCTGTTCTTTATTATAAATCCATTAGAATAAAATAACAATAAAAAAAATGGCAAACAGACCCCAAATCCTCTTCAGATCTAGCCATCACATCTTGAACCCATGCAGTATATGCCTATTTTACTTGTTGTCTATTAAGATAACTTTGATGCCTGTGACATGTCTTAATAGGATGTCCATTAAAATACAGTATGATGCAATACAATATAATGCAATACAGTGGTATTGAATTATACTGTATACACGATGAAATGATCACAGGTTCAAGTCCCCTATAGAGAACAAAAAATAAGTGTAAAAATAAGTTAATATTATTTGAATCATTATGAAAAATAAAAAAATATTAAAAGTTTACCCCTCACCCCTTTTCGTAGTTGTTGGGGTGATGATTGAATATTGAACTTCATGCTGTTTGCTTCACTATGGGGGTATGATTTTTTTTCATCTCTGTGCTTATTTCTGAATTTTGTAATCCATAGGGGTATGTATACAGAAAGCTTCCAGATGAATGCTGTGGGGAATGTGTCCATGAGTTCTGCGCAGTAGAAATTAACGGCACTATCAAAATAATGACGGTAACAAAATTGCCTCTAATTATTATAAAAAATGCCTAGATGTGATCATTAAAGCTAAAAACAGTTTTCAGCTCTAGGTTGCGCATACATGGAGTGTCCAGGCTGTAGGTAGCACACACATTTTATGACTCTGAAGTAATTTATCAAATGCGCATTTTTCTTATAGAGCAGATAAAGTAAAGAACGAAGTCAAATCCTCTGAAAATGTGAAATTGGAAAGATTTCACTACTTAACATAGAAAAAGGAAGAACAGTCAATTCAAGGAATTCTTACCACTTGTTCTCCCACAAAAAAACACCTCCAGACTGTATTCATATGATGTATATACTGGTAATCCCACCGACAAGGATGAAATTCACAGGATGCGATCTCCCAGGCAGCCCTCGCAAAAATGGCAAAATCATAGTGCAATACTGTCTGAAGTAAATTGCATATGAGTTTAATGATCAAAGTCACAATATTTAAAAATATACATGCGTTGAATAAAACAGCCGGCAAACGCTACACCACATGCACTGCCCAATCCCAGGTTTCACTAACAAGCTTCTTCAGGGGGCATAGTGGCTATCCATTCCTTAACCCTTTCCAATCCAATTTTGGATTCAGGGTTTCCTAAAAGGCTTTCTCTTTCTGCTGTTATACAACGGTACCATCTGCTGGCTAAAGCCAGTGTGTGTGCGCCAGAGAGGCTCCGACAGCAGAGTGGTTGGCAATAGACGGTAAGAATACCCTGTCAGACGTCTTCTGACATTGGAGCTGCACAAGCTTCAATCAGAATGTAGAAAGACGTCAGACAGTGGATTGGAAAGTGTTACCCCCTTATAAACATTTTTTACAAACACATTATAAACACTAGAAACTTATTACCATACCTTATTGCAATTCATAAAATTCAATTAATAAAAACTAGATTGACGTGATGTTCGCTACGCTAGTTTGGAAAAATGGTTGTAAATGTTTTAAGAACTGCTCAGCTGAGGATTCCGCTCGAACTGTTCGCTGTCCACGGCTTGGTCTTCCTTGTTTTGGGGACATGGCAACAGTCAAACTGGTAACTAATATCAACGTGGCTTAGTAAAGCTTGACTCTCCCTAGACTTATCATACGAACTTTGCCCTGGTCTGATGGGTCACTCAATGTATGAAACTCAAATTTTATGATTTTACGGCGGTGGTGAAGATGTCACAAATCTAATGACACCAAAATCATCCACCAAAGGTCACGTAAAGGGGTCAAAGTGTGGTTCAAAAATCTGAGAGCTGCCTTAGAGATCACATCCTGTGGATTCCATCCATGCCGGTTGGTTTAAAACTATATACATCACCTATATGCCGTTTGAAGGTATTTTTTGCAGGAGGACAAGTGGGAATAATTCCTTAAGGGGACTGTTCTTCCATTTGCTATGTTGAACAATGAGAACTTTCTAATTTGACATGTTACAGCTAATTGCTGGGTGCAATTGTACTTGCAGTTGTTTTCAGTTCGAGGAGTATGTGTAGCGCTTGGTAATAAATCATGTGAGTTACCTGCAGTTGAGGTACACCATATATGGGTCAACTTCGTAATCCATTTCTATTTGTATAAACAAGTAATAAAGATAAGATGGTAAGAATAATGGATCACATATACGCGCAAAAAAATACATCTATATCAACCATTGGTTTCCTATGAAGTGTTCACATGTCCTTTTTTTAGAGGCGCAAAATACTCGCACCTGCATAAGATAGGATATCGAGTGCCAATGCACCCATTCACGTGCAATTTGCGCATCCATGGAGCGCTTTTTTTTTGAGCACATGGGTGTGCAAAAAACACGCTTGTCTGACCGCGGCCTAACAGAAGAACAATACAACAAAAGTGTGATTGTAGTATGTGCTCCTAGTATGGATCTAGATAAGTCGTAAGATTAGGCAGAAAAGTGGCAAATGAGGTGTAATACTGATAAATCAAAAGCTTCTGCCCATGGGCAGAGGAAATACATGTCCCCATTAAACACTTAATGGGAAACCACTGGGTAACACTGACATGGAAAAGGATTTGGGTACCTAAGGATTTGTAGGTACCTAACAGGCTTAACGATGGCAACCAGTGTCAGGCAGTTGCTGATAAGGCAAATATAAACATGCGGAGCATTAAGAGAGGTCTAGCGGCACATGACAAGAACATTGTTCTTCCTCTTTACAAGTCACTGGTTAGACCACACATGGAACATTGTGGACAGTTTTGGGCAAGGAGGCCCGGGATGAGTAATCTCAGCTGCTTCCATGGATCCAATCCATGAGGGCAGCTGAATCTTTAACTTTTTAAAAGCTTTTTTGCACTTTAATGCAATCAACGCTATCCGACCGATCACGATCGCATTGCTGGGGGGGCTCCCCGCGGCCCGGGATGACAGTTCCATATTGCCAGCGACCTCCAGGCAACAACAGCATGGAGCTGTCATGTCCATAGCCCACGTGGCTTTAATCACCGCAGGAAGCTTGTTTTTACGTCCTCGGGGATCATCCAATTTTGTCAACAAGTAAAGCACCCACATTTTCATTGATAAAGGGATTAAATAACTTATTTTTTCTTTAGGGTCTGATAAATATGCATAACTGTTATCTACTTAACCATAGAATAGGACCAGTGGAATTAAATATTATTCCTCATGCAGAAATTTAGCCTTCAAGTTTGGGATTTCTGGTTTATACCATGTTAGCAAAAAGCAATTTGGTTAAAATATTTTGTTAATCTGTATATATCGAATTATTTGTTACAGCCTGGAGAAACCTGGTCACCTACAAATGATACATGCCTCGAATACACTTGTACTTATACTCTTCAAGTGATCATTATTAAGAAGACCTGTCCGCCATTTGATGAAACACAATGTGAACCGGTATGGGCTCATCAATGAAATGTGATAATCATAACCAGTAAAATATATCATGTTATTTAATTTCATAAAACTGTTAATATTTTATTGGGTATTCCCATTTTATAAAGAGATGGCACAACTCTAGGATATATCATCACTCTGTGACGGTGAGCCGGGTTTTGGGACCCTCACCAATCCTGGGAATAACGGGGCTGTGGTACTACATTAGTAATACATCCCCTTTTCTGTTTGTTCCTATACAAAGGGTGCTTAGAAGAGGATGAGCGCTCCAGCTCATTCATTCACAGGATTAGTTGGGGGTTCCAGCAAATGGGCCACCAGCAATCATTTTTGTAAAAAAAAAGTGCATATAAATGCTAGAAATCTGACCCATGCAGTACACCCAACTAAATGTAAAAGTTGAAGACAGATGCTTCAGCAGATATTACTAAGTGTTTTGTTATCTCACAACTACTGGATTCATATCGACAATGCCCAGTACCGCTGTATAATGTCCTCAATGCTGCTGCTTCCCTGTATATGAGAGATAGTGTTAGGGCAACAGGATCTCCTCTTCTTTGTGCACATGTGTGTGTAGATTATATGGGAGCCATCATAGCTGCTAGCCTCCACCCACCAGCTCAGGAAAAACTGAGAATTGAAGGTGAAGCCTGCAGAGGTGAACTCTGCTTAAAATGCAGGATACAAGTCACAAAATGGTCAGAAATAGTATTACTCCTCATGTGCCACACGTGATGACTAGAGATAAGCGAGCACCAACATGCTTGGGTGCTCGTTATTCGAGTTGAGCTTTTCGTAATATCTGAGAGCTCTATTCGAGCAACGAACCCCATTGAAGTCAATAAGAGACTCAAGGATTTTTGCAATGGACCCGCCAAGTGCTGAGCCTTTTTTTTCTTTCTCTCTCTCTCTTCTCCCCCCAGCCAGCTACATACTGCTGTGTGCGTGCGTGCGTGCGCACGCTGGCACGTCGCAGCAGGAAGTGGTAATGTGGGGAGGGGTCGAACACGGCTTGGTACTCGCTCGAGTAACGAGCACCATCGAGTATGCTAATACTCGAACGAGTATCAAGCTCAGACGAGCATGTTCACTCATCTCTAATGATGACTTATTTTGAAAAGTTGCTTGAAAGGTTACTTTACGATAGGTCAACTCAGGAGCATATATACAGCATATGAAAATAATGTAATGTGTGTAACTTTTAAATGCATAAAATCCTAAAAATTACTAAATTATGTTTATCTATAGGGGACAATAACTACAGACGAAGATGGATGTTGCAAAATATGTACAGGTATGAGCAAATCATAAGAATTAAAGGTCCAGCCTGGGATAAGTTTTTATGTGCTGGCATACAGGGCATATTGCGAGAGTTTAACATACTTACCTTTCCTTTATTGTTGTGAGATCCGTTCTGCTCCGGTTTCCCATAATCCCACGTGACCTCCACTATGACTAGTTGAATTCTCTGGTATCTGCTTTGTGGAATGGAAGTGACTTTTTCTATTCATCCCTATGGGAGCCACAAAGTTAGGCTCATAGGAATAACTACAGATAGGGACTTCCAACCTGCTGGAGGATCCAACTAGCCACAATGTGGGACAACTGGGGACTGGACCTGAGCAGCTCTTTTATCAATGAAGAAATTAGTAGGTACACTACCGTTCAAAAGTTTGGGGTCACCCAAACAATTTTGTGTTTTCCATGAAAAGTCACACTTATTCACCACCATGCGTTGTGAAATGAATAGAAAATAGAGTCAAGACATTGACAAGGTTAGAAATAATGATTTGTATTTGAAATAACATTGTTTTTACATCAAACTTTGCTTTCGTCAAAGAATCCTCCTTTTGCAGCAATTACAGCATTGCACACCTTTGACATTCTAGCTGTTAATTTGTTGAGGTAAGCTTGTGAAATTGCACCCCACGCTTCTAGAAGCATCTCCCACAAGTTGGATTGGTTGGATGGGCACTTCTGGCGTACCATACGGTCAAGCTGCTCCCACAACAGCTCAATGGGGTTCAGATCTGGTGACTGCGCTGGCCACTCCATTACCGATAGAATACCAGCTGCCTGCTTCTGCTGTAAATAGTTCTTGCACAATTTGGAGGTGTGTTTAGGGTCATTGTCCTGTTGTAGGATGAAATTGGTTCCAATCAAGCGCTGTCCACTGGGTATGGCATGGCGTTGCAAAATGGAGTGATAGCCTTCCTTATTCAGAATCCCTTTTACCCTGTACAAATCTCCCACCTTACCAGCACCAAAGCAACCCCAGACCATCACATTACCTCCACCATGCTTAACAGATGGCGTCAGGCATTCTTCCAGCATCTTTTCATTTGTTCTGCATCTCACAAACGTTCTTCTTTGTGATCCAAGCACCTCAAACTTGGATTCATCCGTCCACAACACTTTTTTCCAGTCTTCCTCTGTCCAATGTCTGTGTTCTTTTGCCCATCTTAATCTTTTTCTTTTATTGGCCAGTCTCAGATATGGCTTTTTCTTTGCCACTCTGCCCTGAAGCCCAAAATTCCGCAGCCGCCTCTTCACTGTAGATGTTGACACTGGTGTTTTGCGGGTACTATTTAATGAAGATGCCAGTTGGGTACCTGTGAGGCGTCTGTTTCTCAAACTAGAGACTCTAATGTGCTTATCTTCTTGCTTAGTTGTGCAACGCGGCCTCCCACTTCTTTTTCTACTCTGGTTAGAGCCTGTTTGTGCTGTCCTCTGAAGGGAGTAGTACACACCGTTGTAGGAAATCTTCAATTTCTTAGCAATTTCTCGCATGGAATAGCCTTCATTTCTAAGAACAAGAATAGACTGTCGAGTTTCAGATGAAAGTTCTCTTTTTCTGGCCATTTTGAGCGTTTAATTGACCCCACAAATGTGATGCTCCAGAAACTCAATCTGCTCACAGGAAGGTCAGTTTTGTAGCTTCTGTAACGAGCTAGACTGTTTTCAGATGTGTGAACATGATTGCACAAGGGTTTTCTAATCATCAATTAGCCTTCTGAGCCAATGAGCAAACACATTGTACCATTAGAACACTGGAGTGATAGTTGCTGGAAATGGGCCTCTATTCACCTTTGTAGATTTTGCACAAAAAACCAGACATTTGCAGCTAGAATAGTCATTTACCACATTAGCAATGTATAGAGTGCATTTGTTTAAAGTTAGGACTAGTTTAAAGTTATCTTCATTGAAAAGTACAGTGCTTTTCCTTCAAAAATAAGGACATTTCAATGTGACCCCAAACTTTTGAACGGTAGTGTATGTTATATCCCTTGATAGGCCCTGTGTGTCCTATAGAAACATATACTGTATTGTCATTAAGGGTTGTCACTTTTGTGAGGACTTGTTGCTGTCAGTGCTGTCACTCTTATGGAGGGTTGTGGCTGTCAGTAGGCTTCTACCATCACTGTCATGAAGAATATGGATATGATCACGCTTAGGGTGGTCTGTGAATATCTATTATCAGGGGTTATTGTCAGAGTAATGAAAAGACTATGGCATTCCTTTTATTGAAAGCTGTGGCTATCACTGTCATGGGGATTTGGATGCCACTATTATGGGGGATTCTACCTGTCACTTTAATGGCGGTTTCACACATAGGGACTGGTTTACTATTGCAAATGTGCCAGTTTTCTGGCATAAATTGGGCGAAAAATTGCCTTAAACCACTTTTATTGTATGAGTATGACTTTCTGCTGTGCCAGGATTTAGATGCATTCATAAAACGAATACTCTTTAGAAAGTTAAAAAAGTTTTGTGCAGTCGCACTGCAATAGCTGAGTAGTGTAAGGAATGTAGGAATAGACATATTTAAAGATTTATCTTCAATCATTAATAAAGAAAGTATTTAAAAAAAAAAAAAAATTATCAACATCATGCGCCATTTTGATAAATTCATTAAAAAAATGGAAACTTTTGCTCGAGCAAATATGACTTCAAAAATATCGCACATGGTAAATTCCCCTGTTTGGTTTTTTGTGCTATTTTTTTCCCTCACTTTGGGCCTGTTTTTTGAGTTCATGGCATTTTCTCAAAATGTGGCATGCTCCAGGTTTTGCTTTTTATTCAGGCATTTTTCTATAGACTTCTCTATATAGTAAAACATACACCAGAATAACCACTATAAAGCTGCGTGTGGTTTTTAGGGTGTGGTTTGGGACTCTATTTTAAGGCCACAGTTGGACGAGCGTGTTTTTTGTGTGCTTATGTGCACGGAAAAACTGCGCCCCACACATTAGCGCACAGTGTGTGTACGATGAAAGTTTTATATTCGCAGCGCATGTGACTTTGCCCGTTTCCTGGAGCAGCTACGCTTGTATAAGCATAGTTACTCCACGCAGGTCCCCTCATCACTGAACGGTGTGACAGCACTGTCACAGCGTTCAGTGATGATAGGACTCCTCACGGGAATGTCCCCTGTCACAGCTGTGGCAGAGGACTGCAATGTTATCCCGTTCCATTCGGTGAGGAGGGCGTCGTTGCCGCCACATTGAAAGCAATGCGATGAAGGCAACCCCTGCAGGGATTTTCAGGGAAGGGCTTGAAATATAAATCAATGACTGAATGCTGCCTCTAATTGGTCACAATGCTAACCAATCAGAGGCAGTGCTTTCAAGAGGCGGAAATTTTTAAAGCCCTGGCCAGGAGAAAGTGCTTCAGAACAGTGCAAGGGAGCCTGTGAGAAGAAGCCCGGAACTGGACAGCGCCGGGGAGGTGATGTATTATTTTTTTTTTTTCTTGCAGCTAGGGCTTATTTTCAGTGAAGGGCTTATATTACAAGCCCTTCGCCTCAAAATCCCTGCAGGGATTGCCTTCATCCCATTGCTTTCAATGGGGCGTCAGCAGCGCCGGCCCCATTGAAAGCAATGGGATAACATCGCGCTCCTCTGCCACATTCCCTCCCCTGGCAGGAGATTCTTTCATCCCTGCTGCAGTCCCCTTATCACTGAACACTGTGACAGCGCTGTCACAGTGTTCAGTGATGAGGGGACTCTCGACGGGGATTAAAAAACCCCTTGGGGAGTCCCTTCATCCTTGTGGGGACTAAGGGGTTAGCAGCAGGACATTTAAAAGGTATTTCTGGCCAGAAGCACCTTTTAATTGTCCTTCTGTAAACAGTGGGGAAGCTATTCCTTATGCAGGAGTTTCCATAAAACTTCTGCAAAACGCGCACCTATGTCCTATCTTTTTTAGGTGTGCCCTGTTTTGCGCTTCCATTTCCGTGCGTATGAACGCTTCTATAGGAACCCGTTGGTTCTTTTAGAAGTGCGCTTTATGCGAGCGTAAAACACACGCTTGTCTGACCAAGCCCTAACTGTGCTGTTTGCAAAACTCATCTGCTGCTAGATTTGGGCAAAGAAAATTGTCAGTACGACGTAGGATAAAACAGATTTTATGTCATTTTTGTCTTGTAGGAAAACAAAAAGAATGTGGCGTTCACAGCAATGTAACATTCATCAATTATGGAAACTGTATGTCTCTTGAACCTCTAAATGTAACTTATTGTGAAGGGGCCTGCATGTCTGCGTCCATGTGAGTATCACTTTAATTAATAATATTGAGTCGTCTTGCTTATCACCAAAATATTAATTCTGGGGAAAAATCGTTAGTGGTCTCATAAACAGGAGTTTGGGGAAGAAATTATTTCTCAGCATTTATATACAACTGATACATTTCCCAAAGCATACGGTACATGAGCGGGACAGAATGGCAAAATGTCAAAAGTAGCTTAACTACTTCCTTAAAATGGACCTAACTTGTCTTAGAGGATGCTGTCAAAGAGTTTTAGGTCTTACTGGACCTGATACTTCATTTTGAAAACAACATTGCTTCTTTAGTCCACAGCATCACCCCTTCATATATGTATGAACACAAATGGTGAGCTCGACAGTAGCAAAGCCTTAAGAGGAATATAAATAGTCATACATAGATTATGGCGCACTATGTGATAGTTGGGGGTTGACCAAGGACATATGTTGCATAATACCTAGAAGCTTCAAGTTATACCTCTAAATTTTGCTTCAGACAGTATAGGTACAAGCAAATACAATGTAGTAGAGTAGATTTTGACATTTAAACGGATTTCCTGGGATGATCAAAAAGTGGCTAAGGTCATGGAATGGGACAACAAAACTATGCAGTCATCACCGGTTAAGTGACCCACTGGTCCAGTGTGGCCACTCAGGTCCCAGAGGCTCCTACAGTAGTCACATGTCATTCATCATCTATGTGACCACTAAAGCCAACTGCTGAGGCCAGTGATTGGCCGCAGGGGTCTCATGAATGATAAGGGATCACTACAGAAGCTTCTGAGAATGGAGCGGCTGTGCTGGACCGATGAGTACTGCTTAGAATGTTATTTTGTCCCTTTCCCATCTCTTGGCCACTTTTTTGAAAGTCTTGGACAAACACTTTAAGTTTTCTGGGTTGCATCATTTCTGCATAATACTAATTTAACAAAAGGGAGTTTTACATCTTCAACATTTTATAGCCTATTCATAAGATTCTAGAATCTACAACCATCAGAGCAGCAGAAGTCTCCTGGCCCCCTAATATGAGGCGACCAATTATTTCTGTAACTTCCATGAACCACAAAAAAGAACTACATGGTCACCACTCTGTTCAGTTTTCATCTGGGGTATCTCTGCAACCTCAACCGTTAAGGCATATATGGCATAACCTGCTGATATGCCATAAAAGTCTAGCATATTTCTCATACTACAGTGTTCCAAATGACAAACTCAGTTATGTTATATCTGTAGTTATTGTGTTGCTTATGTTCTTTCATGTTTCATTGGGCAGGTACTCATTCCAGGATAATCGAATGGAAGAGATGTGTACATGCTGTAAACCAACCAAGATGAGAGACGCAACCATAACTCTGACATGTGAAAATGGGCAGACTATCAATTATCAATATGCCTTTATAGAGGATTGTGACTGCTCTGTTCCTATCTGTGAAAATCCAACACCCTAATAGATCATGTCTGATGCTTTTCATGACCTTTTTGTGCTTTTAAGTACATTGCTTTGAATTTATCGCCATCTTTTAGCTTACAATTCAGGATCATCTAAAGCAGAGTTTCTTGTGAAATAAAGTAGTTCTCATTAGTAAAGTCGTTGATTTTAATTTCGATTAAATACAACCTTCTATTACATTATGCTAGAATATTTATGTTTTCATAGTTCTTATTGTTTCTTGCTTGAGTCTTTGGTTTACCAAATTCTGAAACAAACGGATGCATCTAATCAATTTTCTATTAATCTGGAAATTCGTTAAAGCACTTGTTCACAAATTGTTGCAAAAAAGGCTTTGCTTGTTCTCTGTGAACAGTACCACACTTATCGCTGGGTTATGTCTAGTATTGCAGGTCAGAGCCATTGACTTGGATGATGCAAAAAGAAAGAACAGGGGGGTTGGTGTCTCATAGAATTATTAGGTGAGAGCAGAAAGTGAGGTAGATAACACAGGTGCATTTAGCCTCATAGACATCCATGTAGAACATCGGTAAATAGATGTAGATAACAGTGTGGGGTTCTGGGTGCTGCTCAACTCCCTGAAATCAAATACATCTTCTGATTTTTCTTTTTTCTGACACCCCGTAATTCAAAAAAACCAAAGCAGGTGCTCATAATGCATTTCTCCACAAAAAAATGAAATTAGGCAAATGTACTAAGCCTCGTGTTGCACAGAGTGTTAAGGCCTGAAGTTGCAGGTTCAATCCCTGCTTGGGTCAGGTAGCCCACTCAAGGTTGACTCAGCCTTCCATCCTTCCGAGGTCAGTAAAATGAGCACTCAGCTTGCTGGGGGGTAAAGATGACTGGGGAAGGCAATGGCAAACCACCCCACAGGACAGAATGTTCTCCAATAGTGTTGTAGAATATGCCGTCTCGAAATTCCGCACCAAAATTCTGCTATTTTCAATTTTGCATCTAAATGTGCACATGTGGATTTCGCTGCTGAATATTCTGCAGGAGGGCATACTGTTGCGGAACATTTTGTCCCATATGAAAGGCTCACCTTCAATCATGGTGTTCCAAAAGTGGCACGACTTTGAAGAGAGCAAATACTGTCACATCCCAGAAGGAAACTAGAATTACACAGAAGATTTGTATTGGTGACGTGTTTCAGGAATTTAGGGTATTTCTCCAGATCCACTTGAGTAGGGCTTTACCGCAATTCCAGGTGCAACGCACAGACAGGAGTAGTGTTAATTCTGTAAATAAAGTAGACCCTTTTTACTAATTCTTGTTGCACATTACTATATCCCATCATTTTGAGCGATATGTTGATAATCTCATGTGGATGTGTGTCTGCTGTCCTCAGTTCCTGTCCATTCTCAGGATTAAAATGAATCAGCAATGCCTTTTTTTGTCAATTCCCTTTTCTCCCTAACTATGAGGAACAAAGAGCTGCTCATTCCTTCTGTATCCATAGACTAACATGTTAATTACAAGGAACAGTGCATTAAGAGTGCTTATTGGATAACATTTGGCTCTCAGCTATCCAATTTGCAATCTCTCTAGGAATCATAAAAATGAAAAACATCAAATCAGTAGCTATTTCCATATTTTTAGATGCCATTATCAAGAAAAACTTGCAGTCCTGAATATTACAGTTTGAACAAATGCAAATATCTTTAAGTGATTTTAATATTTTCTTTACTGCCAGTTCTTTCCATCTATTGGTCTTTTAGTCTATTTGTTGTAAGTATCTTCTATTCCGTATGTTGTTTGCTAGCCATTCTATTTGTGAACCATATAGTGCACAAACCAAATAAATATACATTCAATGCCTTTGATTCAATTTTTTTTCAATTTGGTCACTATTACAGACTGGTCAGTATTTTTATGCTTTTACACAACATGGTATACAAAGACCATGACAGCTAATTACTTCAATACACTTGGTGGTATCAAACAAGGTGAAAGCAAATAAGAGAATAACAGATTGCAATCACATTCAGACACATTAGCTGTTTGCCTTTGTAAGATGTCAAGAAGTAATATTTTCCTTCATCAGCAAAATTGGCCACTATCACCCACACATTTTTATTTTCTCTACCTTTAGATCAAACGTCTAGAAACGTGAAATCACTTGTTCAAAAATTTTTGATAGAAAAAAGGTTCTCTGCAAATAGTGCCACACGTGTCCCTTGGTTATATCTAGTACTGCAGGTCAGCCCCATTCTTGTACTGCAGGTCAGCCCCATTCTTGTACTGCAGGTCAGCCCGCTTCTAGGACTGCAGATCAGCCCCATTGACTTGGATGATGCAAAAAAATGAAAAAGGGGGGTTGAGGGCATTATGAATGGGAATGATGCTATCTATTACATCTCCTGTCCTGAACTACAATGCAGACATCTGGCCCCACTGGTCAGGACTAGAGATGAGCGAACGTACTCGTCCGAGCTTGATACTCGTTCGAGTATTAGCGTGTTCGAGATGCTCGTTACTCGTGACGAGTACCACGCGATGTTCGGGTTACTTTCACTTTCATCTCTGAGACGTTAGCGCGCTTTTCTGGCCAATTGAAAGACAGGGAAGGCATTACAACTTCCCCCTGCGACGTTCAAGCCCTATACCACCCCCCTGCAGTGAGTGGCTGGCGAGATCAGCTGTCACCCGAGTATAAAAATCGGCCCCTCCCGGGGCTCGCCTCAGATGCGTTGTGACATAGCTGAGGGAAAGTGCTATCGTGTTGGAGCTGCTATAAGGAGAGAGTTAGGAGTTATTGTAGGCTTCAAGAACCCCAACGGTCCTTCTTAGGGCCACATCTAACCGTGTGCAGTACTGTGGAGGCTGCTTTTTGCAGTGTTGCACTTTTTTTTTTTTTGGTATATCGGCCGTGCAGAGCATTGCGCCCTGCAGTAATACTCCAGGGACAGAAGTGCTTAGGCAGGGAGAGCGTTAGGAGTATTTTAGGCTTCAAGAACCCCAACGGTCCTTCTTAGGGCCACATCTAACCGTGTGCAGTACTGTGGAGGCTGGTTTTTGCAGTGTTGCACTTTTTTTTTTTTTTGGTATATCGGCCGTGCAGAGCATTGCGCCCTGCAGTAATACTCCAGGGACAGAAGTGCTTAGGCAGGGACAGAAGACATATTAATTATTGATTGAATATAGGCAGTGGGCCTTTGCTAAAAAAATTTGGGCAAAAAATCTATTTGGCCTGCCTGTCACTGTGCTCAGTGTTCTGGGTCTGTCTGTGCTGGGTGTAGTAGTTCTACAAAATCATACGCAGCCAGCTAAGTGTTACAGGAGGCTTGCGCCAAATTATTTCCTGGCTCTGTCTGGGCTCTGAAATCTCCGCTGTGTTGCAGTTCACAGTGCAACACTCTGCAGTTCTGTGACATACTCCAGGGACAGAAGTGTGGAGGCAGGGACAGAAGACATATTATTGATTGAATATAGGCAGTGGGCCTTTGCTAAAAAATTTGTGGAAAAAAATCTATTTGGGCTGCCTGTGAGTGTCCTCAGTGTTCTGGGTCTGTGCTGGGTGTAGTAGTTCTCCAAATTCATACGCAGCCAGCTAAGTGTTACAGCAGGCTTGCGCAAAATTATTTCCTGGCGTTCCGTAAGCGAAGTCAGCCTCCAACCACAGGCCAATAAGCGGCACATTTAATTACAGCGTTCTGTTTCTGCACTACTGGTAATACACCATGCTGAGGGGTAGGGGGAGGCCTAGAGGATGTGGACGCGGGCGAGGACGCAGAGGCCCAAGTCAGGTGTGTGGGCACAGGCCGAGCCAGTGCGGTGGCCAGGGGTAGAGTCAGGGCCAGACCGAATAATCCACCAACTGTTTCCCAAAGCGCCCCCTTGCGCCATGCCACCCTGCAGAGGTCAAGGTGCTCTACGGTGTGGCAGTTTTTCACAGAGACGCCTGACGACCGACGAACAGTGGTGTGCAACCTTTGTCGCGCCAAGATCAGCTGGGGAGGCACCACCACCACCATGCGCAGGCATATGATGGCCAAGCACCCCACAAGGTGGGACGATGCCCGTTCACCGCCTCCGGTTTGCACCACTGCCTCTCCCCCTGTGCCCCAACCTGCCACTGAGATCCAAACCCCTCTTAGGACACAGGCACTACCGTCTCCTGGCCTGCACCCACACCCTCACCTCCGCTGTCCTCGGTCCCATCCAGCAATGTCTCTCAGCGCAGCGTCCAGACGTCGCTAGCGCCACTGTTTGAGCGCAAGTGCAAGTACGCCGCCACGCACCCGCACGCTCAAGCGTTAAACGTGCACATTGCCAAATTGATCAGCCTAGAGATGCTGCCGTATAGGCTTGTGGAAACGGAGGCTTTCAAAAGCATGATGGCGGCGGCGGCCCCGCGCTACTCGGTTCCCAGTCGCCACTACTTTTCCCATCCCACAGCGCTAGTGGCCGAAGGCGCATTTCCGCGGCCCAGGTAGCAGGGGAGGCGCAGAGATCAGGCAGCATGTACAGCGCAGGCAGGGGAACATTATCCAAGGCCTTTGCCAGCTTTATGGCTCCCCAGCAAGACTGTGTCACCGGTCCCCAGTCAAGGCTGAGTTGGCGGGAGCACTGTAAAAGGATGGTGAGGGAGTACGTAGCCGATCGCACGACCATCCTCGGTGACGCCTCTGCCCCCTACAACTACTGGGTGTCAAAGCTGGACACATGGCCTGAACTCGCGCTGTATGCCCTGGAGGTGCTTGCTTGTCCTGCGGCTAGCGTCTTGTCAGAGAGTGTGTTTAGTGTGGCTGGGGGAATCATCACGGATAAGCGTACCCACCTGTCAACCGACAGTGCCGACAGGCTTACACTCATCAAGATGAACAAAGCCTGGATTTCCCCAGACTTCTCTTCTCCACCAGCGGACAGCAGCGATACCTAAGCAATACGTAGGCTGCACCCGCGGATGGAAGCATCGTTCTCTATCACCATCCAAAACGGGGACCTTTTTGCTTCATCTATCTGTGTATAATATTCCTCCTCCTCCGCCTGCTCCTCCTCCTGAAACCTCACATAATCACGCCGAACGGGCAATTTTTCTTAGGCCCACAAGGCTCAGTCATATAGTTTTTCTAAACAATTTTTATACGTTTCAATGCTCATTAAAGAGTTGAAACTTTCACCTCAACCAATTTTTATTTTTACTGGGCTGGCTCCTGGCCTAGTTACCAATTAAGCCACATTAACCAAAGCGATTAATGGGTTTCACCTGCCCTCTTGGTTGGGCATGGGCAATTTTTCCCAGGTACATTAGTACTGTTGGTACACCAATTTTTGGGGGCCCTCGCCTACAGTGTAATCCAATTAATTTTTTGCCCACCTGCATTACAGCTGACGTAACATCAGCTGTGTTGGGCACTGCAATGGGATATATTTATGTACCGCCGGTGGCTTCCTGGCACCCAGCCGTGCTGTGGGTCCACACGGAGTTGTAACTACATGTGTCCACTTCTAAAGAACCCCAGTCTGACTGGAGCATGCAGTGTGGGCCGAAGCCCACCTGCATTAAACATAAATTTATTACCTCAGCTGTGATGGACAATGCAATGGGATATATTTATGTACCGCCGGTGGCTTACTGGCACCCAGCCATGCTGTGGGTCCACACAGAGTTGTAACTACATGTGTCCACTTCTAAAGAACCCCAGTCTGACTGGGGCATGCAGTGTGGGCCGAAGCCCACCTGCATTAAACATGACATTATTACCTCAGCTGTGATGGGCAATGCAATGGGATATATTTATGTACCGCCGATGGGTTCCAGGGAGCCACCCATGCTGTGGGTCCACAGGGAGTTGTAAATGCATCTGTCCACTTCTAAAGAACCCCAGTCTGACTGGGGCATGCAGTGTGGGCCGAAGCCCACCTGCATTAAACATGAATTTATTACCTCAGCTGTGATGGGCAATGCAATGGGATATATTTATATACTGCCGGGGGGTTCCAGGGAGCCACCCATGCTGTGGGTCCACAGGGAGTTGTAAATGCATCTGTCCACTTCTAAAGAACCCCAGTCTGACTGGGGCATGCAGTGTGGGCCGAAGCCCACCTGCATTAAACATAAATTTATTACCTCAGCTGTGATGGGCAATGCAATGGGATATATTTATGTACCGCCGGTGGCTTACTGGCACCCAGCCATGCTGTGGGTCCACACGGAGTTGTAACTACATGTGTCCACTTCTAAAGAACCCCAGTCTGACTGGGGCATGCAGTGTGGGCCGAAGCCCAC
The DNA here is from genome assembly GCF_035609145.1 of Eleutherodactylus coqui. NCBI lineage: Eukaryota > Metazoa > Chordata > Amphibia > Anura > Eleutherodactylidae > Eleutherodactylus > Eleutherodactylus coqui. The sequence continues at coordinate 92,614,801 of NC_089847.1, read as the reverse complement.
CTGCATTAAACATGACATTATTACCTCAGCTGTGATGGGCAATGCAATGGGATATATTTATGTACCGCCGGTGGGTTCCAGGGAGCCACCCATGCTGTGGGTCCACAGGGAGTTGTAAATGCATCTGTTTCCACTTCTAAAGAACCCCAGTCTGACTGGGGCATGCAGTGTGGGCCGAAGCCCACCTGCATTAAACATGAATTTATTACCTCAGCTGTGATGGGCAATGCAATGGGATATATTTATGTACCGCCGGTGGCTTCCTGGCACCCACCCATGCTGTCGGTCCACAGGGACTTCACAATAGGGAGTTGTACCTGCCTGTGTCTATGAATTAAAAACCCTGCTCCGGTTGGGGCATGCAGTGTGGGCCGAAGCCCACCTGCATCTAATCTGACGTTAGCTCTGCTGTCCAGGGCACTGCAATGGGATACATTTATGTACAGCCGGTGGGTTCCGGGGAGCCACCCATGCTGTGGGTGCACACGGAATTCCCATTGCGGAGTTGTACCTGCCTGTGACTATTTATAAAAAAATGCGGTCTGACTGGGGCATGCAGACACCTTGACAGAATGAATAGTGTGTGGCACATAGGTTCCCCATTGCTATGCCCACTTGTGCAGCTCCAGATGGAGGTGGCACAGGATTGGATTTCTCATTGCTTCTGTACAGCATTGTGGACTATCGCCCCGCCCCTTTTAAAGAGGGTCGCTGCCTAGCCGTGCCAACCCTCTGCAGTGTGTGCCTGCGGTTCCTCTGGCAGACGCACTTATAAATAGACATGAGGGTGGCGTGGCATGAGGGCAGCTGAAGGCTGGGCAGGGACAGTTTGGTGTGCGCTGTGGACACTGGGTCGTGGGGGGGGGGGGGTTTGGGCAGCATGTAACCCAGGGGAGAAGTGGCAGCGGAGTGTCATGCAGGCAGTGATTGTGCTTTATTGGACGTAGTGTGGTGCTTAGCTAAGGTATGCATTGCTAATGAGGGCTTTTCAGAAGTAAAAGTTGTTGGGGGGGCCCACTCTTGCCGCTATTGTGGCTTAATAGTGGGACCTGTGAACTTGAGATGCAGCCCAACGTGTAGCCCCTCGCCTGCCCTATCCGTTGCTGTGTCGTTCCCATCACTTTCTTGAATTGCCCAGATTTTCACAAACGAAAACCTTAGCGAGGATCGGCGATATACAAAAATGCTCGGGTCGCCCATTGACTTCAATGGGGTTCGTTATTCGAAACGAACCCTCGAGCATCACGAAAAGTTCGTCTCGAGTAACGAGCACCCGAGCATTTTGGTGCTCGCTCATCTCTAGTCAGGACAGAAATGTAATTTATTTCATAGATTTAAGTAAGAGTGAAGCGACCTATTACACTTCCGGCCTTGACTACCGATGCAGATGTCCAGCACTGACAGTGGGCCGGATGATCACCTCATCAGTGGAGATCTAGAACAGTGGATCTCTGCTGATCTCCTCTTGATGAACTCAGGATAGGTTCTCACTAGCATAAAGTGCCAAAACCCCTTTAAGTAACCCCAACTTTTAAGACCCACGTGGCTGTTTTTTCAGCAATGTAATCAGGAGGAACAGTAGCTACAGGAAATGGGAGGGCATAAGGGAATACTAAAGTGAGGCATAGCAAAAAAATTCACAGGAAGAGAGATGATAAGTTGGAGGAGATGTAGTAGATGATTGGGGGACTTCATCATGTGTGGTTATTTTAAAGCCAGTTTTGTAGGAGGCCACCTTGCTGTTACCTGCAACAAATTTATTAGATGTCACAACATGATAAATGTATAGAGATGTGGAATCACTTTTTGTGCCATACAGTGATGAAGTGATTATCGCTGGTACAGCTGTCAGGCGCTTCTGTGCCCAACAGGCATCCCATGTAAAAGAGCCTTAAGATGTATCAAAGCATTTACAGGACAATGTATGAACAGCCTTCCATGACTTCAGGCTGATGAGACATGTGGTGCAATAAGACAATGATTCAAGGCAACCAATGGTTGATAGAGATTAGTGTTTTGGAATAACCAAGAGTCCTGATGTAAAGCATGACCTGACACAGGCATCCCAGAAATATTGATTAACTGTAAAACATTTGCAGGGAGGAATGGCCCAAAATTTATTCTAACGGTTGTGCAAATAAAAATAAAACATTTGGTGGAGGTGATTGCTAATAAAGTAGAATTTAAAGATGAAAGGTTTCATGTAGTTTTTCTTCCTGCACTATGGATATGTATTCAGTTTGTTAGATAAAATTGGGACAATACAACTGTTTGTAATTAGAGTTTGTTTCCCTATAATTTTGTCCTAGGTAACACTTTCTATTAGTTATCAGTGCTGAAATCCAGTTATTTTTTAAGGGCACACTTACTTTTTCTCACAACTGTAAATTACAATAATGTCACAATATTACTCTCCATGTCACCTCTCTATCAGACACTGATCCTCCTGTCCCCCTCTCTCATACAGGCTGCCTTACATGCCCCCCATCTTGTACATCCACGGGTCCCTATGGTTCCCTTCTTTCTCACACAAACTAGTCTCCTTCCCCACTCTTTCACACAACTGCTTCCCCTGATTCCCCCTCGCTGTCACAGACTGCTCCCCATAGACACCTCTCTCTCAAAGATTGTGGCCCTTCTCCCTCATAAACTGGTCCTCATGGCTTACCTTCCTCCTTGCAGATTATCTCTCCTCCAGGAGGAAGGAAAGTCTCTCTACTGCCATTTATTGGAAGTAGCTACTCTCTAAATCAATGTCTACCACTTTAACAAGCTGTGCAACATGATAAAAGATATTAGCCAAACCTGAGTCTCCTCTAAAAGAAAAAGAAACCCATCTGCAGACAATTGTTTCATGGTTCTTGGTCATCATCAGTGCAGAGCAAGTTACCAGTTGGCTAGTTGACAGACCTTTGACATTGGCCTCCGGGGACAAGAAACCTGAAACAGCTGTCTGCTGATGGATGTCTTTTCCTTCTGGAGAAGACTCCAATGCTTATTAAACGGCTGGACATTGACTTATGGGGTAGCTGCCTCCAAAAGGTAGCACTAGGGAGACCATTTTACTTCCTCTTGGAGGATAGCTAATTTGCATATCTGATAGCTCCCATTCATTGCAGCTGCCATAAAGTACAAACACCCTGCTGCAAAAATAAATCACTACAAAACTAATGCCTGGTTTAGACACAACTATTCTCACTCAAAAGACATCTTTTGAGTGATAATTTTGTGCATTTACAGGGCAAGGTGATTGCTCAAACAGCAGTTCGATTGACAGTTTTGAGCGATCACTTAGCGCTCTGAGCAGGGTATACAGAAGACAGCTGGAGCGCTGTCTTCTGTATACTCCTGCTGTGTTCACCGAGCACACAGCTGTAATACAGATGAGCGCTCCGAGCGGGGTATGTAGAAGACAAGCTGGGCCTCTTGTCTTCGGCATCCAGCTGTTTTCTTCTCGGAGAGCTCGTCAGCTGTTATACAGCTGACCGCTCCGAGCGAGGTATGCAGAACAAAGCACAAGTGCTGTGTTCTTCATACCACGGCTGTGTTCACGGAGCGCTCAGCTGGTATACAGCTGTGCGCTCCATGCGGAGTATGTAGAACAGGGGCGTAACTATAGAGGGTGCAGGGGATGCGGTTGCACCTGGGCCCAGGAGCCTTAGGGGGCCCATAAGGCCTCTCTTCTCCATATAGGGAGCCCAGTACTATGAATAAAGCATTATAGTTGGGGGCCGTGTTACAGGTTTTGCATTGGGGCCCAGAAGCTTCAAGTTATGCCTCCATGCAGCATGGTTTAGGTATGGGTACGAGTACAGATACAGATAGAGGGGGGGCCCCAGCTCACCTTTTGCATCAGGGCCCCTGAGCCTTTAGTTACGCCCTTGATGCAGAACATAGATGGAACGCTGTGTTCTTCATACCCTACTTGTCTTCTGCATCCAGCTGTTCTCTGCTCGGAGCGCCCGGCTGTTATACAGCCAATTGCTTTGAGTGGGGGATGCAGAAGACAAGCGGGGCCGCTTGTCTTCTGCATCCAGCTCTTCTCTGCTCGGAGTGCCCAGCTGTTATACAGTGCAGTTACACACAACGATTATCCCTCAAAAGACGGCTTTTGAGTGAATTTTGAGCGATAATCGTTGTGTCTAAGGCCTTAGTCAGACAGGCGTTTTTCGCGCGTTTTGCGCATCGCATGTCGCATGCGCAAATCGCGTGACCGGAGGTGAAAAATCGCGGGAGAAATCTGCACCTAGCCGCGTTAATCGTCGCAGCAAAACGCCCGTCTGACCGGAGAAAAATCGCCGTGCGCATCAAAATGCGCATGAAACTTAGACTGGCCAGCGAAAAAAATGATTTTAAAACGCAGAACGCAGATAGGCGCGATCTGCGAATCGTCGTGTCCTATAATTTTTCGCATATCCGCATAAAAAGCGGACATGTGACCGATACCATAGCGAACCATTGGTTCTATATATGCGCGAATCGCATGCGCAAATCGCGCGAAAAAACGCCCGTCTGACTAAGGCCTAAATGGGCCTTAATACACTGTACTATAATAATAATAATAATCTTTATTTGTATAGCACAAACCTATTCCGTAGCGCTTTCAAACACAGAACAACACAGACAATACAACAATTACATGTGATATACAATCAGTTTGAAACAAATTGGGTGGGGGTGATACAGGAGATACAAGGATGGGGGAGGGAGATGAGGCATGGGGGAATACAGGTAGTATGGGAATTACATAATGGGTAGAGGTTGTATGTGATAGGCAGGGTGGAAGGTGTGGGGAGCCATGAGGAGGGGCAGAGGGACTGGTTCAGGAGATTTAGCATGCCTCCCTGAATAGGTGCGTTTTTAAGGCACGTCTAAATTTTCATGCATCTGGAATTTTCCGGATGCCTTGGGGTAGAACGTTCCAGAGGATGGGTGCTTCCCTGGTGTTGTCCTGTAGGCGAGCCTGTGAGGTTCGTGTTAGAGGGGTGTTTTGTCTGAGTGTGTTAGCGGATTGGAGTGAGCGGGCTGGGTAGTGTATGGACAGGAAGGCGCAGTGGAGAGCTTTGTCAGTGAGGGTGAGGAGTTTAAATTTAGTTCTACAGTGGATGGGCAGCCAATGCAGCGACTGGCATAATGCAGAGGCGTCTGACTAACAGCTGGATAGAAAAATGAGCCTAGCTGCCGCATTTAGTGTGGATTGTAGAGGAGTGAGTCTGGTGCGGGGAAGGCCAATGAGTAGTGAGTTCCAGTAGTCAAGTCAGGAGTGGATGAGAGTGTCAACAAGTGTCTGTAACGTGTCTGTGGTGAGAAAAGCACAGATTATAGCAATATTTCTGAGGTGCAGGTGGCATGTATAGGCCAGAGATTGGATGTGGGGGGGTAAAGGAGAGGTCAGAGTCCAATGTGACCCCAAGGCAGCAGGCGTGCTGTCTGGGGGTTATGATGGTGCCAGACACTGGGAGGGAGATGTTGAGGGGAAGTCGGTTGGAAAGCGAAAAGATGAAAAGGTCAGTTTTAGAGGGGTTAAGTTTGAGAAAAAGGCAGAACATAGTATTAGAGACAGCGGACAGACAGTCTGTGATATTTTGGAGGAATGGTTGAGAGATGTCATGGGAGGAGGTATATAGTTGGGTTTCATCAGCATTGGAGGATGAATTTGCAGATGGTTTGTCCAATTGAGGCTGTGCAGATAGAGAAGAGAAGGGGACCAAAGACAAAGTCCTGGGGGACCCTGACAGCGAGAGGAAGTGGAGAGGAGATAGAGACAGAGAAGGAGATGCTGAAAGAGCGATCAGAGGAGTAAGAGGAGAACCAGGAGAGATCAGTGTCCTTTAGGCTGATAGAGCGAAGCATAGCAAGGAGGAGGTTATGGTGGACAGTGTCAAATGCAGCAGGGAGGTCAAGGAGGAATAGTAGGGAGTAGTCGTCTCTAGACTTTGCCATCATCAGGTCATTTGATACTTTTGTGAGGGCAGTTTCGGTCTAGTGTAGAGGGCGGAAACCAGACTGGAGGGGTTGGAGAAGAGAGTTGTCAGAGAGAAAGCATATGAGGTGGGATTAGACAAGGCTTTCTAATAATTTGAAGATGAATGGGAGGTTTAAGACAGGTCGGTAGTTGACAGCGTCGGTCGGGTCAAGGGTTTGTTTTTTTTAGCAGAGGGGATATGATGGAGTGGTTGAATGAGGAGGGGAAGGTGCCAGAGGTTAGGGAGAGGTTGTAGATGCTGGTGAAGTGAGTAATGACAGCCGGGGAAAGGGACCAGAGGAGTTGTGCAATTTATTACCTCACACTATCACTTTTTTCACTGGCAGTTAGGTATATTACTGTCAGTGAAGAAACTGACTATCCTAGGCGACTGTAGATTACAAACGTAGAGGCCGTTAGTACACCACAATTCAAACATGCGGTGCCAATGGGGTGCATGAATGAGCCCCCTCCCTCTCAAAAGCCCCTAAAAGCTGCTGTCTACATTGACAGCAACATCTATAGAGTTAAATTGCTGGGATTAGACCTCGGTCCGATCCTGGCAGTTGCAATAGAACTGCGGCTGTCAGTTACAGCTTCAATATCACTCCAGTTACTGGGGGCTCAGCTTCTGATCTCACATAAACAAGCACCAACGTGTACAGTGGGATGTAGGAGCTACTGTACAGTATGTTGGGAAGCAATTATTTAAAGTCATTCCAGTAGACCTCGGATCAGACTTTCTAAATAAATATAGACCCCATACCAAAGCTCCTATACTCTGTATCTCCATTTTATATATAGTTTAACAAGGGTTATGAGAATAGGCGAATACATTGAATATGCAAAACACACACAAGCATGGGAAATCCCATAATGCCAACATCCTAGAAGACAATATAACTTCATTACTGGTTATTGTTTGCTGGGTCTCTCTGCACTCTGGACCAGAGCATTGTGTTTTGTGATTTATTTGAAAGGTACTTACTCGCCATTATTTGTGGAATCCCTTCATGCGTTTCTGTAATACTAGGTGCACTCTTCATGCATTTGAAACTTCCAAAAAAAAAATATATATATATATAATTTTAAATATCCACAGATGTGTCCATTCTTACTTTATCTCTAATTTAACACCTTCAGTTTCTCATTATAGTAATTCTACAATTCCGCAACTCACAGCAGAATCAGTGGGTGGTCATGAGAGACACATTTCAGATAAGGACCAATAGGAATAGACACATTTGTATATATGTATTACAGAGCTCCAGATGGTAAGCAAAAGGGTTTCCCGAGACATAGAATTTCTCAAGCCCAGTATTTGTATTATGGAGGAATAAAAAGCGATATACTTATTGAAATACATCAGATGCTGCTTGGCTTTACTTATATAATGAATTTAAATTTGTCATCATTTGCAGCTAGCCCCATCTACTGTTTTCCATGGCTTTAACTTAAAAAAAAATCTATTTCCCCTCTGCGTATAGCAGACACTTTGCACTATAGGTACATCTACCAGACACTACCGTCAGTCACTAGACCTTAGAGAAGAATAGCAAAACTTTTCAAGCTCATCATAAATATAGATAGGCTGCACAGCTTTATTGATTTAATTAAACAGACCTAAAGTAAGGGTGCTTTTACAAGGGCAGAGTTATTCTACAAAGACGATTCTGCAGCCCCCATGTTATCCTATGAGGCTTGAAATCTGCATCATTTCAAATCCGCATGTCTTTAAATTGAAATCTATTTTCGACTGTGTCACTAATAACATCTTAAGAATTGTTGTTACGAATTTCTAACATATAGGAGATGTAATTCTGCAATTAACACAATAATGCCACAGGGCGTAAGTTTACGTTGTGGCTGCAGGGTACCTATTGCAACAGGACGTAAGCTTATGTCTTGTGGATGGCGCAGGTTCAGAAGTGAACCCATGCCATCATGCAGCGGGAATTGGCTGATACCGATAACCAGCTTCCAGCTGCAACAGCGGGGATACATGAGGACAGCGACCCCTGCCGTTAACCTCCTACATGCCATGATCAATGTTTATCATGGCACGTAAAGGATTTACAGTGGGAGGGCAATCTCTCAGTGACATCATCAGACCCCCACGATGTAACCATGGAGGGTCGATGGGCTGCTATGGCAATTGGAAGCTAGATACTGGTGTCCTGCTTTGCCATTGCCTATGATCGCTATTACAAGCAATAAGGCATTCCAGTACAGAAGTTCTGCAATGCTTTATCATAGAGATCATAGCTGTAATTGTTCAGGTCCCCTTCAGGGACATAAAGACTGTAAGAGAACAACAAAAATAGTGTTAAAAAAAACATTTAGAAAAATAAGGCAAACACTTTTTGCTCATTTTCAACTACTTGTATAAAAGAAGAATAAAAATTTAAGAAAATACCCACATATGTCATATCATCATTTCTGTAATGACCTGCGCTATAATTTAAGTACACTATTTATCCTGCGCAGCAAGAACCGCAAAACAAACGGAGGCAAAATGCATATTTCATGCCTTTCACCTCTTAAAAGCACAATAAAGGCGATCAAAAAAAGCTATATGTACACCAAAATGATACAATTAAAAACCCCAGCTTGTGAGGCAAGAAATAAGCCCTCACAGAGCTTAAAGGAGATGTCCCGAGGCAGCAAGTGGGTCTATACACTTCTGTATGGCCATAATAATGCACTTTGTAATGTACATTGTGCATTAATTATGAGCCATACAGAAGTTATAAAAAGTTTTATACTTACCTGCTCCGTTGCTGGCGTCCTCGTCTCCATGGTGCCGACTAATTTTCGCCCTCCGATGGCCAAATTAGCCGCGCTTGCGCAGTCCGGGTCTTCTTCCTTTCTGAATGGGGCTCCGTGTAGCTCCGCCCCGTCACGTGCCGATTCCAGCCAATCAGGAGGCTGGAATCGGCAATGGACCGCACAGAAGCCCTGCGGTCCATGAAGACAGAGGATCCCGGCGGCCATCTTCAGCAGGTGAGTATGAAGACGCCGGACCGCCGGGATTCAGGTAAGCGCTGTGCGGGTGGTTTTTTTAACCCCTGCATCGGGGTTGTCTCGCGCCGAACGGGGGGGGGGTTTAAAAAAAAAAAAACCCGTTTCGGCGCGGGACATCTCCTTTAATCTATGGAAGAATAAAAAAGTTATAGCACTTTAAATGCAGCGATTTAGAAAGAGAAAGAAAAAAAAAAGGTTTTTTTTATTGTGGAAAAGTGATAAAAATCTAAAAAAAATGATAATATTTTTGGTATCGTCATAATTGTACCAACCCCCAGAAAAAATTACATCATTTATACTATATGATTGACGCTGTAAAAAAAAATTTTTTTAATGGATGGCAGAATTGATGTGTTTTCTCTCCCTAAAAATGGTACCAATAAGGGCTCATGCCCACGGTCGGGTTGGAATCTGCCTGCGAAATATCACAGACCCGGTGCCCCCATAGACCCCATATTCACCTCTCTGGATCTGCAGCGAGTGTCTCGTCTGGCGAGCCAATGCGCATGCGCAGTGCAGCGCATGACGCGCCAGAGCTGGGCGGTGACGCAGATTGCCGCAATACTTCCGCTGTGCCCACAGCAGAAGTATCGCGGGATGGACGGCTTCCATTGACTGCAATGGAAGCCATCCGTGCAATCTTCCACGCAGAATAGAGCATACTGCGATTCTCCCCCGTGAGCGGAAAATCGCAGTATGTCTATGGACGGTTATTGCTGCAGAATTCGCGGCGTATGTCTGGCCCTGATTTCCGCAGCAGTAATCCGTCAGTAGTTCGCCATGTAAAAAACAAGCCCTCATAGAGCCACGTCGATGAAAAAATAAAAAAGCTATGGCTTTTGAAAAGTGGAAATAAAAATCTCCCCCAAAATCGCTGCGTCCTTAAGCCCAAAATAGGGGTTAAAATCTGCTGTTTAAAAAATGCAAAAAATCCTACAAAACATTCCACAAAATGCATTCTGCAGTTAAAAACTTTCAAAATTACAATTAAACAATACCCATTAACACGGATTCTTAAAAGATGCAAAATACCTTTCCATTCATTAACTTGCATTGATACTTCCCTTCTCTAACAGGTATGTTAACTCTCTAAATATTGTTTATTTTGGAGGACAAGTCTGCATGATGTACAATAGCAAAGTAAGAAGATAAAGCTAATATATTTTAATTATTCGTAGGAGTAAAAATATCTAATAAAACAGATAAATGTCACATTGCGTGTAGAACAAGTCATTAATATGTATGAAGTACTAGCAGTGATACATTCTGATATCTTACAAATAGTACATTCAGACTTATGAATGATGTATAACGATGCATATATGGTGGCCACATTTATATGATCCTTTTTAATATAATTAACCCTTTACAATCCAATTTTGGATTCAGGGTTTCCTAAGGGGTTTTCTCTTTCTGCCATTATACAATGGCGCCATCTGTTGGCTAGAGCCTGTACTGAGGTATGGGGCATGCTGGAGAGGCCCCCCCCCCCCCCCCCGACAACAGAGCAGCCAGTAATATACAGTAAGAATACCCTGTTAGACGTCTTACGAAATTGGAGCTGTACAGCCTTCAATCAGAATGTCTTTAGACGTCAGACAGTGGATTGGAAAGGGTTAAATAGGCTTATTAGAAATGTTATTACAAAAATAATAATAATAATCATCCTATACTGAAGGCTCTTTTACGGACAATTTTTTAGCCCACGTTAAGGACTTCAAGCCATGCTGGATCATGGTGTAATACAAATATGTACTTATGAATAATCTTGCATACTTCATTGAAATCCAGACTGCAAACAACTGAAAGAGCAATGGATTTGTTTACATTGTTAAAATATTTTGTGTGGCAATGAAGATTTAATAGCTCCTCCCCATGTTTATTATTCATGCCGATTCTAGCTCTTTCCAGTTTAGGTATTTACACTGTTTGAGTCTGCCAAGTCCGTTAAAAATTTGATCTACAGTACTTCCTCTTCTAGATTGAATAATGTCCAAGAATATTCATAACCACCAATGTTACCACCCCATCTGCATTTTTTGACTGCTTTTTTGAGATTTTATCTGGAGCACAGTACTGTTTTTTAACTTGATTGGATGGACCACTCTTCTGTGTTACTGTTATGCCAAAAGTTGTATTCGAAGACTCAGCCTCTATAGAACTAAAATGAACTTGTGATGTATTGTTACGTACCTTTTTGCTCTTTTTCTTTTTGGTTTTAGTTCAATTATAAGCAGAATTAGCTTTGTGATCTTGAAGACTGTGAATACATTTGACCTGTTTCATTTCTACGATAGTTGCCTCAAGTTTGGTACTGTAGTCTTCCAGCTTGGTGTCCAGATGACTAAATGCTGGTAGGTTTACAGGCTTGGACACTAATTCTAGTGTGACTCTGATTTACTGCCGCACCTCCTCCAGCAGTTTTTCTTAGTGAGATACTATCAGCTGCATCAATTTGGCAGAGCAGTCTTATAGACTACTTTCCACTCAGACATGAACTCATCCAAGCACTTCATTAAAGACAATTTACAAATTTGAAGTTTACATGAAACCAAGAGTTTCTCAAGGCAATTTCTCATTCTAGTTAAATCCCTCCAAATAAACACATAATTTTAATAAGTGATTCATTTTTAAGTACATTTTCTTGCTAATGTTGTCATCTGTATCCTTAACCCCTTAGTGACCAAGCCTGTTTGTGCCTTAATGACCAGGTCAAATTTTGGAAATCTGACATGTCACTTTAACATAGAATAACTCCATAAAGGTGTTGCATATCTAAGTAATTCTGACATTGTTTTTTCTGCACATATTGTACTTCACTTAGATTGTAAAAACAAACCATTAGAATTTGCTTATTTTTATTAAAAGTGCCAAAATTGGGAAAATTTTCAAAAACATTTTCATTTTTTCACAATTTTAGTTGCAATGTCAAGCATGCAAACATGCAGTAGAAATTTTTGATGAGATATATATTTCCATCTGTTTACTTTATTCTGGTAGCACATTTGAAAAACTTTAGTTTTTTTTTTTTAATTAACCATTTAGGAGACGTACAAATTTAACATTAGTTATTAAACTTTTACGGAACATTCCTACACCAAGTTAAGATTGTAATGGCTCATAAGTGTTATAATGATAGATACCTCTACAAATGACCCCAAAATACATCCCTCAAGCCTCCGGATCTCAAACCAGTTTAAATACCTGGGGTTACAGATAACCAATGATGTGGGAAAGTCTCTAGAGCTAAATGTATAACCCCTAATAGATTTATACAGGTCTAAGTTTAAAATATGGGGCTCCCTACCGCTCTCGGTAGCGGGGCGAATCAATCTTATCAAACTAATAGTATTACCAAAGTGCCTATACATAATGCAGCATGTGTCGTTGCATATCCCGTCCCGCTTCTTTAAATCCATGCAGTACCTGATGTCTTCCTTTATTTGGGGAAATTCCCGTCCCAAACTACGACTCTACGCTTCAGAGGCCGAAGCAAGACGCGGGCGCTGCCCTGCCAGATTTGTTCATTTACTATGTGGCAAGCCAGCTAATTCACTTGAGAAGCTGGCTGAGTGATGACCCTCTCCCCAACTCTGAGGCGCATCTGGCACATTATCTTAAAATCCCTAGATTGTGGCCCCTGCTGGAATCTCCTTCTACCCTAACAGGCAAAATGCTACCAATTCATAGGTTGGCCTCTCAGGTCTGGTGGCAGGCCAAGTCAATTGGCAGTTTTATGGACATAATAGCTGACACTCCCCTTTGGCGTAATCATGCGCTTCCAGAATTACTCCGACTGGAGGACGCCCACATTTGGGAACAATATGGCATCCGGACCCTGGCAGACCTCTATCCACAGAACACCCTGTCCTCATTTGAGCAGCTACAAAATAAATATGATCTGCCCCGTTCCCATTTCTATAGATTTCTCCAGATCAGACACGCTTTAGAGGCGCAGTTTCCGCCACCCAGACCTGCTATTTCTCATTACCCCTTAATAGGCATCCTTTGCTCCCAAGGCCCCCAGGGCCTCATATCAGCACTATACTCCCACCTTATCTCAATACGAGCCTCTCAAGATATACCCTCTGCCCTAATAAAATGGAGGACACTGATACCGACACTAACAGACGATACGTTCCAAGAGCTCCTGGAATCTCCTCTATATGTATCCCCAGTAGCCAATAATAAAATGATCCAGCTGTATATAGTGTATCAGTGCTATCTCACTCCAGCGAGATTGTACAAAATGGGCAGAATACAGTCTACAAACTGCATTAGGTGTTCCTGCGAATATTCCGATTTTTGGCATATGATGTGGGAGTGTCCTGTTATTGAAAGTTTCTGGGGGGAGGTCACAGGTTTCCTCTCTGAACTTGTGGAAGTCCCTGTTCCACCGAGCCCAGAGATCTGCTTTTTTGGAATATTAGATGAAGAAAGCTGGCAACACCATAAAAAGATTTTTCTGAGGGAATCATTGTTCCTTGCTAGAAAAACGATTGCATTGCGGTGGATGGATCGTAAGAACCCCTCACTCTCAATGTGGAGGAAGCTGGTCAATTCGGTGGTGCCATATAATTATATAGTCTACAAGGGACGTAAGTGTCCTGAGAAATTTGATAAAGTGTGGGGTCTGTGGTGTGATTCCCCCCTCACGTTATATCCACCACAATTAATGTCTTCATCTATTCTGGAGCTCAGACGTGCTCCCTAGTGGATACACGTTCTGGAGCGGGACCTGTGGCCTCGGAGATTTGGCTTCTGTGTACCTGATCAGGCTTTACAGAATTAATGTGTTATTTATGTTGTACTGCATTGACTGAACCTCCATACCAAACTAATTATACAGGGATGTGTATTATCTACGTGCTGCACCTACCTGCGATTGTAAGTTTCTCTATGTTATTTAATTTTCAATAAAACGAGTTTAAAAAAAAAATACATCCCTCAATGTATTCACTGAGGGGTGTGATGAGTATTTTGACCCCACAGGTTTTTTTAGGAGTTAATGCAATGTAGAGGAGAAAAAATAAAATTTTAAAGACAGTTTATTTTCTATAGTGTACATGAAAATTAGGATTTGCACATCAAAATGGATACCCCTGTTTCTCCTGTGTTCGGAAACATACCTATTGTAGCTCAGTCTTATTTTGCCATGAATAACGGGGCCCAAAACTAATGGAGCAGCAGAAATTTTGCTTGAAGTTGCTTCAAGCCCCATCACACACTTGTAACGCTCTTGAGCTGTAAAAACAATAGAGAATACCCATAAATTCCCTAGAATGTGTTAAAAATAAAAAAAAATATTATACTCACCTCTCCTGCATGGATGTTTCCTGCATAGACTGGCTGGAGCCACTGCAGTATTTGTATAGCTAGGCTGTTGCCATTCAGTTTGAATGGTGCCACACTAGTGTATTTGCACTAGCAAATCACTATGCCATGCTAATGCAAGATGCATTGCTGCTGGAGCACCTGTATATTAGGATATTGCCTTTCATTAGTCAAACAAAGTCTAAAAAAAACATTTGGCAAAGTTTCCATCATTTTTGGAGGTCAGAATAGTGCAGTTGACAACTCTATTTTGTCCTCCAAAACTAACAGAAACAAACAGAAACCTTGTTAGACTTTGTCTCCATTTGACCTATGAATAGTTCCATTCCTGGTTTTGTCTAATTACCATTTCATTGGTTTAAATGGAACCCTGGGCCGGAAAGCTGTAGAGTAGGCAGTAATATTGTCTAAATACATCTCCATGCTAATCTGTGTTGAAACTTGTCTGTTAGAAATCACATGTTGCAAAGTAAGAATGGCAACCAGATTAGCAACCCTTTAATACATAATTGATGTTATTTAATACACAATCCTACCAAAAGTATTTGGGCACCTGAGAAAAAAATCAAAAGTAGTATTTATTTCCATATGTTAATTCTTAGTGCGGCATCTGATACTCCCCATGGCATACTTTGTACTAACGCCTGAACCACTTCAGCTGGTATTTCCTTCTAGTTATCCTGCAAATGTCTGGCAAGTTCTCTCAAAGAGGATTGATGCTGTTCATATTTCCTGACCTGATGTTCCAGTTCGTCCAAAAACGTGAAGGTCTGAACTAGAGGTGAGCGAGCATGCTCGTCCGAGCTTGATGCTCGGTCGAGCATTAATATACTCATTGGTGCTCGTTACTCGCTCGAGCACAACGCAGTGCTCGATAAACTTTAATGTCCCCTCACCGCATGTTTAGCGCTTTTTTTTAGCCACTAAACATGCAGAGAAGGCATTACCACTTCCTGCTGTGATGTGCCAACCCTCTGCACGTCTACAGCAGTGAGTGGCTGGCCGGATCAGGTAACCGCTGAGTACTTAAACCAGGGGTGTCAAACTCATTTTCATCAAGGGCCATATCAGCCTTATGGTTGCCTTCAAAGGGCCGATTCTAATTGTTAATTGTAAGACAGTATAGTAAAAGTGAACCCCACAGTGGCCTGATTGGTAATAAGGTCCCCCATAGCGACTAATATACACATACATACACAGACACACACTATTACACATATGCGCACAGACGCACATTATTATATACATACATGCACACAGACGCACACTATTATACACATACATGCACACAGACGCACACTATTATACACATGCATGCGCACAGACGCACACTATTATACACATGCATGCACACTATTACACATATGCCCACAGACGCACATTATTATACACATACATGCACACAGACACACACTATTATACACATACATGCACACAGACGCACACTATCATACACATATGCACACAGACACACACTGAGATACACATATGCACACAAACGCACACTATTATACACATACATGCACACAGACGCACACTATCATACACATATGCACACAGACACACACTGAGATACACATATGCACACAAACGCACACTATTATACACATACATGCAAAGACGCACACTATTATTACACATATGCACATAGACGCACATTTTATATATATATATATATATATATATATATACACACACACACATACATACATATGCACACAAGGACACTTCTGCATTTTTATACACATTTGTATACTTACCTGCATCCAATGTGGTCCCACTGGCAGGTATACCGGCTGCTCTCTTCTTGGGGCCCTCCTGCATACTTGGGCCCCTGATGTCTCCCCAGGCCTGCAGCCATGAACAGAGGGAGGGCCTGTGAGAGGAGGTCAGGACTGACCAGGCTGTCACCCTGTAGCTGCTCCTCCTCAGCGTCACTCTCATGTTCTCTACAGGCTTTTTCCCTCCTCCACGGCCGTTGTCAGTCTGCTATCGGCGCTCCTCTATTACTGTCTGCACTAGACAGAACAAGCCGAGAGATGATCGCCTACTGGCAGTAGCACGGAGGTGAGGGAACTTACTGCACAGCCGGCGGGCCACAGAAAATGAGGCGGCGGGCCGGATTCGGCCCGTGGGCCTTGTGTTTGACACCTGTGACTTAAACTGTTGCCACCCACGGCTCGCCTCAGACGCATGCTGCATGACATTAGGGATAGAGCTGCTGCTAGCAGTGCTAGGCAGGAAAAGTGTTAGTGTAGGGATCCTGACTACCAGAACCCAGCAGTCCTTTTTAGGACTACTACTACTCCTCTCATTCTGTGCATCAGCATTTTGGCTGGCTGGGACCAGAAGTGTGCACAGTTTTTTTCAAGCACACTATATACCAGTGTCTGGGTGTCTGTGAATTGGCACTATTCAACAGTAGCATTCACTTTTAAATTTTTCTGGGCCTGCTGAGAGTGTACATTATATACCAGTCTCTGGGAGTCTGTGAATTGGCGCTATTCATCATCAGTATACACCTTTAAATTTTTCTGTGCCTGTTGAGAGCGTACAGTATATACAAGTCTCTGGGGGGTCTGTCAATTGGCACTATTCAACAGCAGTATATACTTTTAAATTTTTCTGTACCTTTAGAGAGCGTACAGTATGCACCAGTCTCTGGCTGTCTGTGAATTGGCGCTATTCAACAGCAGTATACACTCCTAAATTTCTTCTGTGCTTGTTGAGAGCGTACAGTATACACAATTCTCTAGGGGTTTTTGATTTGGCGCTATTTAACAGCAGTATACACTCCTTAATTTTTTTCTGTGCCTGTTGAGAGCGTATAATAAACACCTGTCTCTGGGGGTCTGTGAATTGGCGCTATTCAACAGCAGTATACCCTTTTAAAATTTTCTGGGCCTGTTAAGAGCGTACAGTATATACCAGTCTCTGGGGTCTGTCAATTGGCGGTATTCAAAAGAAGTATACACTTTTCAACTTTTCTGGCCCTGTTCAGAGTGTACACAATATAGTGGATACATAGGAATATGGACAAGTGGGATATTTTTCCTTTGCTTTATTAAATTTTCATGCTTGCACAGTCAGGTACATAAAAAGAATAACGCGTTTCGGCGAGTAGCCTTGTTCGAGGTGAACAAGGCTACTCGCCGAAACGCGTTCTTCTTTTTATGTACCTGACTGTACAAGTATGAAAATTTAATAAAGCAAAGGAAAAATATCTCACTTGTCCATATTCCTATGTATCCACTATCATTCAAAAAAGCCATAGGACCGAATGGCACAGTGGACGTGAGTATATCTCCTTTGCATCTACAGACTAAAGACACCAACAGGCAACTAAGATGGTGAGACAATCTTTATTATTGTACACAATATACCAGTCCCTGGGTGGCTGTGAATTTCTGCTATCTAACAACAGTTTACACTGATTTTTCTGTCTATTTTGGCATATAAGTGTACGCAGCATAACCTGCATTTTGTGTAGCATTTAGTCCAAGTGCTTTATCCAACATGGTGAAGACTAAGGGTAAGGGTCGAGGCCGTGGACATGGACGTGGGCGTCCGAATGAGGGTGTGGGCAGAGGCCAAGGTCCTGGGTGGGGTGAAACAGTGCCTGCTGCTGAGGGATTAGTAGAGCACCGCGTATCTCCCCTCCCCAGCTTCATCTCACATTTTGCAGGTTCGCGTGATGGTTTCTCTGGTGTATTATGCCACCTCCTCCAAACACCAATCCTCCTCCTCCACCACCTCCACCTCTCAATTACCATATGTGAGCACGTCACCTGCAGCCGATAGGTCGAGGCGCTGCAGCACTGCCGTGGGGAAGCGTCAGCAGGCCGTGCTGAAACTACTCAGCTTGGGAGACAAGAAGCACACCAAGAGCTGTTACAGGGTTTTGACAGAGCAGACCGATCTCTGGCTTTCGCCGCTGAATCTCCAACCAGGCATGGTCGTGTGTGACAATGGGCCTAACCTGGTGGCCGCTCTGCAGCTTGGCAAACTAACATACATGCCATTCCTGGCCTACGTGTTCAATCTGGTGGTTCAGCGCTTTTTTGAAAAACTACCCTCATTTGTCTGACCTGCTCAGCAAGGTGTGTCGCGTGTGCGCACATTTCAGGAAGACCACCACAGATGCCGCCACCCTCAGGACACTGCAACATTGCTTCCAGCTACCAGTGCACCGACTGTTGTGCGATGTGCCCACGCGCTGGAACTCTACGTTGCATATGTTTGCCAGGCTTTACGAGCAGCGCAGAGCCATTGTAGAATATCAACTGCAACATGGCCATTGGAGTGGTAGTCAGCCTTCGCAGTTCTTCACAGAGGAGTGGGCATGGATGTCTGACATCTGCCATGTCTTGGGAAACTTTGAGGAATCTACACAAATGGTGAGCGGCGATGCGGCCATTATCAGCGTAACCATCACGCTGCTTTGCCTGCTGAGAAGTTTGCTGCTAAGCATAAAGGCTGACGATTTGTGGTTAGAACAGGAGATGGGGGGTGACAATATGTTGCTTAATAGCCAGATCACCCTCACACCTGGTTCTCAGTGCATATTGGAGAAGGAGGAGGGGGAGGAGGAGAAGGAGGTAGAAGAGACTGCTGCCCACACTGCAGAGGGTACCCATGCTACTTCCATCACATCTGTTCAGCCTGTATGGGCTGAAGAGGAGGAGGAGGATCATCAAAGTCATCCTCCTAGTGGGGACGGCGATGTGTTGCATTCTGGGACTCTGGCACACATGGCTGACTCCATGTTAAGCTGCCTTCTTTTGTGACCCTCGCATTAGACGCATTCTGACCAACATGGATTACTGAGTGTTCACCCTTCTCGACCCACAGTATAAGGAGAACCTTTCCACTCTCATTCCTGAAGAGGAAAGAAGTACAAGAGTGATGCAATACCACAAGGCCCTGGTGAAAAAGCTGATGCTAAAGTTCCCATCTGACAATGCTAGTGGTAGAGGACATAGTTCAGTGGGCCAACTAGCAGGGGAAGCGCGGGGATCAGGCAGCATATCCAGCGCAGGCAGGGGAACACTCTCCAGGGCCTTTTCCAGTTTTATGACTTCCCAGCCAGACTGTGTCACCACTCCCCAGTCCAGGCTGAGTCGGAGGGAACACTGTAAAAAGATGGTCAGGGAGTACATAGCCGACCGTACCAATATCCTCCATGATGCCTATGCTCCATACAACTATTGGGTGTCAAAGCTGGACACGTGGCACGAACTTGCACTGTATGCCTTGGAGGTGCTGGCCTGCCCTGCTGCTAGCATCTTATCAGAGACGATGTTTAGTGCTGCTAAGGGGATCATCACGGATAAGCGTACCCACCTGTCAACTGACAGTGCCGACAGGCTTAAACTCATTAAGATGAACAAAGGCTGGATTTCCCCTGACTTCTCTTCTCCACTGGTGGAAAGCAGCGGAACATAAAGATTCTTTAGGCTGGAACAGGAGAACCATGCACCCTCTATCCCCCCCCAAAAAAGGGAAGAAGTAGCTTGGTCTATCCCTCTCTGATCTTCCTCCTCCTCCTCTTCCCAAACCAGCATGTCATCATGCTGAACAGCCATTTTTCAGATGGCCAAAAGGCTCTGTTAAAACCAATTTTTTCAGAGGGCTGCCTCCAGGCTCTGTTAGCAAATTAAGCAACAATGACCTCTTTCTTTAAAAAATATTTCTGGGTTTCACCTGCACTCTGCCTAAACAACTTTTTCTGGGGTACACCTATACTCCTGGTACACCAATTTTCAGGGGTTCACCTATACTCTTGGTTCACCAATTTTTCAGGGGTTCACCTATACTCTTGGAACACAAATGTTTCATGGGGTCGCCTATACTCTGGGTACAGAAATGTTTCAGGGGGTCACCTATACTCTTGGTACACAAATGTTTCAGGGGTTCGCCTATAATCTTGGTACACAAATGTTTCAGGGGGTCGCCTATACTCTTGGTACACAAATGTTTCAGGGATTCGCCTATACTCTTGGTACAGAAATGTTTCAGGGGGTTGCCTATACTCTTGGTACACAAATGTTTCAGGGGTTCACCTATACTGTGGGTTCAGAAATGTTTCAAGGGTTTGCCTATACTCTTGGTGAAGAAATGTTTCAGGGGTTTGCCTATACTCTTGGTACACAAACGTTTCAGGGGGTCACCTATACTCTTGGTACACAAATGTTTCAGGGGTTCACCTATACTCTGGGCACAGAAATGTTTCAGGGGTTCGCCTATACTCTTGGTACAGAAATGTTTCAGGGGGTCACCTATACTCTTGGTACACAAATGTTTCAGGGGGTCACCTATACTCTTGGTACACAAATGTTTCAGGGGTTCACCTATACTGTGGGT
The DNA here is from genome assembly GCF_035609145.1 of Eleutherodactylus coqui. NCBI lineage: Eukaryota > Metazoa > Chordata > Amphibia > Anura > Eleutherodactylidae > Eleutherodactylus > Eleutherodactylus coqui. The sequence continues at coordinate 92,594,115 of NC_089847.1, read as the reverse complement.
ACAGAAATGTTTCAGTGGGTCACCTATACTTTTGGTACACAAATGTTTCAGGGGTTCGCCTATACTCTTGGTACAGAAATGTTTCAGGGGGTCGCCTATACTCTTGGTACACAAATGTTTCAGGGGTTCACCTATACTGTGGGTTCAGAAATGTTTCAAGGGTTTGCCTATACTCTTGGTACAGAAATGTTTCAGGGGTTTGCCTATACTCTTGGTACACAAATGTTTCAGGGGTTTGCTTATACTCTTGGTACACAAACGTTTCAGGGGGTCACCGATACCCTTGGTACACAAATGTTTCAGGGATTCACCTATACTCTGGGTACAGAAATGTTTCAGGGGTTCACCTATACTCTTGGTACAGAAATGTTTCAGGGGGTCACCTATACTCTTGGTACACAAATGTTTCAGGGGTTCGCCTATACTCTGAGTACAGAAATGTTTCAGGGGGTTGACTAGACTCTTGGTACAGCAACTTTTCAGGGAGTCACCTATAGTCTTGGTACACAAATGATTCAGGGGTCACCTATACTCTTGGTACAGAAATGTTTCAGGGGTTGGCCTATACTTTTGGTACATAAATGTTTCAGGGGGTCGCCTATACTCTTGGTACAGAAATGTTTTAGGGGGTCGCCTATAGTCTTGGTACACAAATGTTTCAGGGGTTCGCCTATACTCTGGGTACACAAAGGTTTCCCAGCATGGTGTTCAGCTATCTGACACATACACAGAATGAATTGTCCTGCTTTGCCCACTCCAATTTTTTCAAGGTTCATGCTGTCCTCGTAGCGATAAAAGGAACTGTAACTGATTTAATGAGACTTTCACAGGTTCACTGTATACCTGGGGGGGGGGGCAACTTTTGCGACACCTCCAGCTTCAAGGCAATCTTTTGTTTAAGAATGGGTTGTTGAATTGTGCTGATAGACTGATGGTTAGAAGTACTAGCATCAACTTTATGCCCATGTTTGTGGCCCCTGACAAATTTGTGATGGAGGTGGCATGGGATTGGAATAATTGTAACCCGTGGACATAAGTGGACGAATGAGGGTATGGGCAGAGGCCAAGGTCCTTCGTGGGGTGCAACTCTGCCATGTTTGGCCATTCAAATTTCTTCATGATTCATGCTTTCCGTAACTGATTTAAGGAGACTTTCACAGGGTCACTGTATACCTGTGGTGGCAACTTTTGCGACACCTCCTGCTTAAAAGAAATCTTTTATTTTAGAAAGGGTTGTTGAATTTTGCAGATGCTTAGATGTACTAGCATCCGAGTCCACTTTATGCCCACATTTCTTGAGGGTATGGGCAGAGGCCAAGGTCCTGGGCGAGGTGCAACCCTGCCATGTTTGGCCACTCAAATTTCTTCATAGTTCATGCTGCCCTTGGAGTGATCAAAGGAACCATAAGTGACTTAATGAGACTTTCACAGGGTCACTGTATACCTGTGGTGGCAACTTTTGCGACACCTCCTGCTTAAAAGAAATCTTTTATTTTAGAAAGGGTTGTTGAATTTTGCAGATGCTTAGAAGTACTAGCATCCGAGTCCGCTTTATGGCCACTGACAAATTTGTGCAGAGATGGCACGGGATTGGAATAATTGTAACCCAACAGTTCTTTCTAGGACTACTACTCTTCTCATTGTGTGCATCAACGGTTTGGCTGCCTGGGACCAGTAGTGCGCACAAGGCATTCACAAGCAACAAGCATCCCGGCTGTATAACAGGACAACTCATTGTATTCTGCCTGTTTTTGAATGTCCGCTGACGTATAATGCCCTGAGTGGTAAGCAGCCAGATTGGTATAGGCCTGATAAACGCACGCATCCCTGCGGGTCAGCACTGGTCGCCATGTATTATCTCTTGTGTTAGTACAGTTATCCGAGATACTGGATTGGAGCATTTACAGGAAGCATGACTGATTTCATGAGACTTTCACAGGGTCACTGTATAACTGTGGTCGCAACTTTTGTGACACCTCCTGCTTAAAAAAAATCTTTTATTTTAGAAAGGGTTGTTTAATTGTGCAGCTGCTTAGAAATACTAGCATCTGAGTCCACTTTATGGCCACATTTGTGGCTCCTGACAAACTTGTGACAGAGGTGGCATGAGGATTGGAATAACTGTAACCCAACAGTTCTTTCTACGACTACTACTCTTCTCATTGTGTGCATCAACAGTTTGGCTGCCTGGGACCAGTAGTGCGTACAAGGCATTCGCAAGCATCCCGGCTGTATGACAGGACAACTCATTGTACTCTGCCTGTTTTCGGATGTCCACTGACGTATAATGCCCTGAGTGGTAAACAGCTAGATTGGTATAGGCCTGATAAACGCACGCATCCCTGCTGGTCAGCACTGGTCGCCATGTATTATCTCTCATGTTAGTACAATTTTCCGAGATACTGGATTGGAGTGTTCACAGGAAGCGTGACTGATTTCATGAGACTTTCACAGGGTCGCTGTATACCTGTGGTGGCTACTTTGGCGACACCTCCTGCTTCAAACCAATCTTTGATTTTAGAATGCGTTGCTGTATTGTGGTGATGTGTAGAAGTACTGGCATCTGAGTCCCCTTTATGCCCACGTTTGTGGCTCCTGACAATTTTGTGACAGAGGTGGCACGGGATTGGAATTATGATCGTACGTTAACTTATCAGCAATTCTCATCAGCATTGTGGGCTATCACCCACAATTTCGAAGAGGGTCGCTGCTAGGCCCTGCCAACCATCTGCAGTGTGTGTCTCCTGTTCCTCCTCATCCAATACGCACTTACAAATAGACATGAGGGTGGTGTGGCTATCAAGCGAGTGTATGGCATGAGGACAGCTGAATGATGTGAAGGGAAAAACTTGAGTACGCTGTGGGCACAGGCTCGTGCCTGCATCCTGGGGGGATTGGACAGCAATGCCAGCATGTAACACAGGAGAAGAGGCAGCAGTGTCACTCGCAGGGGGTGATTGGCCTTGGTTGCGCCTACTGTGGTGCTTAGCTAAGATGTGCCAGCACGTGTGCCTTGCTGCTTATGATCTGTCCCAAGTAAATTGTTAGGGGGGTGACCACCACCTGCTCTTGCTCACAATTTGGCTTAATAGTGCAACCTGGGAGCCTCAGAGGCACCCATGCATGCTGCCCCTGCCATTCCCTATCAGTTTCTGTGGTGTTTCCATCACTTTCTGATGTTTTCAGGTGAATCACACAACCTCCCCTATGCGGAGCATTGGACACCTTGAAAAATGCTCAAGTCTCCCATTGGCTTCAGTGGGGTTCGTTACTCGAAACGAGCTCTTGAGTATTATGAAAAATTTGACTCGAGTAACGAGCACCTGAGCATTTCGGTGCTCACTCATCTCTAGTCAGAACCCTGTGCAGGCCAGTACATCCATATCCTCAGTAATGGTTTTGTGACAAGGCACGTTGTTTTGTTGGAAGTATGACCGACCATATCCAGAGTATTACCACATTGTCAGCAGCACATTATTGTCTAGAATGTCAAAGTACACCTCTGTGTTCATGGTTCTTGCCACTACAACCAACAGACCGAGACATGCAATGTAAAAAAAAAACAGACCATAACAAAACCTCTTCCGTACTTAACTGTTGGCACTACACATTTAGGTAACAGGCACTCCACAGGCATCTTCCACGCCAAGGTACCTACATCTGATTTGACAATGGAATAGCGTTATTCATAACTCATAAAACATTCTTCTTTCGCTCAACTATCCAATGATCTTGCACAAATGTAGGTGGCCCAATGCATCGCTCTTGATGGACGGCATGTGTGCAGTGTCATAACCCGTATATCCAATAGTATGCAGTTCCTGTCATCTCAAAGGGTCTGTATCTAAGGAGTGTCCAAATACTATTGATAGTATATTGTATAGAGCGATGGTTCATACAAACAGAATTTTCTATAGTGGAGGTGGCATGGACAATCACTACTCCATTCACTGTTTATGAAGTTAACCAAGTGTAGCACTCGGTTTTTCCCTCAGTCCCACAGAAGTGAATGGAGTGGTGGTCACGCATAAGCACCACTGCTCTATTCCCGTAAGGCCCATTTAGACACAATTCAAGCTCAAAATTAGCTCAAAGACATCTTGTGAGCGATAACTGTTGCATCTAAATGCACGGACATCGTGCAGTTTTCGTGCACGAGTCATTCCTCGCTCAATTCGAGTTTTCTTAAGCGATGAACTCTTATCAGTGGGGCAGGCTGTTATCACAGTCGGCAGCGTTGATAAGACTCTTTCAGCTCATGTCCCAATGGTAGTTCACAGCGGGACGCCAGCTGTAGGCGTGGAGAACAATGCAGCTGTTTGCTTATGCAAAACAGCTTTATTGTACGACTAGTGATAGCGATGGTGCCCCACTCCACCTGCATATCTCTTTAGTAGCTAATTAGCTTCTATAGACTATGCAAAGTTGATCGCTCAAAACTGTCACTCAAATTGTTGTTTGAGCGATGTTTGAGCGATCATCTTTCAGTGTAAATGGGGTCTTAGGGTGTACCATTCTTATGATCCCTGTCGTTCACAGTGGTCAGACTCCCAGCGATTATTCATTTATCTTGTTAATAGATGATAAATATTTTTGGTGGGATAACCCCTTTAATAACAAAGTGGATACATAAGTGAATATTGTAGTAATTATAAAAATCAACATTGAGGCTGATGTTTCCTTCTATTATGTAACAGTTTGATTTACAGTGAATCTCCAGTTTCGCGACAAACTCTTTCCTGGGATCGAAGGAAGCAGTTATGCTACTTGCTATTGGCCTTCTGTGCTGATGTTGCTCTGATTTATTGCTTCTGTGTCCCAATGCATTGGTAGTCTTAGATCACTAATCCACTGTATCTGTTTTCTGATTGGCTAGCTTTGCTCTCATGATCATTGCTGGCCAAGCAGGTAGCAGTGCTTAGTGTTGATTAGGTAGGCATAAAATTAAAATTGTCATCTTGCATAGTTGAAAACGAGATCCCAAACCAGCAGATCAGAGGAATATTGGCAGAGAAAAGCAAAAACGGGAAATATACTCCACCCTTCCGGCACAGAATTTAGTTCCAGAACGGGAAGGTCACTTTAAGACCAAGACTTTTAAGTTTTATAAAGGCTTATACTACCATCTATTGGCAGGAACATTTTTAAATATGTAAATTAGAGTGATTCACACAAGCAAACAAAGTCAGGAGACCAGCTGAGCTCAAATGTCGTTCCAGACCTTTGAGCAAAATATAATTATGTGATTGTTCTCTCGATGATAATAATAATATTGAAGCCTATGCAATGGGTTATGTTGGAGGTACATATTAGAAAATCCTCCCAATGAATCTCCAACTGGAGGCTCCATTCAGTTCTGATTGGAGCCTTAAGGGACCTGTACAGCTTTACACTTTTGATAACACCTTTGATAACCTATGAAGTTATTTCAAAGCCAAGACTCTTGGCTTTAAAATGACAGCCAAAGCATATGTATAGCACTGACAGAACTGGAGCTACAGCCATTTGAAGTGGGGTCAGGAATGCTGAATTTATATCCGATTCTCCAGATTGTCCCAGGGAAAGGTAACATGGACTTTTCACATTACCCCTTTTCAATTATAGGACTTATTTGTTCTTTGATTATTACATATGGAGGTGCTTTCTCTCCAGAAGGAGTGAGGAGATGCATTTTATCACTGCAGATGCCACAATCCTTGATGACCATGGCATCTAAACATTTTTCCAGAATTTCTAAAAGTCTTTTCCACCTTACAAAATGCTCTTAATATTGAAAAAAGACAAAAAAACTACCCATAATGTGGTATTTCCACATCTGTAACAACCTATACTATAAAATATTACATTCTTTATTACTACAGTAAATTCATTTTAAAACAGCTGTTGTCTATTCATCTCACTCCTCTAAGACAGTAATAAAAAGTAACCAAAAAGTAATACAGCATATACTTCAAAATGGTACCAAAAAAAATACAAGTCATTCTGGAAGAACACAAAACCTACTAGAGTTGGTAGCACTACCCCAAAAAGTTGTGTGTAAGTGGAACTAGAACTAAAGCCACATTGTCAATGGCTCTATGCCTATAAACATTCTAAAAAAAGCAAACTGTAAGGACATAGGATGCAAAAAATGTAAAATGTAATATATTTTTACGAATGATGACATAGATGGCAGCACAATGTTTCAGGCAAAGCTCTTTTTTAAGCTAATGAAGCATGTGACATAGGGACCAAGGTCGCCAGGTACCTGACGACCTTGGTCCCTATGCTTCATGCTTCATTAACTTGATAAAGAGCTTTGCCAGAAACAGTACACTTCCATCTGTCCTCATTTGGAGATATGCAATACATTTTCCCTTTTTTGCATCCTATGTCCTTAATGTGTGCTAGTCGTTTTTAAATATCCTGCAAAAAACAAGCCCTCCTACAGTTCTGTTTAGGGAAAAATAAAAACTCTCTGTTCTTCAAATATGCTTACACACAAAACCATAAATTGTAAAGTGTGCAACATTAGTAAAACTTAATAAAACCTCTATAAAGTTGATCTTATCATAATCATAATGAGTCTGACCCATAGAATAACTTTAACATAATATTTATACCACAAGGTGAATGTCATAAAAATAAATTCCAAAAATACAATGGTGACATAACTTTTTTCCATTAGCCTGCAGCAAAAAAAATTATTAAAAATTACTCAATATATTATAAGTACCCGAGATTGGTTCCTATAAAAACTAGAACTTGTCCCACAAAATACAAGGTCTCATACAGTTACACTGACGCAAAAATAAAGTTATGACCTATGGAAAATGAGAAATAATTTATTGGTTCTTAAGGCTAAAATAAGCCTGGTCATTAAGGGGTTAAAATACACTTAAGACAATTGAGTTCTGCATTAAACACAGTGTATTTACATGAGACATCAATTCAAAATTTACATTAAAAAGGGACATTTTGGGGGTGTTTTTTCCAATGGCTAGGGCATAACTTTTTAAAATGTGGGGTTCTCACTGCTGAAACCCCCACCAATCCCGAGAAAAGGCATTCCATTTCCCCCTCTCTTGTAACTGTGGGGTTGCTTTGCCCATCCGTAGTGATGTCAGACTGAATGGAATGCTGCCCTCCATGCATGGCCACTGCTCCATTCATTTCAATGGAGCTAACAGAAAAGTGCTTTTACTCGGCTACCATCTAACAGTCCCATTGAAAGAGAAGTGGACAACTGCTCCGTTCAATCTCCTCCGCACTGCAGGAGGTGCAGTAAGCATGCAGTGAGGAGAAGGGGATAATGAAGATCCCTCCCGATCATAAAGTTATCCGTTATTTTGTGCATAAGGGATAACTTTTGATTTTAGAATAACTACTCTTAGGCCTCGTTCAGATGTGCGCTCGTTTAGCGCATGAGAGGTGCGCACAGAAAGCACTTCTATAGGAACCAATGGGTTCCTATAGAAGCAATCACATGAACAATAATTAGACATGCTAAATTAGAAGAAAGAAGCGAGTGGCAGAATAAATTGGTGCAAAATCTTAACCCCTTAGTGACCAAGCCTGTTTGCGCCTTAATGACCAGGCCAAATTTTGCAAATCTGACATGTGTCACTTTAACATGGAAAAACACCGTAAAGGTTTTGCATATCCAAGCGATCTGACATTGTTTTTTTGCCACATGTTGTACTTCATTTAGGCGGAAAAAATAGACCGATAGAATTTGTGTTTATTTATTAAAAGCGCCAAAATTGGGAAAATTTTGAAAAAATCGTCATTTTTTTCACATTTCCAACTGTAATATCTTAAATATGTGCATAATATAGAAATTTTTGCTAAGATGTATATTTCCACCCGTTTACTTTATTTTGGGCGCACATTGGAAAAACTTTTGTTTTTTTTAAACCATTTAGGAGACGTACAAATTTAACATTACTTTTTAGCATTTTGAGAAACACTTTGTTTTCCTACACCAAGCCAAGATTGGAAAGGCTCGTAGGTGTCAGAATAATAGATACCCCCCACAAATGACCCCATTTTAAAAACTACACCCCTTAGTGTATTCACTGAGGGTTGTTATGAGTATTTTGACCCCACAGTTTTTTTTCAAGAATTAATTCAATTTAGAGGAGAAAAAGTAAAATTTCATATTTTTGCAATTCTATCATTTTAAAGACATATTTTTTTCCTATAGTTTACATGAAAATGAGGATTTACACCCCAAAATGGATACCCCTGTTTCTTCCGTGTTCAGAAATATACCTATTGTGGCCCTAATATTATATCTGAGTCCACAATGGGGCCCAAAACGAAAGGAGTAGTCAGTGTCTTTCAGAACAGAAATTTTGCTTGAAGTCCTTTTAGACCCCATAGCGCACATGTAGAGTTCTTGAGCGCCCAAAACCATAGAAAACCTTCACAAATGACCCCATTTTGAAAACTAGACCCCTTAAGGAATTTATCTAGGGGTGTACTGCATATTTTGACCCCACAGTTTTTGAATGAATTTAAGCAAAGCAAAGGAAAAAATTTGGATTTTCATTTTTTTGGCAATTCTGTCATTTTAAAAACAGGTTTTTTTGTACAGCACACATATGAATGAAGACTTGCACCCAAAAATGGATACCCCTGTTTGTCCCGTGTTCAGAGACATACCCATTATGGCCCTAATCTTATGTCTGGATGCACAACAGGGTCCAAAATGAAAGGAGTAGTCAGTGGCTTTCAGAACATAGATTTTGCTTGAAGTCCTTTTAGGCCCCATTGCCCACTTGTAGAGTTCTTGAGCGCCAAAAACCATAGAGAACCTCCACAAATTACCCCATTTTGAAAACTAGACTCCTTAACGAATTTATCTAGGGGTGTACTGTGTATTTTGACCCCACAGTTTTTGAATAAATTCAAGCAAAGCAAAAGGAAAAAATTAGGATTTACGTTTTTTTGGCAATTCTGTCATTTTAAAAGCAGCTTTTTTTGTACAGCACACATATGAAGGAAGACTTGCACCCCAAAATGGATACCCCTATTTGTGCTGTTTTCAGAAATATACCCATTGTGGCCCTAATCTTATGTCCGCATGCACAACGGGGCCCAAAATGAAAGGAGTAATCGGTGGCTTTCTGGACATAGATTTTGCTTGAAGTCCTTTTAGGCCCCATTGCCCACTTGTAGAGTTCTTGAGCGCCAAAAACCATAGAGAACCTCCACAAATTACCCCATTTTGAAAACTAGACCCCTTAACGAATTTATCTAGGGGTGTACTGTGTATTTTAACACTACAATTTTTGAATAGATCTAAGCAAAGCAGTAAGAAAAAATTACGATTTTCATTTTTTGGGCTATTGCGTCAATTTAAAAACAGGGTTTTTTTTGTACAGCACACATATAAATGACGACTTTCACCCCAAAACGGATACCACTGTTTGTCCCGTGTTCAGAAACATACCCATTGTGGCCCTAATAGACTTACAGGACACATGGCTAGGCCTACAATGAAAGGAATACAATGTTGGATTTCAGGGTACAACCGAATAAATTCCAGGCCCCATTGCCCACTTATTGAGCCATTGAGTGGCCAAAACTATAAAGAACCCCCACAAATGACCCCATTTTGAAAACTAGACCCCTTAACAAATTCATCTAGGGGTGTACTGCGTATTTTGACCCCACAGTATTTGAATTGAATCTAAGCAAAGCAGAAGGAAAAAGTTACGATTTTCAATTTTTTTTGGCAATTTTTTAAATTTAAAAACTGTTTTTTTGTACAGTGCACATAGGAATGAAGACTTTCACCCCCAAATGGATACCCCGTTTGTCCCGTGTTCAGAAACATACCCATTATGACCCTAATTTACTTACAGGACCCATGGCAAGGCCTATAAAGGAGGGAACACCCGTTGGATTTCAGGGCACAACTGAATAAATACCAGGACCCATTGCTTATTTGTACGGAATAAAAATTGACTCCCTAAAAATTCCCCCCCCCCTCCCCCACACACTCCGCGCCCTTTTTGGCGTTCGCAAATCTTAGATAAAAGTAATAATGTGAACTGTGTGGTATTTCCGAAGACAGGGGTAATTACGGAGGCTGGTTGGAATGGGCCCATGGGGCAATAAAACCGGTATCCCCCCTCCTCTCATGCTTTTTGGGGGTCATTTCTTTACCTCAGTAGCGGGTATGGGGTGTAAAAAGTGGCGTTCCATGAGTCTCTGTATGCTTGATGAGGTGCGGCGGTCTCACATAGAAGGCGCTCAACAAGCTGCTCCTGGAACCGCAGGAAGGCGAGCGTTCCTGTGGCTTCTTGTAAAATACGTATCACAGGTAGCAGTCTGAATAGCGCCGGGCTCACGCAGCTGTAGGCGGAATCTGCTTGCGGAGGCCCGCAGCGGATCCCAGCTGTGAGCCCGGCTGTGACCCTGCGTACGGCCGTGTAATGTACTGCGCATAACTGCCTACTCACACGGGCGGTCATGCGCAGTACCTTTTTTTTGTTTGTATTTCCCGCACTGTCGCTTAGCGATGACGCGGGTACCCGCAGCCCATATACAATGTAGTTGCGTATGGGCTGCGGGTATATCCGCGACCATGAAGCACAATGGGCTCTATGTTGCGGATATCCGCGGTAAAATAGAACCTGCTGCGTTCTCTTTTCTGCGAGTGGATTACACAATTCCGACCCACTAATGTGAGCGGAATTGTGTAATCCAATGCGATTGATCTGTGTATTACCGCGGATCAGACGCATGTGGAATCCGTAATTCCTATCCGGTCATGTGAGACCGGCCAAAGGTAGATCTCTACCTTTTTATCACGTGACCGGGGAGCGCTCAATGAGGCCACCGGTCACTGCTCCAGGCTCTCGGCGACCATTGGTCGCTGGGAGCAAGGAGATTTTAAGTTTCCTGGGCTCCCCGACTCCTGCGCATGTGTCCGGTGTTTTGCCGGCGGTCGCATATGCAGAATCCGGGTAAGTTCACGGATGATGATCGCGTCGGGGTGCAAATACGGAGGCCTCCAGTAAAAAGTTTCATCTCCTCTCACCGATCGCATCGGTGAGGGGAGATGAAACTTCAAATTTTTTTAAAAACTTTTACGTGATCGCCATTATCCATTGGATAGCTGCGAATACGTGATCAGGAACCGCTCACTGCGGCCCCCCGTGAAATCTTCAGGCTCTTGGCTCAGTTTTGTAGCCAGGAGCAGGGAGATTTTCAATTATCCTGGCAATCCACAGCTTTTGCGCATGCGTCCGCCATTTTGGCGACGGGCGTGTGCGCAGAAGCTGGGGTAAGGTCCACGGATAAATATGGGGGCCTTATGTGCGTACTTTCATCCTCCCTCACGGATATGATCCATGAGGGGAGATGAAACGTACGGTTTTTAAACTTTTTTTTAACTTTTTAAAACTTTTTTAACTTTTTTTTTTTTACTTTTTCACACTTTTTTTTTAACTTTACATGATCACTGTCATCCATTGGATGACAGTGATCATGTCCCCAGTGACATCCCTCTGCTCTTGGCTACACATGGCAGCTAGGAGCAGAGGGATTTTGAATTTCCCGGGGCTCGAGCCCCTCTGTGCACGCGCCCGATGTCAATCATCGGGCGCGCATGCGCAGAGAGGGACTTCGGGTCCCGGACCATCGGGACATCGGGGAGGACTTGGGTGAGTATTTTCATCCGATCCATGAGGGGAGGTGAAACTAGCACTTTTTTTTTACTTTTTAAACTTTTTCACGATCGCCGCTATCCAATGGATAGCGGCGATCGCGGGCCCGGGGACCGCTCACTGTGGTCCCCAGTAACACCTCCTGATTCCCGGCTACCTTCAGGAGCCGGGAGCCAGGAAGTTTTGAATTTGCCGGGGGCTCCCGTGCTTCTGCGCACGCGCCTGACGTAATCGTCTGGCGCGCATGCGCAGAAGGCCGCCGGCAGGTCCGGGAGGACCAGATCTCCGGGGGACACTGCCGACAAGCCAGGTGAGAATTTTCAGCTGCTCTGATGCATCCGATCCATCAGGGCAGCTGAATATCTATCTTTTTTCACTGCTTTATTTACTTTTTTGCGATCGGCGCTATCCATTGGATAGCGCCGATCGCAATGCCGGGGGGGAGGTCCCCGCAGCCCGGGATGACAGCTCTATGCTGTCAGCTACCTGCGGGCACCAACAGCATGGAGCGGTCACGTCCATAGCCCACGGGGCTTTATTCTCTGTAGGACGCATGTTTTTACGTCCTCAGAGAATAAAGCCCACTTGGGCAGGACGTAAAAACACTATGGCCCATTCGTTAAGGGGTTAAAGAAGTTTTATTCCTCCATGCCAAGAATAAAAAAAAAAAGACCCTGTGTGGTCGAAATCAGCGTTTTGTTTTTATTTATTCATGGCATGGAGGAATAAAACTTCTTTAATATTTTGCACCAATTTATTTTGCCACTCGCTTCTTTCTTCTTATGCAGGAGCTTCCATTGACTCCTATGGGAGCATTAGTTTATGGAAACTCCTGCGCAGGGAATAGATTCCTCGCTGCTTACAGCAGAACATTTAAAACATGCTGCCCAGAAGCACATTTTAGTCCCTGCTGGGATGAGAGGACTCTCTGATGGTTCCGTTAATCCCCACAGGGACTAACAGAAATGTACTATAGGACATTTAAAATGAGCTTCTGGGCAGCACTTTTTAAATGCCCAGCCGTCGGGGCAGTAGGGGACTCCCTCCACCTTGCATGTGCGATCTGCATCTATTAGAGCCATTGCTTTTCAATGACATCTTTTTTTCAATGGCGTTTTCATGGCCGGCCGATATACACTTCCATCTGAGCAGTCCCCTCCCTTCCCACCTTCTCACCGGCTCTCTGCCTCTCTCCTCCCCTCCGAGCGGTTTTCAGTGGGAGTGGGCTGGAGGCAAGCAGAGCTAAACTCCCACCCCTCGTCCATAGCCAGCAATAGGATTGGGCAGGACAGAGGGGAGCTTAGCTTTACCCTATCCTGCCTCCTCCCATTCCAAACGCTAGAGTGGAGGAGAGAGGCAGAGAGCATTGGTGCCCATTTCCGGACCGAAAGGTCGACGATGCAGAGGTGAGTTAAATCTGGCTTGCCACAGTGCATACAGTAAATAAAAGAGTGATCATAATTTAAGTATCCCTATTCAAAGTTGTAGAGGTGATGTAGAGAAGATTAAAGAGGTCAATCCTGAATGTGCAAGGGCCAAGCAGTGCACATGCTATTTTATGACAGACACGGCACAGTCAATAGTGCTGAAAATCCTGTTTCTGATGGTGAGATTTGTAAAAAAAATTTTCACATGGATGACTTCCGCATATACTGGATAGCATTATTACCCAGTTTTGTTAAATTACACCCAGTAGATGTCTCTCTAGACATTACTGCATAGGGATACTTTAAGTATGATCACCCTGTACATACAACGTGCAAATATATCTGTAATGTGGAAAGATAAGTAAATGGACTGGAATGAGCGTTGCAAACAACGTGAAGCAGAAGCCATTAAAGGCCATATGCGAGGTCTACTCACAGGTCAAGATGGCCTGAAAGCCTTTCTTGGCACGTAACAGCACAATCAAAGGCAACAATGGGACGGAACTGAATGACAAACAGAGTATCAAGGATACATGGAGGGAATACTCAGAGGAACTATATGTCTTCAACCACATACCTGGACAATTGCACGGAGCCTGTGGACTTGGAGCCCTCCATTATGAAGTCAGAAGTGGTTATGGCGATGAAACAACTAGCCAAAAATAAAGCACCAGGCATAGATTATATACTGGCAGAGCTATTGCTGCGAGTACCAGTGAAAACCATCACAGTGCTGTGCCAGGCAGTATGGGTACCAACATAATAGACACAGGACTGGAAACGATCTGTCTTCATCTCTCTACTAAAGAAAGGTGACTCCCGGAATTGCTCCAACTACTGAACAATACGCCTCATTCCGCATGCAAGCAAGATGCTTCTCTAAAGTATACAGAAAAGACTGAGATCAGTAGTCAAAGCGGCACTCCGTGATGCGCAGGCAGGATTCTGGTGAGGACGCGGCACCCGCGACCATATTGCATGCCTGCGATGGACCATGGAAAAAGCTTGAGAATACCAGAAGAATATCTATATGTGCTTCATCGACTACATCAAGGCCTGTGATATATTTACATGTGCTTCATTGGCACATCTAGTCAAGATAATAAAATCACTTTATACCAATCAAGAAGCCCCTGTGAGAACATAGTATGGGGGCACAGATTGGTTTGGGATTGGCAAAAGCGTTTGGCAGAGCTGCATCCTCTCACCCATCTTATTTAACCTATATATGGAAATGATCATGTGTAAAAATGGACCTAGACGAATTGGAAATCGGGGTGAAAATAGGTGGAAGAAACAATAATCTCCTTTATGCAGATGACCCAACTCTGCTTGCAGAAACAGAAGCCGGTCTGAAGCAGCTGATATGGAATATTAAACCTGAAAGTGAAAAAATGGGCCTCTACCTGAATTTAAAGAAGACTAAAATTATGACAACTGCAAAAAAAGGCCAGAATTAAATCAAAATCGACAACGAGGTCGTAGAATGTGTGCGAGACTTTATCTTCCTTGGATCAAAAATTGGCTGGAGAATCTATGCCAGAGATAAAATGTAGGATAGCATTGGGGTGAAGCACAATACTGAACATGGACAAAATCTGGAAAAGTAGGGATATTGGTATAGCAACTAAATGCAAGATAGTGCAAACCACCATATTCCCCATAGCCATGTATGGATGTGAAAGCTGGACTGCGAAAAAAGCTGAAAGAAGGAGGATTGATGTGTTTGAGCTGTGGTGCTGGCGAAAGCTGCTGCGTATACCCTGGATGGCGGGAGTAACAAACAGAGAAGTCCTGAATCATATAAGATCCGATATATCACTGGAGGCCAAGATTACCGGACTCAGACTCACATATTTTGGCCATGTAATGCGAGCAGAGTCGCTAGAAAAATCTATAATGCTTGGAAAGATCAGTGGCAAAAAGACCCGGCCGCCAAAGGACATGATGGCTGATATTGTCAGAGCGGATACTGGCATAGATATCACACAACTGAAAGAAGCAGTGCCAAACCGAAAAACATGGAGGGAAGAAGCCTTTAGGATCGTCGAGGGTCATGAACGATTAAACGGCTACCAACAACAACCACAATGTGGGCATATGAGTATATATATATATATATATATATACACACAAGTCTATTTATTGTCATAAAAAATCCATCACCTAGAAGGATTTGTCAAAATAGAATGAAACTTTCTCTGTGTGATTGTAACATTGATATAAGTAAGTGATTACAATATAAGAGCAAAGGGAGAATTTATTACGGAAAACTGCACACTTGAAGGGAGGCTCTAGTACCCTGTTGGGCCACCTTTAGGGTGAATGCCCACGGATGGAAATCGCGCGTGAATTCCGCAGCTATTAGGTTCTATTGAACCTAATGCTCACATGCAGATTTTCGCAGCGGGAAATAAATTGGGGCATGTTGTATCTGCTGCGGATTTACGACGCAGGCAGTCTCCATTAATATAGCATTATTGGAGACCGCGGAATTCCGCAATCACCAGCAGGCACTTTTAGGTTTTAAAGACAGTACTCCTGCGGCGTAAGTCCACGAGCATATCCCACGACGCTCGTGGGCATAAGCCCTTACACAAGTGGAAAAAGAGGTCATTACACACAAGCAGCCTCTGAGCCTTTTTATAGGCCAAGGGAGGAACCATTTTAGGGCTTCAGGTGACAACGCCGTTCCTCTAATCCCCCCACAACTCTAATCATTTACATATCTGCCTGAGATGTAACTGCATGCCGAGTTTTGCAGCAAAACGACAACTTCTTTTAGGTACTTTATTCTGTTTGACAAGGAGTGTATATATGCTCATGTGCAATGTGTGTATATATATATATATATATATATATATATATATATATACAGGGTGGAGCGCGGTAATTTGCTAATTTGGGAGTGAAATGAAAAAATAATGAACTTGTAAAAACTTTATTTTATATTTTATTTACATTGAACAGTAGTGGAATTTACAAATTATTTGGTTTTAAATATTGTATCTGGCAAATGTTGACCTTCTCTATCCACACACTGCTGCATATGTTGCATTGCAATGATCGAGTGGTTATTTGAAAAATACGCTTCAACACAAAATGAACGCTCCTCACGTGTCCACTGCATGATGGCAACTGAAAAGCAGCTGCAGACAAACTTCCCGTCAGCCACTATAAGCAACGCCCACTCTCCCCTCTCTTCGACCAACAGCGCTGCCACAACCTGCAACTCAAAAAAGCAACACCCTGGAAGACCTAAGAAACAATATTGACGCTGAGATTGCCAGAATACTAGTCGACATGCTTGAAAGAGTGCATGAGAACTTCAGAAAACGTATGCAGCAGTGTGTGGATAGCGAAGGTCAACATTTGCCAGATACAATATTTAAAACCAAATAATTTGTAAATTCCACTACTGTTCAATGTAAATAAAATATAAAATAAAGTTTTTACAAGTTCATAATTTTTTTATTTCACTCCCAAATTAGCAAATTACCGCGCTCCACCCTGTATATATATATATATATATATATATATATATATATATACACGTGTGTAGCATAATTGTAATATGTGTAATATTAACTATGTCAGTATATATAAAAAAGGGGTGTGTATATATGTATGTGCCACCATAACTCATGAACGCCTGAGGAATTTCGACCAAACTTGGTACACATATAACTCATCCCATGGGGACATATTTGGTGGGGATAAGACAGCTCCACTACCCCAGGGGGGAGGAGGCAGAAATGTGTGTATGTGTGTATGGGGGGAAGTGTGTGTATGTGTGTACATACATACCCATACGTACACAGTACGGGGTTATGGCCATGCTGTCATAAATATTCTATTATCACACACAGTCTCCCACCAGCACTGAGCCACCATCTACCACACAGCTTACCACCAGCACTGAGCCTTCATCTACCACACAGCCTGACACAACCACTGAGCCTTCATTTACCATATTGCCTCCCACCAGCACTGAGCCTTCATCTACCACACAGCCTCACGACCACTGAGCCTCCTTCTACCACACAGATTCCCACCAGCAATGGGCCATTATCTACCACAAAGCCTGACACCAGTAGTGATGCTTCAACTACCACACAGCTTCCCACCAGCACTGAGCCACTATCTACTACACAGCCTCATATGATTACTGAGCCTCCATCTACCACACAGCTTCCCACCAGCACTGAGCCACCATCTACCACACAGCATGACACGACCACTGAGCCTCCATCTACCCCGCAGCTTAACACCAGCCTGAGCCACCATTCACCACACAACTTCCCACCAGCACTGAGCATTCATCTACCACACAGCCTGACACAACCACTGAGCCTTCATCTACCATATTGCCTCCCACCATCACTGAGCTTTCATCTACCACACAGCCCTACACGACCACTGAGCCTTCATCTACCATGCAGCTTAACACCAGCACTGGGTCACCATCCACCACACAGCTTCCCACCAGCACTGAGCCTTCGTCTACCACACAGCCTCACACAACCACTGAGCCTCCATCTACCGTATTGCCTCCCACCATCACTGAGCTTTCATCTACCACACAGCCTCACATGACCACTGAGCCTCCAACTACCACACAGCTTCCCATCAGCACTAAGCTACTATCTACCACACAGCCTCACATGACCACTGAGCTTCCATCTACCACACAACTTCCCACCAGCACTGAGCCTCCATCTACCACACAGCCTCACATGACCACTGAGCCTCCATCTACCACACAACTTCCCACCAGCACTGAGCCTCCATCTACCACACAGCCTCACATGACCACTGAGCCTCCATCTACCACACAGCCTCACACCAGCACTGAGACACCATCTACCACACAGCTTCCCACCAGTACGGAGCCACCATCCACCACACAGCTTACCACCAGCACTGAGCCTTCATCTACCACACAGCTTACCACCAGCACTGAGCCTTCATCTACCACACAGCCTGACACAACCACTGAGCCTTCATTTACCATATTGCCTCCCACCAGCACTGAGCCTTCATCTACCACACAGCCTCACGACCACTGAGCCTCCTTCTACCACACAGATTCCCACCAGCAATGGGCCATTATCTACCACAAAGCCTGACACCAGTAGTGATGCTTCAACTACCACACAGCTTCCCACCAGCACTGAGCCACTATCTACTACACAGCCTCATATGATTACTGAGCCTCCATCTACCACACAGCTTCCCACCAGCACTGAGCCACCATCTACCACACAGCATGACACGACCACTGAGCCTCCATCTACCCCGCAGCTTAACACCAGCCTGAGCCACCATTCACCACACAACTTCCCACCAGCACTGAGCATTCATCTACCACACAGCCTGACACAACCACTGAGCCTTCATCTACCATATTGCCTCCCACCATCACTGAGCTTTCATCTACCACACAGCCCTACACGACCACTGAGCCTTCATCTACCATGCAGCTTAACACCAGCACTGGGTCACCATCCACCACACAGCTTCCCACCAGCACTGAGCCTTCGTCTACCACACAGCCTCACACAACCACTGAGCCTCCATCTACCGTATTGCCTCCCACCATCACTGAGCTTTCATCTACCACACAGCCTCACATGACCACTGAGCCTCCAACTACCACACAGCTTCCCACCAGCACTAAGCTACTATCTACCACACAGCCTCACATGACCACTGAGCTTCCATCTACCACACAACTTCCCACCAGCACTGAGCCTCCATCTACCACACAGCCTCACATGACCACTGAGCCTCCATCTACCACACAACTTCCCACCAGCACTGAGCCTCCATCTACCACACAGCCTCACATGACCACTGAGCCTCCATCTACCACACAGCCTCACACCAGCACTGAGACACCATCTACCACACAGCTTCCCACCAGTACGGAGCCACCATCCACCACACAGCTTCCCACAAGCACTGAGCCTTCATCTACGACACAGCCTGACACAACCACTGAGCCTTCATTTACCATATTGCCTCCCACCAGCACTGAGCCTTCATCTACCACACAGCCTCACGACCACTGAGCCTCCTTCTACCACACAGATTCCCACCAGCAATGGGCCATTATCTACCACAAAGCCTGACACCAGTAGTGATGCTTCAACTACCACACAGCTTCCCACCAGCACTGAGCCACTATCTACTACACAGCCTCATATGATTACTGAGCCTCCATCTACCACACAGCTTCCCACCAGCACTGAGCCACCATCTACCACACAGCATGACACGACCACTGAGCCTCCATCTACCCCGCAGCTTAACACCAGCCTGAGCCACCATTCACCACACAACTTCCCACCAGCACTGAGCATTCATCTGCCACACAGCCTGACACAACCACTGAGCCTTCATCTACCATATTGCCTCCCACCATCACTGAGCTTTCATCTACCACACAGCCCTACACGACCACTGAGCCTTCATCTACCATGCAGCTTAACACCAGCACTGGGTCACCATCCACCACACAGCTTCCCACCAGCACTGAGCCTTCGTCTACCACACAGCCTCACACAACCACTGAGCCTCCATCTACCGTATTGCCTCCCACCATCACTGAGCTTTCATCTACCACACAGCCTCACATGACCACTGAGCCTCCAGCTACCACACAGCTTCCCACCAGCACTAAGCTACTATCTACCACACAGCCTCACATGACCACTGAGCTTCCATCTACCACACAACTTCCCACCAGCACTGAGCCTCCATCTACCACACAGCCTCACATGACCACTGAGCCTCCATCTACCACACAGCCTCACACCAGTACGGAGCCACCATCCACCACACAGCTTCCCACAAGCACTGAGCCTTCATCTACGACACAGTCTGACACAACCACTGAGCCTTCATCTACCATATTGCCTCCCACCAGCACTGAGCCTTCATCTACCACACAGCCTTACACGACCACTGAGCCTCCATCTACCACACAGATTCCCACCAGCAATGGCCTATTATGTACCACACAGCCTGACATCAGTACTGATGCTCCAACTACCACACAGCTTCCCACCAGCACTGAGCCACAATCTACCACACAGCCTCACATGACCACTGAGCCCCCATCTACCATATTGCCTCCCACCAGCACTGAGGCTTCACCTACCACACAGCCTCACACCAGCATTGATGCTCCAACTAGCGCACAGCTTCCCACTAGCACTGGGCCACTATCTATCTATCACACAGCTTCACACCAGCATGATTCTATTGCACTTGAGCAGAATGGGGTGTTTTTCACATTTTTATATTACACAGACGTCCTCCTTCTCATTATACACTAATATATTACACAGACAACCTCCTTCTCCTCAAATACTAATATATTACACAGACGACCTCCTCCTCATATATTAATATATTAAATCAGTACACACATACACACACACATATTTAAATTCTTTTCATGTCTAAAAAAAAACACACGGGCAACGCTAGGTAATCAGCTAGTATACTACATATATAGATATATATAGATACATATATATCTATCAATGCTCTGCATATCTTTATATGTATCAGAGGCCACAGCTGTGTATTGTACTAGTTATATATCCTGTTAGTTGTGCTATTTATGTGAGTTGTGTGTTTAATAAAGCACTTTGAATGATAAATGCCAATATGCTTAGTGAACACTTGTGGCATTGTTGAGTTACAGCAGCAACGTGTATCAGCAGGAACTGCTATGTTGAATGTCTGATTTGATTAGCCTTGGCGACATTTGGTTGAGATGTCAGAATGAACTAATCTACTGGGCTTTCTATTCATTTTGTTGCACTTGGGTGGCCCTATTGTGTGGGGAATGATTTGTTGAAGTGTATATTACTGTGGCGCCTTGTAACTGACACGTAGTACATCTGCATTATGCCAACACGTCTGACGCCTGTTATGTCAGTTTGAGTTAGGTTTTCCAACCAGGACTTTTTATGGTTGATAATATGGTGGTTGAGAGATGCTAAAAAAAATGCTATAGCAGCTGCCAAGTGATTGTAGAACTAAAACCCTCCATTTTTATAATCTGACTGTCCTGTTATTTGGTCATTTATATGTGAATTCATGAACTTGTATTTTGCATGTATTTATGCATTTGCTACATGGATTGTGCACTGAGATTCATAAGGGATATGAATGACGTATTGGGAGCTCATACATGCCTTGCACCCTGTATATTTACTTGTTCTCCATGGCCAGTAGGTTATCAGGTGGTGTTGGCTGGGTGGTTCAATAGTGAATGCATTATATAAATACTTTTTTTATATTATGGATCATATATTTCTTTTTAATATGAAGTAATCATAACGTAATATATTTTTATATTGTGTACTTCTGTAGTATTAATATGCAAATAGTTGATGTTGCTGTTAGCCGTTTAGTCGTTCGCGACCCTTAGCGACCCTAAAGGCGAGCTCCCTCCATGTTTTTCGGTTTTGCACTGCTTCTTTCAGTTGTGCGATATCCATGCCAGTATCCGCTTTGACAGTATCAGCCATCATATCCTTTGGCGGCCCGATCTTCTTTGGCCACTGATCTGTCCAAGCATTATTGATTTTTCTAGCGACTCTGCTCGCATTACATGGCCAAAATCCGTGAGCCTGAGTCTGGTCATCTGTCCTCCATGAGTCTGAGTATGGCCATCTTCCCCACTAGTAATATAACGGGTCTTATATGATTCAGGACTTCTCTGTTAGTTACTCTGCCATTCAGGGCATACGCAGCAGCTTTTGCCAGCACCACAGCTCTAATGCATCAATCCTCCTTCTATCAGCTTTTTTCACAGTCCAGCTTTCACATCCATACATGGCTATGGGTAATACGGTGGTTGGCACTATCCTGCGTTTAGTTGCTATATAGTTAGCAGTACAATATATGTGTACAGTTAAACACATTAACAACATGTGTTAAATAGCACAAAATTATACAAACAATATATAGCAGCACTATTTACACTTCTGATACGGTAGTGTTGTTTTTTTAGGATTGTGTCTTATTTCTGTACTTATTATTCAGTTATTGACTGCATCTAGCACTGCCATATATTGCGTATATACATAATGCTGCCGTATACTGTACAAATATCTAATCCAACTATATAATGTACATATTCATAATGCAGCTATATACCGTAAATATAATGCTGCCCTGTACACATATAATACCACTATACACTGTACACACAAAGTGTGAAAGCAGGATTTTATCAAGATGGGGACTTTTTTTGTAATCTCAATGACTACAGGTAGCAGAAAACAGAATTTGAGCCAAAGTGGTGATGGGAGAGGCTAGTTGTGGAGAGAGAAGCAGGTCATGCACTTATCAAACATTTATGGCGTTACTATTACTTTAATTAATGCAGTGTGTGGCTCTATTATTTTACAGTCTAGGAAATCAGATACATTTCTAATAGAGATGAGTGAACGTGTTCGTCCGAACTTGATATCCGTGCGGATATTAGGGTGTTCGGGATGTTCGTTATTCGTAACGAACACCATGCGGTGTTCGGGTTACTTTCATTTCCTTCCCTGAGACGTTAGCGCGCTTTTCTGGCCAATTGAAAGACAGGGAAGGCATTACAACTTCCCCCTGCGTCGTTCAAGCCCTATACCACCCCCCTGCAGTGAGTGGCTGGGGAGATCAGGTGTCCGCCGAATATAAAAGTCGGCCCCTCCCGCGGCTCGCCTCAGATGCCTTGTGAGTTAGATGAGGGACAGTGCTGTTTGTACCGGAGCTGCTGTAGGGAAAGAATTGGTAGTTAGTGTAGGCTTCAAGACCCCCAAAGGTCCTTATTAGGGCCACTGATAGCTGTGTGTTGGCTGCTGTTAGCAGTGGCAATTTTTTTTTTCTCAAAATCGCCTCTGCAGAGCGTTGCACCCGGCATTAGGGACAGAAGTGTTGCATAGGCAGGGAGAGTGTTAGGAGTGAGTGTAGCCTTCAAGAACCTCAACGGTCCTTTCTAGGGCCATATTTAACCGTGTGCAGTACTGTGCTGGCTGCTGTTAGCTGTGCTGCATATTTTTTTTCTTCTCAAAATCGCCTCTGCAGAGCATTGCACCCTCCATTGATACTGCAGGGAAAGAATTGTGTAGGCAGGGCCACAACACAGTTATTATTCATTGAATATACGCAGTGCGGCCTTTTGCTTGTAAAACAAGTGAAAAAAATTCTATTTGACCTGCCTCTGTCCGTCCTAAGGGCTGTGGACACGTGTCGGCTGCGTGTGCAACGTTTAAAAATCAGACGCACCCAGCTACGTTTTACTGCTGGCTTCGCCATTTGCTTTCCTTAATTGGGAAAAAAATACCTGCTCTGCCAGAGTTATAATAACTCTGCTACCCTCAAGTTCTGTGCCACATTAGCAGGGCCACAGCACAGTTATTAAACTTCTCATGTTCATTGAATATACGCAATGCTGCCTTTTGGTGGAAAAAAACTGAAAAAAATTCTATTTGTCCTGCCTCTGTCCGTCCTAAGGGCGGTGGACACGTGTCGGCTGCGTGTGCAACGTTTAAAAATCAGACGCACCCAGCTACGTTTTACTCCTGGCTTCGCCATTTGCTTTCCTTAATTGGGAAAAAAATACCTGCTCTGCCAGAGTTATAATAACTCTGCTACCCTCAAGTTCTGTGCCACATTAGCAGGGCCACAGCACAGTTATTAAACTTCTCATGTTCATTGAATATACGCAGTGCTGCCTTTTGGTGGAAAAAAACTGAAAAAAAATCTATTTGTCCTGCCTCTGTCCGTCCTAAGGGCTGTGTGTACGTGTCGGCTGCGTGTGCAACGTTTAAAAATCAGACGCACCCAGCTACATTTTACTGCTGGCTTCGCCATTTGCTTTCCTTAATTGGGAAAAAAAATACCTGCTCTGCCAGAGTTATAATAACTCTGCTACCCTCAAGTTCTGTGCCACATTAGCAGGGCCACAGCACAGTTATTAAACTTCTCATGTTCATTGAATATACGCAGTGCTGCCTTTTGGTGGAAAAAAACTGAAAAAAAATCTATTTGTCCTGCCTCTGTCTGTCCTAAGGGCTGTGTGTACGTGTCGGCTGCGTGTGCAACGTTTAAAAATCAGACGCACCCAGCTACGTTTTACTGCTGGCTTCGCCATTTGCTTTCCTTAATTGGGAAAAAAATACCTGCTCTGCCAGAGTTATAATAACTCTGCTACCCTCACGTTCTGTGACACATTAGCAGGGCCACAGCACAGTTATTAAACTTAGATTATTCATTCACTAGAGGCAGTGGGGCCTTTCGTTTTCAAAAAAGGGAAAAAATTATATTTGGCCTGCAGTCTTGCGGCAATTTATTGAGGGGTAGGGGTAGGCCTAGAGGACGTGGACGCGGCCGAGGACGCGGAGGGCCAAGTGAGGGTGTGGGCACAGGCCGAGCTCCTGATCCAGGTGTGTCGCAGCCGACTGCTGCGCGATTAGGAGAGAGGCACGTTTCTGGCGTCCCCACATTCATCGCCCAATTAATGGGTCCACGCGGGAGACGGTTATTAGAAAATGAGCAGTGTGAGCAGGTCCTGTCCTGGATGGCAGAAAGTGCTTCGAGCAACCTATCGTCAACACGCAGTTCTGCGCCGTCCACTGCTGCAAATCCAAATCCTCTGTCTGCTGCTCCTCCTTCCTCCCAGCCTCCTCACTCCACTACAATGACACCTGCTCAGGAGCGGGAACACTCCCAGGAACTGTTCTCGGGCCCCTGCTTAGATTGGGCAGCAGCGGTTCCTCTCCCACCAGAGCAGTTTATCGTCACTGATGCCCAACCATTCGAAAGTTCCCGGGGTCCGGGGGAAGAGGCTGGGGACTTCCGCCAACTGTCTCAACAACTTTCTGTGGGTGAGGAGGACGATGACGATCAGACACAGTTGTCTTGCAGTGAGGTAGTAGTAAGGGCAGTAAGTCCAAGGGAGCAGCGCACAGAGGATTCGGAGGAAGAGCAGCAGGACGATGAGGTGACTGACCCCACCTGGTGTGCAACGCCTATACAGGACAGGTCTTCAGAGGGGGAGGCACGGGCAGCAGCAGGGCAGCTTGCAAGAGGCAGTGCGGTGGCCAGGGGTAGAGGCAGGGCCAGACCGAATAATCCACCAACTGTTTCCCAAAGCGCCCCCTCGCGCCATGCCACCCTGCAGAGGCCGAGGTGCTCTAAAGTCTGGCAGTTTTTCACAGAGACGCCTGACGACCGACGAACAGTGGTGTGCAACCTTTGTTGCGCAAAGCTCAGCCGGGGAGCCAACACCAACAGCCTCACCACCACCACCATGCGCAGACATATGATGGCCAAGCACCCCACAAGGTGGGACGAAGGCCGTTCAGCGCCTCCGGTTTGCACCCCTGCCTCTCCCCCTGTGCCCCAACCTGCCACTGAGATGCAACCCCCCTCTCAGGACACAGGCACTACCGCCTCATGGCCTGCACCCACACCCTCATCTCCGCTGTCCTCGGCCCCATCCAGCAGTGTAGTTCAGCGCACCGTCCAGCCGTCGCTTGCGCAACTGTTGGAGCGCAAGCGCAAGTACGCCGCCACGCACCCGCACGCTCAAACGTTAACCGTCCGCATAGCAAAATTCATCAGCCTTGAGATGCTGCCGTATAGGGTTGTGGAAACGGAGTCCTTCAAAAGTATCATGGAGGCGGCGGCCCCGCGCTACTCAGTTCCCAGTCGCCACTACTTTTCCCGATGTGCCGTCCCAGCCCTGCACGACCACGTCTCCCGCAACATTGTACGCGCCCTCACCAACGCGGTTACTGCCACGGTCCACTTAACAACGGACACGTGGACAAGCACAGGCGGGCAGGGCCACTACATCTCCCTGACGGCACATTGGGTGAATTTAGTGGAGGCTGGGTCAGAGTCAGAGCCTGGGACCGCTCACGTCCTACCCACCCCCAGAATTGCGGGCCCCAGCTCGGTGGTGGTATCTGCGGAGGTGTATGCTTCCTCCACTAAAGCACCCTCCTCCTCCTCCTCCTCTGTCTTGCAATCAAGATGTGTTAGCAGCAGCATGTCGCCAGCAGTCGGTGTCGCGCGGTGTGGCAGCACAGCGGTGGGCAAGCGTCAGCAGGCCATGCTGAAACTACTCAGCTTAGGCGATAAGAGGCACACGGCCCACGAACTGCTGCAGGGTCTGACACAGCAGACCGACCGCTGGCTTGCGCCGCTGAGCCTCCAACCGGGCATGGTCGTGTGTGACAACGGCCGTAACCTGGTGGCGGCTCTGCAGCTCGGCAGCCTCACGCACGTGCCATGCCTGGCCCACGTCTTTAATTTGGTGGTTCAGCACTTTCTGAAAAGCTACCCATGCTTGTCAGACCTGCTCGTAAAGGCGCGCCGGCTCTGCACACATTTCCGCAAGTCCCACACGGACGCTGCCACCCTGCGCACCCTGCAACATCATTTTAAGCTGCCAGTGCACCGACTGCTGTGCGACGTGCCCACACGGTGGAACTCTACGCTCCACATGTTGGCCAGGCTCTATGAACAGCGTAGAGCTATAGTCGAATACCAACTCCAACATGGGCGGCGCAGTGGGAGTCAGCCTCCTCAATTCCTTTCAGAAGAGTGGGCCTGGTTGGCAGACATCTGCCATGTCCTTGGTAGTTTTGAGGAGTCTACCCAGGTGGTGAGCGGCGATGCTACAATCATTAGCGTCACCATTCCTCTGCTATGCATCTTGAGAAATTCCCTGCAAACCATAAAGGCAGCTGCTTTGCGCTCGGAAACGGGGGCGGTGGAAGACAGTATGCCGCTGGATAGTCAGGGCACCCTCCTGTCTATTTCTCAGCGCGTACAGGAGGAGGAGGAGGAGCATGAGGAGGATGAGGAGGAGGGGGAAGAGACAGCTTGGCCCGCTGCTGACGGTACACCGGCTGATTGCCTGTCATCCTTTCAGCGTGTATGGCCTGAGGAGGAGGAGGAGGAGGAGGAGGATCCTGGCAGTGATCTTCCTAGTGAAGACAGCCATGTGTTGCGTACAGGTACCCTGGCACACATGGCTGACTTCATGTTAGGATGCCTTTCTCGTGACCCTCGCATTGCACGCATTCTGGCCACAACGGATTACTGGGTGTACACACTGCTCGACCCACGCTATAAGGAGAACCTGCCCACTCTCATTCCCGAAGAGGAAAGGGGTTCGAGAGTGTTGCTATACCACAGGACCCTTGCGGACAAGCTGATGGTAAAATTCCCAGCCGACAGCGCTAGTGGCAGAAGGCGCAGTACCGAGGGCAAGGTAGCAGGGGAGGTGCGGAGATCGAGCAGCATGTACATCCCAGGCAGTGCAACAGTCTTTAAGGGCCTGGCCAGCTTTATGGCTCCCCACCAAGACTGTGTCACCGCTCCCCAGTCAAGGCTGAGTCGGCGGGAGCACTGTAAAAGGATGGTGAGGGAGTACGTAGCCGATCGCACGACCATCCTCGGTGACGCCTCTGCCCCCTACAACTACTGGGTGTCGAAGCTGGACACGTGGCCTGAACTAGCGCTGTATGCCCTGGAGGTGCTTGCTTGTCCTGCGGCTAGCGTCTTGTCGGAGAGGGTGTTTAGTGCGGCTGGGGGAATCATCACAGATAAGCGTAGCCGCTTGTCAACCGACAGTGCCAACAGGCTAACACTCATCAAGATGAACAAAGGCTGGATTTCCCCAGACTTCTGTTGTCCACCAGCGGACAGCAGCGATACGTAAGCAATACGTAGGCTGCACCCGCGGATGGAAGCTACGTTCTCTCTCACCATCCAAAACGGGGACATTTCTGCTTCATCAATCTGTGTCTAATATTCCTCCTCCTCCTCCTCCTCCTCCTGCTCCTCCTCCTGAAACCTCACGTAATCACGCTGAACGGGCAATTTTTCTTAGGGCCACAAGGCTCACTCAAATAATTTTTCTGAACAATTTGTATAAGTTTCAATGCACTTAAAAGCGTTGGAACTTTAACTTGAACCAATTTTTCGTTACACTGGGCTGCCTCCAGGCCTAGTTACCACTTAAGCCACATTAACCAAAGCGATTCACCTGCCATCTTGGTTGGGCATGGCCAATTTTTACTGAGGTACATTAGTACTGTTGGTACACCAATTTTTTGGGGCCCTCACCTACAGTGTAATCATAGCAATTTGTATGTTCTTCGCCTGCACTCATGGTACAGAAAGGTGTGTGGGGTTGGCCTACACTTTAGCTACAAAAATGTAACTTGGGCCTTGGCTATACTAAGGCTACTGAAATGGAACTAAGACTGCGCTCCCACTATACTGCTGCTTCAGAATTGTTACTAGGGCCTGTCTTGAGTGCTACTATTGCTGACATGGAACGAAGACTGCGCTCCCGCTATACTGCTGCTTCGGAATTGTTACTGGGGCCTGTCTTGAGTGCTACTATTGCTGACATGGAACGAAGACTGCGGTCCCGCTATACTGCTGCTTCGGAATTGTTACTGGGGCCTGTCTTGAGTGCTGCTATTGCTGACATGGAACAAAGACTGCGCTCCCGCTATACTGCTGCTTCGGAATTGTTACTGGGGCCTGTCTTGAGTGTTACTATTGCTGACATGGAACGAAGACTGCGCTCCCGCTATACTGCTGCTTCGGAATTGTTACTGGGGCCTGTCTTGAGTGCTACTATTGCTGACATGGAACGAAGACTGCGCTCCTCCTATAATGCTGCTACTGATATGTTAGTGGGGCCTGTTCTAATGCTACGGCTGAAATGTTACGAATTCTGGGCTCTGCCTATACCGCTGCTAATGGTATGTCTCTGGGGTGTGGAAACAGAGGCTTCCCAAAGACATGATGGCGGCGAGGCCATTTCCCACCAACGCGGTTACTGTTAAGGTGCATATAACCACGGACACGTAGTGCCTCAAAAACATCCCCCTCCTCCTCCAACAGGGAAAACATTCTTGGCAAATGCCTTTGCATTGGTTCATCTGGTGGCAGTCCAAGAATTTCACCTTTACTGACACAACAAGAGAGCCCCCACACCATCCCCCCGCCACGGCCCACTTAATCCTGGCCGCATTCCGAAAACCAAAACAATACAACCGTGCTACTAGGTCCGCAGTCACCACCACATTACCACCAACGCGGTTACTGTTAAGGTGCATATAACCACGGACACGTGGAGAGGACACGTAGTGCCTTAAAAACATCCCCCTCCTCCTCCAACAGGGAAAACATTCTTGGCAAATGCCTTTGCATTGGTTCGTCTGGTGGCAGTCCAAGAATTTCACCTTTACCGACACAACAAGAGAGCCCCCACACCATCCCCCCGCCACGGCCCACTTAATGCTGGCCGCATTCCGAAAACCAACAAAATACAACCGTGCTACTAGGTCCGCAGTCACCACCACATTACCACCAACGCGGTTACTGTTAAGGTGCATATTACCAGTCTGACTGGGGCATGCAGACACCTTGACAGAATGAATAGTGTGTGGCACATAGGTTCCCCATTGCTATGCCCACGTGTGCAGCTCCTGATGGCGGTGGCACAGGATTATATTTCTCATTGCTTCTGTACAGCATTGTGGGCTATCGCCCCGCCCCTTTTAAAGAGGGTCGCTGCCTAGCCGTGCCAACCCTCTGCAGTGTGTGCCTGCGGTTCCTCCTCATGGCAGATGCACTTCTAAATAGACATGAGGGTGGTGTGGCATGAGGGCAGCTGAAGGCTGCGCAGGGACACTTTGGTGTGCGCTGTGGGGGGGAGGGGGGGCGGTTGGTCAGCATGTAACCCAGGAGAAGTGGCAGCGGAGTGTCATCCAGGCAGTGATTGTGCTTTGTTGTAGCTAGTGTGGTGCTTAGCAAAGGTATGCCATGCTAATGAGGACTTTTCAGAAGTAAAAGTCGTTGGGAGGTGGGGGGGCCCACTCTTGCCGGTATTGTGGCTTAATAGTGGGACCTGTGAACTTGAGATGCAGCCCAACATGTAGCCCCTCGCCTGCCCTATCCGTTTCTGTGTCATTCCCATCACTTTCTTGAATTGCCCAGATTTTCACACATGAAAACCTTAGCGAGCATCGGCGAAATACAAAAATGCTCTGGTCGCCCATTGACTTCAATGGGGTTCGTTATTCGAAACGAACCCTCGAACATCGCGGGAAGTTCATTTCGAATAACGAACACCCGAACATTTTGGTGTTCGCTCATCTCTAATTTCTAAGAGCTTTGACCAGTGTGTACAATACATTCTCCCATTCCCATACTGCTTTAATTTAGCAATTCTGTGGGATTTACTAATTTATTAAATATCTCATCAATATAAAAGGGAAATTGTGCTTCAGTGAGCATCGACAACGGATTGAGTTATGTCAGTGAAATTAATTGACAATACATTGTCGTTGTATAGATGGAGATTCGACCCTCAGAATCAATTTCCCTGGTGAGCCACATGTATCCCAGTTTGTTACCGTGCCTCATGTCATAGAATATGAGGAATAGTCTGGACATAAGGGCTGAAATGCCTTATTAGGCCTCAGTCAGATGAGCGTTTATTTTTGCGCACCAATAGGCACACAAAAAAAATCGCAGCTCACATGTGTCTAAATCGTGTGAACAGGCAATGTTTCATGCGCAGAAGACCCGAGCTTCATGCGCATAAAAATCACCCATTCACTGGAGCAGCTGCACTTTTAAAAGTGCAGCTGCTCCAGGAGAAGAGAGAGAAGAAGCCCTGCAGGGCTCCGGGGTCTCCCTATAGCAGGGAAAGAGAGTGGAGCTTTGGGGGATTAACCCATAGCAGGAAGAGACGGAGCGGGGTTATTGCTTATTCCCCCATAGCTCTGCTCTCTCCCTGAGATGGGAAAAAATCCTCCATAGCTCCGCTCTTTCTCTCCCTGCTATGGGAATCCCCGAGGGATAGCCCCATAGCACAGAGAGAGAGTGGGGCTAGAGAAAGTGGGCAGCGGGAAAATATGGCTTCTCACAGAGGGGGTGGAGCTAGAGGGGTGGGGATAGAGGGTCAATCACTCTAGCCCCTCCCCCTCCTCACACACTTTCGGGGAAATCCTCGGGAAAAGCCCTGTAACCCTGCCCCTCTCTCTCTCCCCGCTATAGGGAAATCCCTTGGTGAGAGAGGGGGGGGGGGGGGAGTCCCCTACTGCCCCCTGCTGCTGGGGAAATGCCTAGCAGGGGGCAGGAGGAATACCCAACTGCTTACAGCAGGACATTTAAAATGTGCTTTTGGGCAGCACATCTTAAATGTCCTGCTTTAAGCAGTGGGAAAACTATTCCCTGTGCAGGAGTTTCCTTAAACTCCAGCTCCCATAAGAGTCAATGGAAACTCCTGTGCAGCGCACCATAGATAGGTCATATTCTATGTTTGTTAGGTGCGCGTCATTTCGAGCACCTAACATTCTTTCATGTGAGCGCTTCTATAGGAACCCATGGGTTCTTCTAGAGGCACTCTTTTTGCCAACTATTGGTGCGCAGAAAAAACACGCTCGTCTAACCGAGCCTTTAGACATTATTAAAAACTGTCAGTATAACAACCATCAATCCCAGCACATACGCATTTCAGTAGTTCACTTATTCATAGCTTGTCAACGGATGTAACTAGTCTATCTGCTTATAATTTGGAGCTTAAAACAGAGGTGGGTCTGAAATTAGGGTGCAATCACAGGAGCATGCATACATTGGTTCGCACAAAACCTTGCACCCACTTACGTGCAACAAATACGCGTGAATGCAGGTCAGTGCAGCATCGGTTGCAATGGGGCCACGGTTGCTGCCAGGGATTGAAAGCAATAGGATGCCGCCCCCACCCCTGCAGTGATTTTCAGGGAAGGGCTTGAAATATAACCCCCTCCCTGAAAATCAGCCATGGTTTGTGTTAAAAAAAATAAATAAAAATAATATATACATACTCACCTCTCCACCACTGCTTATATTTAAAGACCTTCTCCGAAAATCCCTGCAGGGCTTACCGGCAGCCCATTGCTTTCAATGGGGCTGCAGATGTCCCGGTCTCATTGAAAGCAATGGGAGAACATCACGATCCTCTGCCACAACTGTCACAGCTGTGACCGCTGTGGCAGGGGATTCTTTACTCCCCGCGGGCAGTCCCCTTGTCACTGAACACTGTGACAGTGCTGTCACAGTGTTCAGTGACAAGGGGACTCCCCGCAGGGAATATTTACATGCACCACCGACCTATGGTGCACGCATGTCCTATCTCTTACAGGTGCGCGTGTTTGCACGCCTGTAAAACACGGACATGTGAACACACCATAGAGAACCAATGGTTCTAATCAACGCATGGTTTTGTGCACACAATTGTACACACATAAACACGCTCGTCTGAATCCACCCTTATTTGGTGAATCCACTGCTTTGCCAGATTTAGGTGTAGTGGCTATGATGGCATGTAGCATTTCTGCAGATATTCATTATCTGTGTGAGAAATTTGGCTGAAGAATTTAAAAAACTGGGTAGGATTCAGGAGAATTTTTCATAGTTCCCTTTTTAAGTTCATTTGGACCCTGAAATATATTGACTTTTAAAAGTGTATATTTCTAGAAATGTATCACTTATAAATAGAGATGAGCGAACGTGTTCGTCCGAACTTGATATCCGTGCAGATATTAGGGTGTTCGGGATGTTCGTTATTCGTAACGAACACCATGCGGTGTTCGGGTTACTTTCACTTCCTTCCCTGAGACGTTAGCGCGCTTTTCTGGCCAATTGAAAGACAGGGAAGGCATTACAACTTCCCACTGCGTCGTTCAAGCCCTATACCACCCCCCTGCTGTGAGTGGCTGGCGAGATCAGGTGTTCGCCGAATATAAAAGTCGGCCCCTCCCGCGGCTCGCCTCAGATGCCTTGTGAGTTAGATGAGGGACAGTGCTGTTTGTACCGGAGCTGCTGTAGGGAAAGAATTGGTAGTTAGTGTAGGCTTCAAGACCCCCAAAGGTCCTTATTAGGGCCACTGATAGCTGTGTGTTGGCTGCTGTTAGCAGTGGCAATTTTTTTTTTTCTCAAAATCGCCTCTGCAGAGCGTTGCACCCGGCATTAGGGACAGAAGTGTTGCATAGGCAGGGAGAGTGTTAGGAGTGAGTGTAGCCTTCAAGAACCTCAACGGTCCTTTCTAGGGCCATATTTAACCGTGTGCAGTACTGTGCTGGCTGCTGTTAGCTGTGCTGCATATTTTTTTTCTTCTCAAAATCGCCTCTGCAGAGCATTGCACCCTCCATTGATACTGCAGGGAAAGAATTGTGTAGGCAGGGCCACAACACAGTTATTATTCATTGAATATACGCAGTGCGGCCTTTTGCTTGTAAAACAAGTGAAAAAAATTCTATTTGACCTGCCTCTGTCCGTCCTAAGGGCTGTGGACACGTGTCGGCTGCGTGTGCAACGTTTAAAAATCAGACGCACCCAGCTACGTTTTACTGCTGGCTTCGCCATTTGCTTTCCTTAATTGGGAAAAAAATACCCGCTCTGCCAGAGTTATAATAACTCTGCTACCCTCACGTTCTGTGCCACATTAGCAGGGCCACAGCACAGTTATTAAACTTCTCATGTTCATTGAATATACGCAGTGCTGCCTTTTGGTGGAAAAAAACTGAAAAAAAATCTATTTGTCCTGCCTCTGTCCGTCCTAAAGGCTGTGTGTACGTGTCGGCTGCGTGTGCAACGTTTAAAAATCTGACGCACCCAGCTACGTTTTACTGCTGGCTTCGCCATTTGCTTTCCTTAATTGGGAAAAAAATACCAGCTCTGCCAGAGTTATAATAACTCTGCTACCCTCACGTTCTGTGCCACATTAGCAGGGCCACAGCACAGTTATTAAACTTCTCATGTTCATTGAATATACGCAGTGCTGCCTTTTGGTGGAAAAAAACTGAAAAAAATCTATTTGTCCTGCCTCTGTCCGTCCTAAGGGCTGTGTGTACGTGTCGGCTGCGTGTGCAACGTTTAAAAATCAGACGCAGCCAGCTACGTTTTACTCCTGGCTTCGCCATTTGCTTTCCTTAATTTGGAAAAAAAATACCTGCTCTGCCAGAGTTATAATAACTCTGCTACCCTCACGTTCTGTGCCACATTAGCAGAGCCACAGCACAGTTATTAAACTTCTCATGTTCATTGAATATACGCAGTGCTGCCTTTTGGTGGAAAAAAACTGAAAATAATTCTATTTGTCCTGCCTCTGTCCGTCCTAAGGGCGGTGGACACGTGTCGGCTGCGTGTGCAACGTTTAACAATCAGACGCACCCAGCTACGGTTTACTGCTGGCTTCGCCATTTGCTTTCCTTAATTGGGAAAAAAAATACCTGCTCTGCCAGAGTTAATAACTCTGCTACCCTCACGTTCTGTGACACATTAGCAGGGCCAGAGCACAGTTATTAAACTTCTCATGTTCATTGAATATACGCAGTGCTGCCTTTTGGTGGAAAAAAACTGAAAATAATTCTATTTGTCCTGCCTCTGTCCGTCCTAAGGGCGGTGGACACGTGTCGGCTGCGTGTGCAACGTTTAACAATCAGACGCACCCAGCTACGGTTTACTGCTGGCTACGCCATTTGCTTTCCTTAATTGGGAAAAAAAATACCTGCTCTGCCAGAGTTAATAACTCTGCTACCCTCACGTTCTGTGACACATTAGCAGGGCCAGAGCACAGTTATTAAACTTAGATTATTCATTCACTAGAGGCAGTGGGGCCTTTCGTTTTCAAAAAAGGGAAAAAATTATATTTGGCCTACAGTCTTGCGCCAATTTATTTCCTGCCTGGGAAATCAAATCACTGGTAATACAGCATGCTGAGGGGTAGGGGTAAGCCTAGAGGACGTGGACGTGGACGTGGCCGAGGACGCGGAGGGCCAAGTGAGGGTGTGGGCACAGGCCGAGCTCCTGATCCAGGTGTGTCGCAGCCGACTGCTGCGCGATTAGGAGAGAGGCACGTTTCTGGCGTCCCCACATTCATCGCCCAATTAATGGGTCCACGCGGGAGACGGTTATTAGAAAATGAGCAGTGTGAGCAGGTCCTGTCCAGGATGGCAGAAAGTGCTTCGAGCAACCTATCGTCAACACGCAGTTCTGCGCCGTCCACTGCTGCAAATCCGAATCCTCTGTCTGCTGCTCCTCCTTCCTCCCAGCCTACTCATTCCACTACAATGACACCTGCTCAGGAGCGGGAACACTCCCAGGAACTGTTCTTGGGCCCCTGCTTAGATTGGGCAGCAGCGGTTCCTCTCCCACCAGAGGAGTTTATCGTCACTGATGCCCAACCATTCGAAAGTTCCCGGGGTCCGGGGGAAGAGGCTGGGGACTTCCGCCAACTGTCTCAACAACTTTCTGTGGGTGAGGAGGACGATGACGATCAGACACAGTTGTCTTGCAGTGAGGTAGTAGTAAGGGCAGTAAGTCCGAGGGAGCAGCGCACAGAGGATTCGGAGGAAGAGCAGCAGGACGATGAGGTGACTGACCCCACCTGGTGTGCAACGCTTACTCAGGAGGACAGGTCTTCAGAGGGGGAGTCAAGGGCATCAGCAGGGCAGGTTGCAAGAGGCAGTGCGGTGGCCAGGGGTAGAGGCAGGGCCAGACCGAATAATCCACCAACTGTTTCCCAAAGCGCACCCTCGCGCCATGCCACCCTGCAGAGGCCGAGGTGCTCTAAGGTCTGGCAGTTTTTCACAGAGACGCCTGACGACCGACGAACAGTGGTGTGCAACCTTTGTCGCGCAAAGCTCAGCCGGGGAGCCAACACCAACAGCCTCACCACCACCACCATGCGCAGACATATGATGGCCAAGCACCCCACAAGGTGGGACGAAGGCCGTTCAGCGCCTCCGGTTTGCACCCCTGCCTCTCCCCCTGTGCCCCAACCTGCCACTGAGATGCAACCCCCCTCTCAGGACACAGGCACTACCGCCTCATGGCCTGCACCCACACCCTCATCTCCGCTGTCCTCGGCCCCATCCAGCAGTGTAGTTCAGCGCACCGTCCAGCCGTCGCTTGCGCAACTGTTGGAGCGCAAGCGCAAGTACGCCGCCACGCACCCGCACGCTCAAACGTTAACCGTCCGCATAGCAAAATTCATCAGCCTTGAGATGCTGCCGTATAGGGTTGTGGAAACAGAGTCCTTCAAAAGTATCATGGAGGCGGCGGCCCCGCGCTACTCAGTTCCCAGTCGCCACTACTTTTCCCGATGTGCCGTCCCAGCCCTGCACGACCACGTCTCCCGCAACATTGTACGCGCCCTCACCAACGCGGTTACTGCCATGGTCCACTTAACAACGGACATGTGGACAAGCACAGGCGGGCAGGGCCAGTACATCTCCCTGACGGCACATTGGGTGAATTTAGTGGAGGCTGGGACAGAGTCAGAGCCTGGGACCGCTCACGTCCTACCCACCCCCAGAATTGCGGGCCCCAGCTCGGTGGTGGTATCTGCGGAGGTGTATGCTTCCTCCACTAAAGCACCCTCCTCCTCCTCCTCTGTCTCGCAATCAAGATGTGTTAGCAGCAGCATGTCGCCAGCAGTCGGTGTCGCGCGGTGTGGCAGCACAGCGGTGGGCAAGCGTCAGCAGGCCGTGCTGAAACTACTCAGCTTAGGCGATAAGAGGCACACGGCCCACGAACTGCTGCAGGGTCTGACACAGCAGACCGACCGCTGGCTTGCGCCGCTGAGCCTCCAACCAGGCATGGTCGTGTGTGACAACGGCCGTAACCTGGTGGCGGCTCTGCAGCTCGGCAGCCTCACACACGTGCGATGCCTGGCCCACGTCTTTAATTTGGTGGTTCAGCGCTTTCTGAAAAGCTACCCACGCTTGTCAGACCTGCTCGTAAAGGCGCGCCGGTTCTGCGCACATTTCC
Source organism: Eleutherodactylus coqui (assembly GCF_035609145.1). Classification (NCBI taxonomy): domain Eukaryota; kingdom Metazoa; phylum Chordata; class Amphibia; order Anura; family Eleutherodactylidae; genus Eleutherodactylus; species Eleutherodactylus coqui. The sequence continues at coordinate 92,557,160 of NC_089847.1, read as the reverse complement.
GCAAGTCCCACACGGACGCTGCCACCCTGCGCACCCTGCAACATCACTTTAAGCTGCCAGTGCACCGACTGCTGTGCGACGTGCCCACACGGTGGAACTCTACGCTCCACATGTTGGCCAGGCTCTATGAACAGCGTAGAGCTATAGTCGAATACCAACTCCAACATGGGCGGCGCAGTGGGAGTCAGCCTCCTCAATTCCTTTCAGAAGAGTGGGCCTGGTTGGCAGACATCTGCCATGTCCTTGGTAATTTTGAGGAGTCTACCCAGGTGGTGAGCGGCGATGCTACAATCATTAGCGTCACCATTCCTCTGCTATGCATCTTGAGAAATTCCCTGCAAAGCATAAAGGCAGCTGCTTTGCGCTCGGAAACGGGGGCGGGGGAAGACAGTATGCCGCTGGATAGTCAGGGCACCCTCCTGTCTATTTCTCAGCGCGTACAGGAGGAGGAGGAGGATATGAGGAGGATGAGGAGGAGGGGGAAGAGACAGCTTGGGCCGCTGCTGACGGTACACCGGCTGATTGCCTGTCATCCTTTCAGCGTGTATGGCCTGAGGAGGAGGAGGAGGATCCTGAAAGTGATCTTCCTAGTGAAGACAGCCATGTGTTGCGTACTGGTACCCTGGCACACATGGCTGACTTCATGTTAGGATGCCTTTCTCGTGACCCTCGCGTTGCACGCATTCTGGCCACAACGGATTACTGGGTGTACACACTGCTCGACCTACGCTATAAGGAGAACCTGCCCACTCTCATTCCCGAAGAGGAAAGGGGTTCGAGAGTGTTGCTATACCACAGGACCCTTGCGGACAAGCTGATGGTAAAATTCCCAGCCGACAGCGCTAGTGGCAGAAGGCGCAGTACCGAGGGCAAGGTAGCAGGGGAGGTGCGGAGATCGAGCAGCATGTACATCCCAGGCAGTGCAACAGTCTTTTAGGGCCTGGACAGCTTTATGGCTCCCCACCAAGACTGTGTCACAGCTTCCCTAGACAAGGCTGAGTCGGCGGGAGCACTGTAAAAGGATGGTGAGGGAGTACGTAGCCGATCGCACGACCATCCTCCGTGACGCCTCTGCCACCTACAACTACTGGGTGTCGAAGCTGGACACATGGCCTGAACTAGCGCTGTATGCCCTGGAGGTGCTTGCTTGTCCTGCGGCTAGCGTCTTGTCGGAGAGGGTGTTTAGTGCGGCTGGGGGAATCATCACAGATAAGCGTAGCCGCTTGTCAACCGACAGTGCCGACAGGCTAACACTCATCAAGATGAACAAAGGCTGGATTTCCCCAGACTTCTCTTCTCCACCAGCGGACAGCAGCGATACGTAAGCAATACGTAGGGCTGCACCCGCGGATGGAAGCTACGTTCTCTCTCACCATCCAAAACGGGGACATTTCTGCTTCATCAATCTGTGTCTAATATTCCTCCTCCTCCTCCTGCTCCTCCTCCTGAAACCTCACGTAATCACGCTGAACGGGCAATTTTTCTTAGGGCCACAAGGCTCACTCAAATAATTTTTCTGAACAATTTTTATAAGTTTCAATGCGCTTAAAAGCGTTGGAACTTTAACTTGAACCAATTTTTCGTTACACTGGGCTGCCTCCAGGCCTAGTTACCACTTAAGCCACATTAACCAAAGCGATTCACCTGCCATCTTGGTTGGGCATGGCCAATTTTTACTGAGGTACATTAGTACTGTTGGTACACCAATTTTTTGGGGCCCTCACCTACAGTGTAATCATAGCAATTTGTATGTTCTTCGCCTGCACTCATGGTACAGAAAGGTGTGTGGGGTTGGCCTACACTTTAGCTACATAAATGTAACTTGGGCCTTGGCTATACTAAGGCTACTGAAATGGAACTAAGACTGCGCTCCCACTATACTGCTGCTTCAGAATTGTTACTGGGGCCTGTCTTGAGTGCTACTATTGCTGACATGGAACGAAGACTGCGCTCCCGCTATACTGCTGCTTCGGAATTGTTACTGGGGCCTGTCTTGAGTGCTACTATTGCTGACATGGAACGAAGACTGCGGTCCCGCTATACTGCTGCTTCGGAATTGTTACTGGGGCCTGTCTTGAGTGCTGCTATTGCTGACATGGAACAAAGACTGCGCTCCCGCTATACTGCTGCTTCGGAATTGTTACTGGGGCCTGTCTTGAGTGCTACTATTGCTGACATGGAACGAAGACTGCGCTCCCGCTATACTGCTGCTTCGGAATTGTTACTGGGGCCTGTCTTGAGTGCTACTATTGCTGACATGGAACGAAGACTGCGCTCCTCCTATAATGCTGCTACTGATATGTTAGTGGGGCCTGTTCTAATGCTGAAATGTTACGAATTCTGGGCTCTGCCTATACCGCTGCTAATGGTATGTCTCTGGGGTGTGGAAACAGAGGCTTCCCAAAGACATGATGGCGGCGAGGCCATTTCCCACCAACGCGGTTACTGTTAAGGTGCATATAACCACGGACACGTGGAGAGGACACGTAGTGCCTCAAAAACATCCCCCTCCTCCTCCAACAGGGAAAACATTCTTGGCAAATGCCTTTGCATTGGTTCATCTGGTGGCAGTCCAAGAATTTCACCTTTACTGACACAACAAGAGAGCCCCCACACCATCCCCCCGCCACGGCCCACTTAATCCTGGCCGCATTCCGAAAACCAAAACAATACAACCGTGCTACTAGGTCCGCAGTCACCACCACATTACCACCAACGCGGTTACTGTTAAGGTGCATATAACCACGGACACGTGGAGAGGACACGTAGTGCCTTAAAAACATCCCCCTCCTCCTCCAACAGGGAAAACATTCTTGGCAAATGCCTTTGCATTGGTTCGTCTGGTGGCAGTCCAAGAATTTCACCTTTACCGACACAACAAGAGAGCCCCCACACCATCCCCCCGCCACGGCCCACTTAATGCTGGCCGCATTCCGAAAACCAACAAAATACAACCGTGCTACTAGGTCCGCAGTCACCACCACATTACCACCAACGCGGTTACTGTTAAGGTGCATATTACCAGTCTGACTGGGGCATGCAGACACCTTGACAGAATGAATAGTGTGTGGCACATAGGTTCCCCATTGCTATGCCCACGTGTGCAGCTCCTGATGGCGGTGGCACAGGATTATATTTCTCATTGCTTCTGTACAGCATTGTGGGCTATCGCCCCGCCCCTTTTAAAGAGGGTCGCTGCCTAGCCGTGCCAACCCTCTGCAGTGTGTGCCTGCGGTTCCTCCTCATGGCAGATGCACTTCTAAATAGACATGAGGGTGGTGTGGCATGAGGGCAGCTGAAGGCTGCGCAGGGACACTTTGGTGTGCGCTGTGGGGGGGAGGGGGGGCGGTTGGTCAGCATGTAACCCAGGAGAAGTGGCAGCGGAGTGTCATCCAGGCAGTGATTGTGCTTTGTTGTAGCTAGTGTGGTGCTTAGCAAAGGTATGCCATGCTAATGAGGACTTTTCAGAAGTAAAAGTCGTTGGGAGGTGGGGGGGCCCACTCTTGCCGGTATTGTGGCTTAATAGTGGGACCTGTGAACTTGAGATGCAGCCCAACATGTAGCCCCTCGCCTGCCCTATCCGTTTCTGTGTCATTCCCATCACTTTCTTGAATTGCCCAGATTTTCACACATGAAAACCTTAGCGAGCATCGGCGAAATACAAAAATGCTCTGGTCGCCCATTGACTTCAATGGGGTTCGTTATTCGAAACGAACCCTCGAACATCGCGGGAAGTTCGTTTCGAATAACGAACACCCGAACATTTTGGTGTTCGCTCATCTCTAATTTCTAAGAGCTTTGACCAGTGTGTACAATACATTCTCCCATTCCCATACTGCTTTAATTTAGCAATTCTGTGGGATTTACTAATTTATTAAATATCTCATCAATATAAAAGGGAAATTGTGCTTCAGTGAGCATCGACAACGGATTGAGTTATGTCAGTGAAATTAATTGACAATACATTGTCGTTGTATAGATGGAGATTCGACCCTCAGAATCAATTTCCCTGGTGAGCCACATGTATCCCAGTTTGTTACCGTGCCTCATGTCATAGAATATGAGGAATAGTCTGGACATAAGGGCTGAAATGCCTTATTAGGCCTCAGTCAGATGAGCGTTTATTTTTGCGCACCAATAGGCACACAAAAAAAATCGCAGCTCACATGTGTCTAAATCGTGTGAACAGGCAATGTTTCATGCGCAGAAGACCCGAGCTTCATGCGCATAAAAATCACCCATTCACTGGAGCAGCTGCACTTTTAAAAGTGCAGCTGCTCCAGGAGAAGAGAGAGAAGAAGCCCTGCAGGGCTCCGGGGTCTCCCTATAGCAGGGAAAGAGAGTGGAGCTTTGGGGGATTAACCCATAGCAGGAAGAGACGGAGCGGGGTTATTGCTTATTCCCCCATAGCTCTGCTCTCTCCCTGAGATGGGAAAAAATCCTCCATAGCTCCGCTCTTTCTCTCCCTGCTATGGGAATCCCCGAGGGATAGCCCCATAGCACAGAGAGAGAGTGGGGCTAGAGAAAGTGGGCAGCGGGAAAATATGGCTTCTCACAGAGGGGGTGGAGCTAGAGGGGTGGGGATAGAGGGTCAATCACTCTAGCCCCTCCCCCTCCTCACACACTTTCGGGGAAGTCCTCGGGAAAAGCCCTGTAACCCTGCCCCTCTCTCTCTCCCCGCTATAGGGAAATCCCTTGGTGAGAGAGGGGGGGGGGGAGTCCCCTACTGCCCCCTGCTGCTGGGGAAATGCCTAGCAGGGGGCAGGAGGAATACCCAACTGCTTACAGCAGGACATTTAAAATGTGCTTTTGGGCAGCACATCTTAAATGTCCTGCTTTAAGCAGTGGGAAAACTATTCCCTGTGCAGGAGTTTCCTTAAACTCCAGCTCCCATAAGAGTCAATGGAAACTCCTGTGCAGCGCACCATAGATAGGTCATATTCTATGTTTGTTAGGTGCGCGTCATTTCGAGCACCTAACATTCTTTCATGTGAGCGCTTCTATAGGAACCCATGGGTTCTTCTAGAGGCACTCTTTTTGCCAACTATTGGTGCGCAGAAAAAACACGCTCGTCTAACCGAGCCTTTAGACATTATTAAAAACTGTCAGTATAACAACCATCAATCCCAGCACATACGCATTTCAGTAGTTCACTTATTCATAGCTTGTCAACGGATGTAACTAGTCTATCTGCTTATAATTTGGAGCTTAAAACAGAGGTGGGTCTGAAATTAGGGTGCAATCACAGGAGCATGCATACATTGGTTCGCACAAAACCTTGCACCCACTTACGTGCAACAAATACGCGTGAATGCAGGTCAGTGCAGCATCGGTTGCAATGGGGCCACGGTTGCTGCCAGGGATTGAAAGCAATAGGATGCCGCCCCCACCCCTGCAGTGATTTTCAGGGAAGGGCTTGAAATATAACCCCCTCCCTGAAAATCAGCCATGGTTTGTGTTAAAAAAAATAAATAAAAATAATATATACATACTCACCTCTCCACCACTGCTTATATTTAAAGACCTTCTCCGAAAATCCCTGCAGGGCTTACCGGCAGCCCATTGCTTTCAATGGGGCTGCAGATGTCCCGGTCTCATTGAAAGCAATGGGAGAACATCACGATCCTCTGCCACAACTGTCACAGCTGTGACCGCTGTGGCAGGGGATTCTTTACTCCCCGCGGGCAGTCCCCTTGTCACTGAACACTGTGACAGTGCTGTCACAGTGTTCAGTGACAAGGGGACTCCCCGCAGGGAATATTTACATGCACCACCGACCTATGGTGCACGCATGTCCTATCTCTTACAGGTGCGCGTGTTTGCACGCCTGTGAAACACGGACATGTGAACACACCATAGAGAACCAATGGTTCTAATCAACGCATGGTTTTGTGCACACAATTGTACACACATAAACACGCTCGTCTGAATCCACCCTTATTTGGTGAATCCACTGCTTTGCCAGATTTAGGTGTAGTGGCTATGATGGCATGTAGCATTTCTGCAGATATTCATTATCTGTGTGAGAAATTTGGCTGAAGAATTAAAAAAACTGGGTAGGATTCAGGAGAATTTTTCATAGTTCCCTTTTTAAGTTCATTTGGACCCTGAAATATATTGACTTTTAAAAGTGTATATTTCTAGAAATGTATCACTTATAAATAGAGATGAGCGAACGTGTTCGTCCGAACTTGATATCCGTGCAGATATTAGGGTGTTCGGGATGTTCGTTATTCGTAACGAACACCATGCGGTGTTCGGGTTACTTTCACTTCCTTCCCTGAGACGTTAGCGCGCTTTTCTGGCCAATTGAAAGACAGGGAAGGCATTACAACTTCCCACTGCGTCGTTCAAGCCCTATACCACCCCCCTGCAGTGAGTGGCTGGGGAGATCAGGTGTCCGCCGAATATAAAAGTCGGCCCCTCCCGCGGCTCGCCTCAGATGCCTTGTGAGTTAGATGAGGGACAGTGCTGTTTGTACCGGAGCTGCTGTAGGGAAAGAATTGGTAGTTAGTGTAGGCTTCAAGACCCCCAAAGGTCCTTATTAGGGCCACTGATAGCTGTGTGTTGGCTGCTGTTAGCAGTGGCAATTTTTTTTTTTCTCAAAATCGCCTCTGCAGAGCGTTGCACCCGGCATTAGGGACAGAAGTGTTGCATAGGCAGGGAGAGTGTTAGGAGTGAGTGTAGCCTTCAAGAACCTCAACGGTCCTTTCTAGGGCCATATTTAACCGTGTGCAGTACTGTGCTGGCTGCTGTTAGCTGTGCTGCATATTTTTTTTCTTCTCAAAATCGCCTCTGCAGAGCATTGCACCCTCCATTGATACTGCAGGGAAAGAATTGTGTAGGCAGGGCCACAACACAGTTATTATTCATTGAATATACGCAGTGCGGCCTTTTGCTTGTAAAACAAGTGAAAAAAATTCTATTTGACCTGCCTCTGTCCGTCCTAAGGGCTGTGGACACGTGTCGGCTGCGTGTGCAACGTTTAAAAATCAGACGCACCCAGCTACGTTTTACTGCTGGCTTCGCCATTTGCTTTCCTTAATTGGGAAAAAAATACCCGCTCTGCCAGAGTTATAATAACTCTGCTACCCTCACGTTCTGTGCCACATTAGCAGGGCCACAGCACAGTTATTAAACTTCTCATGTTCATTGAATATACGCAGTGCTGCCTTTTGGTGGAAAAAAACTGAAAAAAAATCTATTTGTCCTGCCTCTGTCCGTCCTAAAGGCTGTGTGTACGTGTCGGCTGCGTGTGCAACGTTTAAAAATCAGACGCACCCAGCTACGTTTTACTGCTGGCTTCGCCATTTGCTTTCCTTAATTGGGAAAAAAATACCAGCTCTGCCAGAGTTATAATAACTCTGCTACCCTCACGTTCTGTGCCACATTAGCAGGGCCACAGCACAGTTATTAAACTTCTCATGTTCATTGAATATACGCAGTGCTGCCTTTTGGTGGAAAAAAACTGAAAAAAATCTATTTGTCCTGCCTCTGTCCGTCCTAAGGGCTGTGTGTACGTGTCGGCTGCGTGTGCAACGTTTAAAAATCAGACGCAGCCAGCTACGTTTTACTCCTGGCTTCGCCATTTGCTTTCCTTAATTTGGAAAAAAAATACCTGCTCTGCCAGAGTTATAATAACTCTGCTACCCTCACGTTCTGTGCCACATTAGCAGAGCCACAGCACAGTTATTAAACTTCTCATGTTCATTGAATATACGCAGTGCTGCCTTTTGGTGGAAAAAAACTGAAAATAATTCTATTTGTCCTGCCTCTGTCCGTCCTAAGGGCGGTGGACACGTGTCGGCTGCGTGTGCAACGTTTAACAATCAGACGCACCCAGCTACGGTTTACTGCTGGCTTCGCCATTTGCTTTCCTTAATTGGGAAAAAAAATACCTGCTCTGCCAGAGTTAATAACTCTGCTACCCTCACGTTCTGTGACACATTAGCAGGGCCAGAGCACAGTTATTAAACTTAGATTATTCATTCACTAGAGGCAGTGGGGCCTTTCGTTTTCAAAAAAGGGAAAAAATTATATTTGGCCTACAGTCTTGCGCCAATTTATTTCCTGCCTGGGAAATCAAATCACTGGTAATACAGCATGCTGAGGGGTAGGGGTAAGCCTAGAGGACGTGGACGTGGACGTGGCCGAGGACGCGGAGGGCCAAGTGAGGGTGTGGGCACAGGCCGAGCTCCTGATCCAGGTGTGTCGCAGCCGACTGCTGCGCGATTAGGAGAGAGGCACGTTTCTGGCGTCCCCACATTCATCGCCCAATTAATGGGTCCACGCGGGAGACGGTTATTAGAAAATGAGCAGTGTGAGCAGGTCCTGTCCAGGATGGCAGAAAGTGCTTCGAGCAACCTATCGTCAACACGCAGTTCTGCGCCGTCCACTGCTGCAAATCCGAATCCTCTGTCTGCTGCTCCTCCTTCCTCCCAGCCTACTCATTCCACTACAATGACACCTGCTCAGGAGCGGGAACACTCCCAGGAACTGTTCTTGGGCCCCTGCTTAGATTGGGCAGCAGCGGTTCCTCTCCCACCAGAGGAGTTTATCGTCACTGATGCCCAACCATTCGAAAGTTCCCGGGGTCCGGGGGAAGAGGCTGGGGACTTCCGCCAACTGTCTCAACAACTTTCTGTGGGTGAGGAGGACGATGACGATCAGACACAGTTGTCTTGCAGTGAGGTAGTAGTAAGGGCAGTAAGTCCGAGGGAGCAGCGCACAGAGGATTCGGAGGAAGAGCAGCAGGACGATGAGGTGACTGACCCCACCTGGTGTGCAACGCTTACTCAGGAGGACAGGTCTTCAGAGGGGGAGTCAAGGGCATCAGCAGGGCAGGTTGCAAGAGGCAGTGCGGTGGCCAGGGGTAGAGGCAGGGCCAGACCGAATAATCCACCAACTGTTTCCCAAAGCGCACCCTCGCGCCATGCCACCCTGCAGAGGCCGAGGTGCTCTAAGGTCTGGCAGTTTTTCACAGAGACGCCTGACGACCGACGAACAGTGGTGTGCAACCTTTGTCGCACAAAGCTCAGCCGGGGAGCCAACACCAACAGCCTCACCACCACCACCATGCGCAGACATATGATGGCCAAGCACCCCACAAGGTGGGACGAAGGCCGTTCAGCGCCTCCGGTTTGCACCCCTGCCTCTCCCCCTGTGCCCCAACCTGCCACTGAGATGCAACCCCCCTCTCAGGACACAGGCACTACCGCCTCATGGCCTGCACCCACACCCTCATCTCCGCTGTCCTCGGCCCCATCCAGCAGTGTAGTTCAGCGCACCGTCCAGCCGTCGCTTGCGCAACTGTTGGAGCGCAAGCGCAAGTACGCCGCCACGCACCCGCACGCTCAAACGTTAACCGTCCGCATAGCAAAATTCATCAGCCTTGAGATGCTGCCGTATAGGGTTGTGGAAACAGAGTCCTTCAAAAGTATCATGGAGGCGGCGGCCCCGCGCTACTCAGTTCCCAGTCGCCACTACTTTTCCCGATGTGCCGTCCCAGCCCTGCACGACCACGTCTCCCGCAACATTGTACGCGCCCTCACCAACGCGGTTACTGCCATGGTCCACTTAACAACGGACATGTGGACAAGCACAGGCGGGCAGGGCCAGTACATCTCCCTGACGGCACATTGGGTGAATTTAGTGGAGGCTGGGACAGAGTCAGAGCCTGGGACCGCTCACGTCCTACCCACCCCCAGAATTGCGGGCCCCAGCTCGGTGGTGGTATCTGCGGAGGTGTATGCTTCCTCCACTAAAGCACCCTCCTCCTCCTCCTCTGTCTCGCAATCAAGATGTGTTAGCAGCAGCATGTCGCCAGCAGTCGGTGTCACGCGGTGTGGCAGCACAGCGGTGGGCAAGCGTCAGCAGGCCGTGCTGAAACTACTCAGCTTAGGCGATAAGAGGCACACGGCCCACGAACTGCTGCAGGGTCTGACACAGCAGACCGACCGCTGGCTTGCGCCGCTGAGCCTCCAACCAGGCATGGTCGTGTGTGACAACGGCCGTAACCTGGTGGCGGCTCTGCAGCTCGGCAGCCTCACACACGTGCGATGCCTGGCCCACGTCTTTAATTTGGTGGTTCAGCGCTTTCTGAAAAGCTACCCACGCTTGTCAGACCTGCTCGTAAAGGCGCGCCGGTTCTGCGCACATTTCCGCAAGTCCCACACGGACGCTGCCACCCTGCGCACCCTGCAACATCACTTTAAGCTGCCAGTGCACCGACTGCTGTGCGACGTGCCCACACGGTGGAACTCTACGCTCCACATGTTGGCCAGGCTCTATGAACAGCGTAGAGCTATAGTCGAATACCAACTCCAACATGGGCGGCGCAGTGGGAGTCAGCCTCCTCAATTCCTTTCAGAAGAGTGGGCCTGGTTGGCAGACATCTGCCATGTCCTTGGTAATTTTGAGGAGTCTACCCAGGTGGTGAGCGGCGATGCTACAATCATTAGCGTCACCATTCCTCTGCTATGCATCTTGAGAAATTCCCTGCAAAGCATAAAGGCAGCTGCTTTGCGCTCGGAAACGGGGGCGGGGGAAGACAGTATGCCGCTGGATAGTCAGGGCACCCTCCTGTCTATTTCTCAGCGCGTACAGGAGGAGGAGGAGGATATGAGGAGGATGAGGAGGAGGGGGAAGAGACAGCTTGGGCCGCTGCTGACGGTACACCGGCTGATTGCCTGTCATCCTTTCAGCGTGTATGGCCTGAGGAGGAGGAGGAGGATCCTGAAAGTGATCTTCCTAGTGAAGACAGCCATGTGTTGCGTACTGGTACCCTGGCACACATGGCTGACTTCATGTTAGGATGCCTTTCTCGTGACCCTCGCGTTGCACGCATTCTGGCCACAACGGATTACTGGGTGTACACACTGCTCGACCTACGCTATAAGGAGAACCTGCCCACTCTCATTCCCGAAGAGGAAAGGGGTTCGAGAGTGTTGCTATACCACAGGACCCTTGCGGACAAGCTGATGGTAAAATTCCCAGCCGACAGCGCTAGTGGCAGAAGGCGCAGTACCGAGGGCAAGGTAGCAGGGGAGGTGCGGAGATCGAGCAGCATGTACATCCCAGGCAGTGCAACAGTCTTTTAGGGCCTGGACAGCTTTATGGCTCCCCACCAAGACTGTGTCACAGCTTCCCTAGACAAGGCTGAGTCGGCGGGAGCACTGTAAAAGGATGGTGAGGGAGTACGTAGCCGATCGCACGACCATCCTCCGTGATGCCTCTGCCACCTACAACTACTGGGTGTCGAAGCTGGACACATGGCCTGAACTAGCGCTGTATGCCCTGGAGGTGCTTGCTTGTCCTGCGGCTAGCGTCTTGTCGGAGAGGGTGTTTAGTGCGGCTGGGGGAATCATCACAGATAAGCGTAGCCGCTTGTCAACCGACAGTGCCGACAGGCTAACACTCATCAAGATGAACAAAGGCTGGATTTCCCCAGACTTCTCTTCTCCACCAGCGGACAGCAGCGATACGTAAGCAATACGTAGGGCTGCACCCGCGGATGGAAGCTACGTTCTCTCTCACCATCCAAAACGGGGACATTTCTGCTTCATCAATCTGTGTCTAATATTCCTCCTCCTCCTCCTGCTCCTCCTCCTGAAACCTCACGTAATCACGCTGAACGGGCAATTTTTCTTAGGGCCACAAGGCTCACTCAAATAATTTTTCTGAACAATTTTTATAAGTTTCAATGCGCTTAAAAGCGTTGGAACTTTAACTTGAACCAATTTTTCGTTACACTGGGCTGCCTCCAGGCCTAGTTACCACTTAAGCCACATTAACCAAAGCGATTCACCTGCCATCTTGGTTGGGCATGGCCAATTTTTACTGAGGTACATTAGTACTGTTGGTACACCAATTTTTTGGGGCCCTCACCTACAGTGTAATCATAGCAATTTGTATGTTCTTCGCCTGCACTCATGGTACAGAAAGGTGTGTGGGGTTGGCCTACACTTTAGCTACATAAATGTAACTTGGGCCTTGGCTATACTAAGGCTACTGAAATGGAACTAAGACTGCGCTCCCACTATACTGCTGCTTCAGAATTGTTACTGGGGCCTGTCTTGAGTGCTACTATTGCTGACATGGAACGAAGACTGCGCTCCCGCTATACTGCTGCTTCGGAATTGTTACTGGGGCCTGTCTTGAGTGCTACTATTGCTGACATGGAACGAAGACTGCGCTCCCGCTATACTGCTGCTTCGGAATTGTTACTGGGGCCTGTCTTGAGTGCTACTATTGCTGACATGGAACGAAGACTGCGCTCCTCCTATAATGCTGCTACTGATATGTTAGTGGGGCCTGTTCTAATGCTACGGCTGAAATGTTACGAATTCTGGGCTCTGCCTATACCGCTGCTAATGGTATGTCTCTGGGGTGTGGAAACAGAGGCTTCCCAAAGACATGATGGCGGCGAGGCCATTTCCCACCAACGCGGTTACTGTTAAGGTGCATATAACCACGGACACGTGGAGAGGACACGTAGTGCCTCAAAAACATCCCCCTCCTCCTCCAACAGGGAAAACATTCTTGGCAAATGCCTTTGCATTGGTTCGTCTGGTGGCAGTCCAAGAATTTCACCTTTACCGACACAACAAGAGAGCCCCCACACCATCCCCCCGCCACGGCCCACTTAATGCTGGCCGCATTCCGAAAACCAACAAAATACAACCGTGCTACTAGGTCCGCAGTCACCACCACATTACCACCAACGCGGTTACTGTTAAGGTGCATATTACCAGTCTGACTGGGGCATGCAGACACCTTGACAGAATGAATAGTGTGTGGCACATAGGTTCCCCATTGCTATGCCCACGTGTGCAGCTCCTGATGGCGGTGGCACAGGATTATATTTCTCATTGCTTCTGTACAGCATTGTGGGCTATCGCCCCGCCCCTTTTAAAGAGGGTCGCTGCCTAGCCTTGCCAACCCTCTGCAGTGTGTGCCTGCGGTTCCTCCTCATGGCAGACGCACTTCTAAATAGACATGAGTGTGGCGTGGCATGAGGGCAGCTGAAGGCTGCGCAGGGACACTTTGGTGTGCGCTGTGGGGGGGAGGGGGGGCGGTTGGTCAGCATGTAACCCAGGAGAAGTGGCAGCGGAGTGTCATCCAGGCAGTGATTGTGCTTTGTTGTAGCTAGTGTGGTGCTTAGCAAAGGTATGCCATGCTAATGAGGGCTTTTCAGAAGTAAAAGTTGTTGGGAGGGGGGGGGCCCACTCTTGCCGGTATTGTGGCTTAATAGTGGGACCTGTGAACTTGAGATGCAGCCCAACATGTAGCCCCTCGCCTGCCCTATCCGTTTCTGTGTCATTCCTATCACTTTCTTGAATTGCCCAGATTTTCACACATGAAAACCTTAGCGAGCATCGGCGAAATACAAAAATGCTCTGGTCGCCCATTGACTTCAATGGGGTTCGTTATTCGAAATGAACCCTCGAACATCGCGGGAAGTTCGTTTCGAATAACGAACACCCGAACATTTTGGTGTTCGCTCATCTCTAATTATAAATTCTTAGTTTTTTAAATAAATGAGTTAAGAGAAATACATAAAAGAAAAAAGGGGGTTAACCTATAAGTAATAATATAGTTGTATACACAATGCTTATAAGAGATTGAGAAATACAAAAATTAACCAGATTTATGCTCTTTTTGTTTGAACAAATGTACTTCTTGCACGAGGGGAAGGCTACAAGGGTCTGTTTACAGCTTTGAATTCTTGAGTAGGGGAATAAGTGAAAATTCCCTTTTATATTTATATTGTGGTCTTGAAATGGTCAATTTTTGCATACCGGGTGCAAGTCTCCACATTTCATCAATTTTTTCTAATTTGAGTTCTAGGCTCCATCTTATTTTCTTATGACTCAATCAGACATACCTCATTAATCTATCAGTCTCTTCCCAATGCATTGCGATTAAACTTTTTGTGGAATTAAGAAGGTGTGGGATACAAGATTTGGGATTAAGATAATGTCTAGACATATTTTATATACATATAGCCCCATGTGAGCAGAGTGCTAAATCAGCTCTCACTCACCACCTGAAGGTTGCAGGTTGAATCCCCGCATGGTTCAGATAGCTGGCTCAAGGTTGACTCAAGGTTGGCTGCCTTCCATCCTTTCAAGGTCAGTAAAATGAGTACCCAGCTTCGTGGGGGGTAATAAATAGGTACATTTTCTGAAAGTACTGCAGAATAAGTTGGCGCTATACAAATAACAAGATTTTATTTTATATTCATGTTTAATAGAATTTAAATTGATAACAGCCCTAATATTAGGGATAAGCATTGTAAAATAATCTCTGATTTAATTATTGATTTTCGCTCAAAAATTGCTCAAAGACGTCTTTTGAGCAATAATCGTTGGGTCCAACTGTACTGACATTGTGCAGTTTTCGTTAAGCAGTCGCTGATCAGCATGCTGAAAGACAACAATGAGCCTTATCAGGAATTCACATCGGGATACAGCTGATACTATTGTTTCAGCTGTATCCTGCTCCCTGAAGACAGGCAGGGTATGAAGAACACCACTGTCCAGCTGTGTTCTGCATCCCCCGCTCGGTGCGTTTGGCTGTATAACAGCTGGGCACTCCAAGCAGAGAAGAGCTGGATGCAGAAGACAAGTGGCCCCACTTGTCTTCTGCATCCCCCACTCGAAGCACTTGGCTGTATAACAGCCGGGCGCTCAGAGCAGAGAACAGCTGGATGCAGAAGACAAGCGGGGGCCGCTTGTCTTCTGCATCCCCTGCTCGGAGCACAAATTGATCGCTCTACATTTGAGCGATCACATTGCAGTTAAAGGCACACAATGATTATTGCTCAAACGTCACTCAACAGATTTTTTGAGCAATAATCGTTGTGTCTTAACCAGGCTTAACTAAAAGACTTATCTCTAAAATATATATGAAATGTTTATTTCCACGCAAGAATTGCCCTTCTTTCTAAAGAAATGAGAAGAACTGAAATCAAAATTCTTACCAAATATAAATTCTATGTTGAGGAAATCATTTTGAGAGACAAATAAAGATGGCAGGTTTATTCCACTCAGGAAATTGTTAGAGACTCTGTCACCTACTTTCAGCCTATAAGCTTAACTCGTTGGGCAAAACATAGGTGACAGAGTCTCTTTAAATTTGTGAGAGGACAGGTGTGTGTGGGGGGGGGCGGTTGTTATTAAAATCATTATTTTGGTTTTTACAAAGAGTTGTAGTAATTTGTAAATTCATCTGCAATCATTTGAACATTAAGAATTTTTGTTTTTGTGGCGTCATTGAAATGTCAGTAATGATGGATCTCGGTCTTTCTAAGGTTGAATTTGTATTCATTTTATATAAAGTGATACAATGTATGTATCATAGAAACAAATAAAAAAGAGGGCCCTCTGCTTCTTTAGGAGAAGGTTTCAGCTCTTTTCATTTACTAGTGTACAAATCACTTACTTTCTCAGGAGACCCCCTCCATGGAGACCCTCCAAATCCTGAAATATAGGCTTTCTTGTCTCACGCTGGTATCCCACACTGGCAATCACAGGGAGTCCAGACAGTTTCCCAGAAGTAAATTACCCTTTTTATTGGAATTAACAGATTGATAACATATAAAAAACCCATAAAGGTTCCAAACAGAGGGCAAGTGAGACACGTTTTGGGGTACTTGCACCCCTTTTTCAAGCTGCCTCATACATGTTATACCAGAGGAATAGCTGTTGTCAGTGGTACACCAAATAAGTCCACTCTGTGGTGAAGTAATCATCAGAGGTGCTTGCTCCGTAGTATAGGGCTTTAGACTCCTCAGCCCTCAATATTCAGACCAAGATACATATAGGGGTGCAGCACTCAGGAACTCAATCCGGCATCATTGTTTAGTAAGTAAAATTGCAGAACTTTATTCTTCCTCCATAAAATGCATGCAACGTTTCGACCTGTAAGACACCGGTCCTTGTCAAGCATACAGATCGATTCAAACCAGCACATATAAAGCACCCATAAAAACCCATAAATCAATCACAAACCACAAAAACCACACCTCTTAACAGTCTTATCCATTCATTGGTACTGCCAACTTAATGGCAGGTGTACCCACTTCTGGATGAGAGTAGCTCATACGTCTCACACCTACAGATTTACATAATTACATGGACACAGGGCTATCTGGCATCTAGCTTGATTGCACAACCTTGTATCCACATACAACACCCACCATCATCCACTGCGGATACACACTTCGCCAGAGACTGTGCACTCAGGCCGTCCCATCGTTCAACACCCTACTTCTGATCCTCATCACTGCGCACGTGCCTGGAGAATCTTGTCTCAAGAGCTTGCATGAGATCACGGCAACGTCTCAAGATCCATCGTACGGTGATCCCACTATCCAGACGTCATTGCCATGAACTCATGACAGCAAACATAGTGTTCCACTGAGCATGTCTTCTCTCTACGCATACACAATAGATGCTGCTATATTCAAATGTCCCATGGCTGGAGGAAAGGCAGAGCTGTCATACCAGTCCAATTTATAGATAGAGGGGACGAGTGGAGATCATTACATATCTCTCCATACTGTCAATGTTATTAACCTCCTCCCAAGCCCTTATTAAGAATATATATTATGTTATTAAACACATGTCTATATACGCACGTCGAATCACTCATTTTTAGAGATGAGCGAGTATACTCGCTAAGGCACATTACTCGAGCGAGTAGTGCCTTAGCCGAGTATCTCCCCGCTCGTCTCCAAAGATTCGGGGGCCGGCGCGGGTGACAAGTGAGTTGGCGGTGAGCAGGGGGGAGAGAGTGATCTCCCCTCTGTTTCTCCCCGCTCTCCCCCGGCGCTCCCCGCCCCCCGCCGGCCCCCGAATCTTTAGAGACGAGCGGGGATATACTCGGCTAAGATACTACTCGCTCGAGTAATGTGCCTTAGCAAGTATACTCGCTCAACTCATTATCCAAATAAGGACATATCGACATATATCCAGGACTCTCTCCCCTTAATAGCAGTATCGAAAAATACCATTATATTCAAATCTCATATACATCAATCTTTATTAGTTCAACATACATATCTCTGAGCATATAAACATGCAATATATAATTCTGATTATCATAATGCCATGACCACAGATCATAGCTAAATCGATGTGCTAATTACCACAAGCCTGTGCCAGTGAGCCCTGCATCACCACTTTATTGACAAAAAATAATAAACAGAAGACAGATTATCAATCTCTGTTGCCATTCATAGATAGATTTTCATCTCGTCTTCGTGGGCACATAATCCAACAAAGACGCAGCACTGTCAAGAGAAAGATGGAATATATATAAAAAAATCAATACCCAAGAAAAATACAATTAAAAACATAAGCCAAAAACAGAGATCATGCAGTGTAAATTATTCAATTCTAGTTATCTAATATGTCATAAAGTCTCACTATAAATGTTATACCGCCCTTAAATAGCTGCAGAAGCTATTCCATTTAGGTGATGTCACCCCACACCCGCATCACGACGTGACCAGGTCATCACGTCATGACACGCTACGCAAGCACGTCATTGCGATCCACAATGGATTTCAACAGAGTCCATCGCTCTGGAAAAGGTATTTAAGCTGCTGTCATCAGTGGGCAGGAGCAGATCTCTCTATCTCTCTGACAGCGCTGCGTCACGAGAAGGTGTTCCAAAGGGAATCCCAACTTGTACGCGGCAAAATCCATTGAGTAGTTTAAGAGGGGACTAAACGTCTATCAAGAGCGCTCTGATATTACAGGATATAGACATTAGGTGACCAGCGGGTTGCTGATCCGGGTCTTATATTCAGGTAGGAACTATCAAACGTTAATCCAGGGATTATTCTGATTGCCATTATGGAGTCAGGAAGGAATTTTTCCCTCGAATGGGCTAATTGGCTTCCACCTCTTGGGGTTTTTTGCCTTCCCCTGGATCAACAAGGGGGTTGAAACAGGCTGAACTAGAAGGACATTGTCTTCATTCAGCCTAACATACTATCTTACAATATATGTAGGTTATAAACACATAAAATACTATTTCATCTAAAGGAAAAAAATGAGTTAAAATGCCCATAACACTAGACATGTCCAAAACCTATTTCATCTATATATTAAAAATGTTCTAATAAAATCCGTAAATATTGTTAATAATAGACAAACAACATCTCAATTATAATAAACCGCTATCAAACAAGTGGCATGATAAAATCGCATATTTCATCCGTATACTAAAAAATAGTGTTATACCAAAAATGTATGTAATCAATTATTAATAATACTAATCAGCATAATAATGTGCTGTAAGACATAAAACAGAATAAAATAAAGATAATAATTCAGATTTTCTCTAAAACCTCACCCGGACCCAAATAGTTCAGCCTGAATATCCAGTATATTTCTTTATTGTGACAGACAGTGATTGCTAGATAGACACACTTTAGATAGCCTCTAGTGATATTAAATCTGTGTTGGTTTATTCTAATTCTCAGGCTTTTTGTAGTCCGACCTATATATCGAAGCTTACAGCGGCATTCGATCAAATATATGATGTAGCCAGAAATGCAATCCCTATAATCCTTCATTTTTGTAGCTGAACGCTCAGCAGCAATAAAAACCTGCCTTATATTATCCTGTATATTTTCGCAACATTTACATCTTGTGGAAGTGCATCAGAATGACCCCACCTTCTTGCAGAATCCCCTTTATTCGTCCCATAATTACTAGGAATGGAAGGGGCTAAAAAAATATGGTTTCTACTAAATACTACTTTTGGATCACTAGGGATGAGGCTCCCCAAAAAAGGATCCCCATGTTGTACATTTTAGTGTGTTACAAAAGCCGTATTAAATTCACTTTGTTCTGCATTATTGTAGACCCTATTCCTAGTTCTATCTTTAGCAGTGCTAATCTCATCTGGCAGAAGGTAACTTCCAAGAGTTCTTACCTGAGCATTTCAACCAGAGTCCTAGGGTAATTCTCTTCTCTCCCAATAGTCGGGTCAGACCGTGGGCACCAGTGAGTTTCTCTCTCCCTTTTCTCTGTTAAATACATTGGATATTATTACATCTGAGCGCTGATCCTAATTATATATTAATGTATGTATCATAGGATAGATAATAAAAGTCTGATTGGTAGGGTATCACTATTGAGACCGTCACTGACCCTAAGGATTGGGGCCTCCTCATCACTGCGGGCTCACTGCTCCCATCTGTAGAGATGTCAGATTGAATAAACAGTGGTCAAGCATGCAATCCATTTATTTCAACGAGGCTGTGGAACATGGATAATAATCTTTGTACATTACTTGTAAAAGTAGAGGAAAGTACATCAGCAGTGAATAAGGGACATCTGATACAAAAATCGGTTCCATGTGAGCTGTCTGGCTTTCTAAATGAAGCCTTTGAAATCCAGAGATGGGTAATTACAGTAATAAGATTGTTTTCCATAACTGGCAGTGTTAAAGACTTGATAAGGGTGAAGTTCTTAAAGTGCTGTTGTCACTTGTCTGTAACGAGGGTATACAGGGAAGGTAGTGTAGGTGGTATTTTGTCGTAATGTATGTTTAGTTAGTGCCAGATACAGACCTGCTATAGAGATCTCACAATGCCTTTCTGTTGCATAAAGTGGACATTCTTTGTGATTTTCGCCTACTTCTGGGTGAGTTGCTGGCTTTTTCTTTGGAGGAGATTTGGTGCCATCTACTGATACATCTAGAGGCTGTCTGATAGGTAAGGCAGCTGCATCTTTGGGAGGACAGAGAATGAGTTATTCCATTGCCGAAGACAAGAAGTTCAATTAAAAACCCCCATCTACATGAGATGCCACATTCACGTAGAACTTGGTTGTATTTAGCGAATTCCATTCATCAAGCTAAAGTAGCAGGAGAGAAGTCACCATAACGGGATATTTGTGTAAAGTGACCAGACAAATTTTTTTGTTGGCATTTGTGGTTTTTATATAAACAGTAAAATGGTAAAATAAAGCGCACCAAATGTCTTGGTCCACAGCATTATGCCAAACCAAGCTGGAGATTTGCATACATGCGAAATGAGGATATGTTTACACCTTAGTAAAATGCTTTGGACGTTTGACTGTGGAATTATATGCAGAAAATCCGCAACATGTTACTGGAGCAGCAAAGTTGATGAGATTTTATGTTCAATCATTTTTATTGCAAAAGACAGAACATCATGATATCCATAGACAATCATTAGGTAGTACAACTTGTGTATGCCAATTTATCAGAAAATATGAAAGATTAACCAAAGAAATAACACGAGGGGTTTGGGAAGGGTGCTGGAAAGGGGGTAGGGCAGGGAGGGGGGGGGGGTAAGGTTCAGAGTAGTGGTTCCAAGGTATTATTTTAAATAATATACCAGCACTTCCACTTGCCCTGTTTCGTTCAAAATTTATCCGCAGGGGCTCAATTATGTTATGTTATGCAGGTATTACATGTGCTTCTATAACTATGCCATGGGTGCCGGGTTGAACTATACGCTTGAAACCTATCATTTTTGTTGCAAAAATTTTTTCATTTTGAGATTGTTCTGAGATGAATTCTATAATCATCTGGATTTGTGGTGGTTCCAAAGCTTCTTGAAATTCTTGAAATTCATAGGGATGTTTTCTATTCCCAATAGAAACAAGTTTAGTTGTGGATTCAGTATAGTTCTTATTCCTAGAACTCCAGTTGTTAATTTAAATTTTGATATTTTTTTTTGAGGTTCAAAACTAGAGGACATCCCCCAAAAAATGTTTAAAAGGGATCCTCTCCCTCCTTATTTTTTCTAGCATGAACTGGAGGTCCCCAGAAAGTAGTTAGCTAATCTGATGGGAGAATAATACCAACTAGTAATTGCTTTATAATGTACTTCCATTAAACTGGCGCAGAATGAACTCTTCTGTGCCTAATTTAGAGCCCTGGACCGCTGCGTGGGGGAATATTTGCTGTTTAGATCTTTTTCTCCAATTGAGGATATGTGCTTTTTTGTATTTTTCTTCCTCCTTTTCTCTGTTAAAAATATCATTAAAAAATCTTTTTGTGCATTTGCTTTGAGGTGATGTAAATACATGCTCATAGAGGTATTCAGGTATGGTGAGGGTTAGATCTGAGTGGTTGGATATAACATTCCTGATCTGAAGGCATTTAAATCTGTCTGAGGGCTCAATCAGACGAGCAACTTTTTCACACATGTATGGGCGCGTTTGCAGAACTGATCTATTAGAGCCAATGCTTTTCATTGAAAGTGGTCACATGTCCATTTTTTAGAAGTGGAAAAAAATTCGCACCAGCAAAAGATAGGACATATGAGTGCAAATGGACCTGGTCACGCGATTGTTTCTACACGCGATGCTGTCTGACTGATCCCTGAGATGGGTAATATAAATTCTGTGGCAAGGGTTTTATAAGTCTTCAGGGTTTTACTTTCCATGACATCATCAATTAGTTTGATTCCTCGGATCCTCCACGATTCAGGGAGAAGCCTTGAATCATGAACTTTACGATACCTATGGGGAGAGGTATCCGATGCCTTGGGATCTGGGAATCAGTCAACTGGATGTGAGATATCCAAGTCTCCAGTGAGGCTCGAATAGTTGGGCATTTAGGCCATGGTATTTTCGGCATTTCAGAGACCGCTATTAGCATTGTGCGCGGGGAGGGTTTATTTATTATTTCTTATTCGATCATAGCCCAGTTTGTGATCAGTGTTTGATTTGGTAAGCTTCAGATTTCCAGATAAATGTTAAAACTTGTTTCTGAAGAGCCTTCAAGTATTTTGTGGGGAAGGTGATAGTCAGTGTGTGGAAAATGTATAGTAACTTGGGGGGGGGGGGGGTATAATAGTTTTATAAAGGACATGATAATTCTACCTTATTGAAGTTCCTCAGCTCTTTTTTGATTGCGTCTAAGAGAAAGTCTAGATTAATTCTGGATATCTTAGCAATAGAAGACATTAGTTGTATACCCAGATATGGGATGCTGTTCTTTTCCCATGAATATAGAAACTCCTATTTTATTTTTTCTTTAAGAGAATTGGGTATGTTCAGTCCTAAGAGTTGTGACTTGAATTTTATAATATGACACTTGGCTAAAATTTTCTATCATGCTAGATGTCGATGATGATTTTAGGGGCTTTGTAAGAAAGAGTACCACATTATCTGCGAAGATTACTAGTTTATGGCGGCGAAAGGGAAGTGGAATGCCTACTATGTTGGGATTTGTTTGGATGCTCTCAGCGAATGGTTCCATATTTGATACAAATAATAATGGAGAGCGTGGATTTTGTCGTATGCCTTCTCTGCATCCAGCATTAGAAGCAAAAGAGGAAAATTTGCACATCCTCTACCTTAAATATAAGATTTAGGGCTCTCCTTGTGCCATCTGAAGCTTGTCTTCCATCGTCAAAGCCCACCTGATCGTTATGGACCACTTCTGGTAGAATCTTGTCCAATCGTTGAACGATAATTTTAGCGTACATTTTTGTATCATTATTAATAGGGGTATGGGTCTAAAGTTAGCTGGGGAAGAGGGGTCTTTATCTGGTTTGGGGATGGTTACAATTATGGCTTGCAGCATCTCTTTTGGGGGGCTTCTTTTTTCATGGCTTCATTAAATATTCTTGTTAAATAGGGTATCAGTTCAACCAGGAAAATTTGATAATATACTCCCGAGAAACCATCCGGTCCTGGTGCTTTGTCTTTTTTTTATTTCTGCTACTGTTTTTGAGGTTTCTTCTATGCTAGTAGGATCATTTAAAAATTTCAATTGATCCTGATCTAGTGAGGGGAGGTTATTGCTTTTCAAGAAAGTGGCTACATCTTCCTCGGTCAGTTGATGCGTCAAGGGGGTCTTCTTTAAGATTATATTGGTTTTCACAAATGCTTCCACTATCTCTTGAGGGCTACTAATTTTGTGCTTTGAGTGTGGATCTATCAGGTAGAGCATTCTAGCTTTTATGTGTTTCTGCCTAATTTTGAATGCCATACGTTTACTGATCTTATTATAGTCTGAGTACGGTAGTAAGTTGCTTTGGATAACCAAGTTGATGAGATTTTAACAAATCTCAGTATACCAAATCTCCATAACTCATAATTGTAATTACATGTACTGAGATTTGAGGGGGACGTGACATTTTAAAGAATAGACAAGCATGTTGCCAATGTAATAATCTGGGGCGTGTTTAGATGAAGAACAATCAGAATGTGAACTCCCCACTGCTGGTGCTCCTATTATGCCACTTGGTTTTGTAAAGGTTAGTTTTAAATGCTCGTTTTGTCACGGTGCATGTTCCTAATGTCCATAATGCTATATCTGACTCTGTCTCGCTGGCACTGGGACAGGTTTTAGGACCTATGGTAGCAGAAGTGGTACCCTGTCCTGTGTGTTTTTGGAGTCTGGTATGGGAGGAGTGATGGCCTTGCCTTGTTACATGGACTGTGTGACCATTGCAGCCAATTACTAGTGGTAGGTGTATGACTGCTTAACCCAATCATTGGATACAGTGGTGACTCACTGCAACCAGTGATTGGTTACAGTGATCACATGTCCATGTTGAGAGGGACTAGAAAACCGAGTCTTGTGGGGGGCCTGGGAAGGGTTGGAATAGAAGTCCTGTGGGATCCGTAAGGTGAGTATGATTTATTTTTTTTAAATTTACACCCTTCTGAGCCTTTTTTTAATGTTATTTGTTGGACAATCCCTATAAACAATTTGGTTTAAAAAAATGACCACTATCACTATTATTTGTACATTTGAATGTTGGATTATAATATTTGTATCTTGTTTCATCCATGTATTGTAGGAATGCGGTTTCTGCAAACTTTTCTTTTGTTGCTTGGCTCACAGTATTCTTTAGTATAATGTAAGTTGATGATGAAACATGCATTTTTTTAGTAAGCATATGAAAAATGTGTAATTATGTTGACACTGTGTATATACAATAAATCACACATGTACAATGCTTTACACAGCACAGGTAGACCCAGTGCACCTTGACCATGCAATAAATATTGTTACATGGAAAACATAATTTAGACGTAGCATAAGTTCAAAGCAATTGGAATCTGAGACTAATTTGTTTTCTCTGTAGACCTGGGATGACAGTGGCGTTTGCTTGCTTCATTGTACTGGTTTATACAATTTTCCTCATTTGTGTTGCAGTGAAAAGCTTATAAAGTGTTTCTAATATAGTAAGATACTGTGTTTCCCCGAAAATAAGACAATCTTGTATTAAGTTTTGTCCCAAAAGAGGTGCTAGGGCTTATTTTCGGGGGATGTCTTATTTTACTTACCCAGCAGGCTATGTCCAGGTCCTTCCCGCTGCTCTCCAGAGCCCTGGCGCAGTTCCCACAGTCCTTGAAGTGCTTCATTGATTGGCGGAGTACCAAATGAAGATGACCACGAATATGTAGTGCGGCAGACATGGGTAAGGGCATTATATATCCTTAACAGCGCACTGGGCCAGTGCCCTGGAGGTGGGACATGGAGTCGTAAAGGGTGGCCCTCATTTCATGATACCCCCAAGACTTACAGGACCATTCATATTTGCTCCCTTCCCACCCCACCTCCTTCTTTGCTTTATTCACCTCCTCTTACCACCTTTCAACACCCTCTATATTGACACTGATATAAACACTGTCTAAGTAAACGCAGCCAAACTGCTCAATAGCTGTTGATGGCTCTGCAGGCCCATGCTGACATGTACCAGACCCCACACAAGCTGAAGCCAGGCAAGGTTGTGTGTAACAATGGGACCCACATGCTTGCAGTCCTTCACCTAGGAAATCGTACACATGTACCTTGCCTGGCCCATATGCTGAACCTGGTGGTCCAACGCTTCTTAACCAATTACCTAGATTTACATTCGTGTAAATTGCAACTGTGATTGCATTTTTAGTATTCACACCCAGCCGCTTCTTGTCTGGCGGAGGTGCAGCGGCAGTTCGGGCTACTACCAAACCACCTCATCTGCAACATGCCTACATAGTGGAATTCACATTACATGTTGCAGAGGTTAAGCCAGCAGCAGAGAGCAATCACAGAGTAACAGATGGCATTTTCCGTGAGCAGACACTGCATGGAATTTGGGCACTTGATGTCTATGGAGAGGCTACAAATCAAGGATGTGTGTGCCATTTTAACCTGTTTTGATGAAATTACCAAAATGGTTAGTCGTGATGACGTAGTGATCACTATGACCATCCCTATTATCCGCCTGCTGGAACAGAAGCTACATGGCCTCAGGGAGAAGACATGTTGTTATCACAGGAGGAAGGGATACCAATCTCCCAACTGCCAGGCCAGTCCACCATTTCTTAACACTACAGAAAGGTGGCTTTGGGCAAGAAAGGACATCTTTTCATCACGTTTCTTCTTCCATGGAAGAAGTATAGAGGAGGGAGAAGAAGAAGAGGAGGGGGATAATATAGGTCCAGAGTCAGGGCAGGATGCTACACAATGTTCCTTTCATCCATCACTAACACCAGGTATTCTACATTCATGGCAGGACCAGCTATAGGACAGTCTAAGGCCTGACCCTGAGGAATGTGGGCTGTCACCAGTGGGCACTTTGAGGTATACGAGTGCTTTTTCTTGCAGTGCTTGCAGAAGGACCGTTGCATAGCGGACATCAAAACATCAGATCATTACTGGGTGGCCAACCTCCTTTATCCCGGCTATAAGCCAAAATGACAAATCTCATCCCAGCAGTGAAGAGGGGCTCCAAAATGCAGCACTATCAGGGCAGACTGTTACTCAGCTTGAGAAAAACATTTCCCCGTGGCAGCAAGGATGCATAGCAAGCAGTTGCAGCTTTGTAGTTTATGACGGATGAGCAGGAAGTTGCGGTGGCAAAGGAAGTCTAAGAGATGTGGCATAGTTTTTTCAGCCAGTCGCAGCCTGCCACACCCTAGGATAGGGCTCACAGTCACAGGCAGCACTTATCCATGATGGTCCAAGACTATGTCAGCTCCTGCGTGGCTATAGTGAAACATGGTTACATTTGCCCCTTTACTTCTGTGTGTCTAAGCTGGATGAGTGGCTGGAGCTTGCCTAACATGCGTTGCTGGCCCCACTGTCATTGTGCTATTAGAAAGGGTGTTCAGCACAGGTGAGCCGTGATAACTGACAGACGCATCCACCTATCAGAAAACAATATGGATCGTCTGATCTCTGTAAAACTGAACCAGGTGTTGATTTCACACGAATTCTTTACCCCCTTGCATATTCCATTGATTTAGGCCTCCTGCACACGGGCGGGTTGGACATCGCATGCGGGATTCCCGCAGCTGGGTGCGACCCGATGCATAGCTGTCCGCCGGCTTCTGCGCACACTTCGGATGTGCTGGCCAGCACTCCATCACACATGCGCAGTAGCCGCCGGCGCTGGGTGGTGACGCGTATCCTGCGATACTTTTGCAGTGCTCACTGCGGAAGGGCCGCGGGATGGACGGCTTCCATTGACGTTAATTGAAGCCGGCCGTGCATAGCCTGCACAAAATCGCAGCATGCTGCGAATTATTCTCCGCGAGCAGAAAATGGCAATCGATTTCCAATCGTGGAGATGAAATGGCGTTTTGCCATTTAATACTATGCGCTGTATTTACTGCTGAGTCCGGAGGCAGACACCCGCTGCGGACTCGGCAATGTAAATAGGCCCATGTGTGCAGGAGGCCTAATTGTAGCACACTGCAAAGTTTTTGTTACATATGATGGAGCATAGAGTTCTATAAAAGAGCACAGTTTGCCCTTAAGGTGGTGTTGGTGCTCCTGCTGTCCTTCCCTTACTTTCATCAGATTTCCTCCTCCTCCTAATTCTCCTTCTCCCCAACAAAAATATTTAAAATGCACAAGAAAGAGCCACAGCACTAATGTTTCTACGAGTAGCATGGTCTGCCCTTGTGGTGGTTGTGGTGCAGCTGTTGCTGTCTTTCTCTTACTAACATTACATTTCATTCTCCTCCCCCTACTTTCTCTTTCTCCAAAAACAAAAGTTTTAAAACTCAGGAGAAAGAGTTATAAGCTCTAATGTTTTTTCTTGGAGGAGGTCTGTGTTTGGGTTTTCTGTTCACTTGGTATGTATATTTTTTCTTTTTAAAAATTAAATTTAATGCAAAAAAGCACCACAATTGTGGTCTTCCTTGGCAGAACTTTTGGTCTTACAGACCTAATGTGGGTCTTCTTTTATTTTCAGTGACACCCCTGTGCTCTGATTGACTCCCCACACCACTGTACACTATTTTTACTAATTGTTTTGATAAGCACAGTGTCCACCAGATATGTGGTTGTATTCCCATGCAATCTGGAGACAATCGGCTGCATTAAGGACCTTCTGGAGGCCAATTGAGTGAATCCAATTTTTACTCGAATTGACTTTAATGGGAATCAGGATCAGGCTGTCCCGATTCCCAATTATTTTCGAAAAATTAAGATGATCATTACTGACCTGATTACTACTATAATCAATCATCACTACTCTGGATCCCCACGATCAGCTAATGGAAGGAGTTAAGGCGCTCGTAGCTGTCCTGCCGCCTCTTCAATGCTTTCTTTTGAACAAAATTGTGCTCGTACTGCAGAACGCTGTATAATTGTTAACGACCGCCCTGACTACAACAGGCTTTGCCGATTCACTTCAGTTGGACAAGCTTGTAATACTCAGAATGGCAGCTATCAATAACTGAGCACTCTGCAGTACGAACACGGTCATGCTCAGATGTAAGAGCCTGCGGATCTCATAAGAGTGCTACCACCCTTTTAATCAGCTAATTGGCAGAGATTCCGACTGATCACATACTGAGTGAGGAATAGGTCATCAATTTTACAAGGTGGGATAACACCTTTAAATATTGTGCCAGCATGCTACATGTTATTGCTATGATCAAGGATGCTGAATTGTGCAAGAAACACATCAGCGGGGGAATAGCTATGTGTCCTGGTATCTCTGTATGAATTTTAACCTTACTATCAATAAGTATGGCTGGACCCTTCTTCTGTTCTACCCCAGATACGCAGTTTATTTGAAAATGAGTTTCTAAACAGAAATACTTGTGCCAATTGAAATCTCCATGTTCCTTGCTCCAAGGTTGGGGGCCCATGTCAATCTTCTATATAGAAGGTGATCGCACAGTTATGGAGATCTTTTCAAGTTGCCTCTGGTGGCTGGACTTTCTCGTCTACTGAAGCTCATTTGGATGCAGACTAAAAAGATCTACTTTGTTACTCAATATAGAGTAAATGGGATATATTTACTTAGACCGGAGTTTTATATCCCAGTCTAAGTACAGGTAGCGTTGCCATGAATTATGCTAAATGTATTGAGAAGCTGAAGTCTCTTATTATGTTTGTCTCATCTTAAGGGCCGCCTGTGCACCGAAGTGGAAATCTACACCATTTTAAATGTGATGGGCCATGCTTGGCTAAGCCCCCTAACACTAAGTCCCGCCATAAATGTTCAAAAAGGTGCAATTTTCAGCAATTGTCCCAAAATTCTGCAAAAGTCTGGTGCAAGTCAGATAATAAATACCGTATGCCCTGATGTTCCTTTAATTAATTCAATGACAGTTTATTACTTCTAACATTTTGTATATAGACCTGACCAATGAAACCTCATGGATAACAAAGAAAGACACAAGCAACTTCTATTTAGTTTAAAATGCATATTAGTCTTTTAATGGCATATATATACTAATATATCACATAACAGTATGTGTTCTTTAGAGATATAAATGTGAAGAAGCTGCAAGTTAATTGTTTGCATAGATATTCATTAGCTTGCATTGTGAGAGTACATGGAATAACGCATATATGGCTTTGTAATATACGTATTAAATATTATAGCTTTAAATGATATATGTTCTTGTAATTAGAAGGTAAATAACGTTATGATGATTTATAATAATAAGGCTTACATTACCAAATATACATCTTTTCTAAAAGTTACTGTAATATATATCTAAACCAGGGCTGGTTTAGCAGTGTTTATGCTTTCTTCAAAGGGACCAGTTATAGAAATCCTTTTATTCTGTGAAGACACATTCTGCGCCCCTACATGCACATTGCAGAACATCGATGTAACTGTATGATGTTTTCTGTCCGTCTTTACACAGTAAGTGAACTTTCTTTTTTGCGGTTTGGGTAGGCTGGCAGCAGGTACAGTCATGTTCCACCATCTTAGGAAAGCTGGGGTGTCTGAAAAAGAGAAAAAAATCAGCTGAAACTTTGCTTATACTACAAAATTAAAATATTTGAGCCCTTTTCCCCTGCAGACAGTTTTGGCTTTCTTGACCAGGTGCCAATTTTCAAATTTGACATATATCGCTTTATGCAGTAATGACTTTACTTTGCTTTTACCTAGGAAAGTGATTCTGAGAATGTTTTTTCTTGATACATTGTATTTTATGTTAGTGATGGTAAATTGTGGTCGATGCATTTTGTGCTTATTAATTTTAAAAAATCCTAAATTTACCAAAAATGGTAACAAATTTGCAATTTTTAAGACCAATTACGTTCTGAAGTAACTTAACCCCTTAGTGACCAAGCCTGTTTGCGCCTTAGTGACGGAGCCAAATTTTGGAAATCTGACATGCGTCACTTAACATAGCATAACTCCATAAAGGTTTTTCATATTCAAGTGATTCTGACATTGTTTTTTCCCCACACATTGTACTTCATTTAGGTTGTAAAAATAGACCGATAGAATTTGTGTATATTTATTAAAAGTACCAATATCGGGCACATTTTTAAAAAAATGTCATTTTTTTACATTTTCAACTGTAATATCTTAAATATGTGCAAATATACTGTACACATTTTTGCTAAGATATATGTTTCCATTAGTTTACTTTATTCTGAATACACATTTGAAAAACTTTCATTTTTTTAACCATTTAGGAGACGTACAAATTTAACATTACTTTTCAGCATTTTGAGGAACACTTTGTTTTCCTGCACTAAGCCAAGATTGCAAAGGCTCATAGGTGTCAGAATGATAGATACCACTACAAATGACCCTATTTTAAAAAATACACCCCTTAATGTATTCACTGAGGGATGTTATAAATATTTTGACCCTACATTTTTTTTAGGAATTAATTCAATTTAGAGGAGAAAATAATTAAATTTCATATTTTGCTAATATGTCATTTTAAAGACATATTTTTTTCTATAGTGCACATGAAAATGAGGATTGACACCCCAAAATGGATACCCCTGTTTGTCTCGTGTTCAGAAACATACCCATTGTGGCCCTAATCTTATGTCTGGATGCACAACGGGGCCCAAACCAAAAGGAGCAACCTGTGGCTTTCAGAACAGAAATTTTGCTTGAAGGCCTTTTAGGCCCCATTGCACACTTGTAGAGCTTTCAAGTGGCCAAAAAGACCCCTAACAAATTCATCTAAGGGTGTACTGCCCATTTTTACCCCACAGTTTTTGAATGAATTTAGGCAAAACAGAAGAAAAAAATTATGAGTTTCGTTTTTTTGGCAAATCTGTAATTTTAAAAACTGCTTTTTTTGTACAGCACACATAGGAATGAAGACTTGCACCTCAAAATGGATCCCCCTGTTTGTCCCGAGTTCAGAAACATACCCATTGTGGCCCTAACCTACTTACAGGACACATGGCTAGGCCTATAATGGAGGGAACACCCGTTGGATTGCAGGGCACAACTGAATAAATTCCTGGCCCCATTGCTCACTTGTGCGGAAAAAAATTGACTTCCTAAAAATAATTCCCCCCATCGCGCGCCCTTTTTGGTGTTCTCCAAATCTTAGATAAAAGTAATAATGTAAGGTGTGGGATTTCCGAAGACAGGGGTAATCATGGGGACTAGTTGGGATGGGTACATAGGCCAATAAAATGAGACAATATCCCCCCTCTTCTCATGCTTTTTGGGGGTATTTCTTGACCCTAGTGGCAGGGATGGGGTGTAAAAAGGGGCGCTCTGTGAGGCTTCGTAAGCTTGCTGACGTGAGGTGGTCTCACACAGAAGGCGCTTAAGGAGCTGCTCCTGGAACTGCAGGAAGGCGAGCGTTCCCGGGGCTTCTTGTAAATTACGTATTAAAAGTATTGATCTGAATAACGCCAGGATCACATGGCCGGATGTGGAATCTGCTTGCGGAGGTCCGCAGCGGACGTGTTCGCCATTATCCACTGGATAACGGCGAACACATGACCAGGAACCGCTCAGTGCGGCCCCCGTGAAACCTCCAGGCTCTCAGCTAAGTTTTGTAGCCAGGAGCAGGGAGATTTTAACCCCTTAACGACCAGCCCATAGTGTTTTTACGTCCTCCCGAAGTGGGCTTTATTCTCTGAGGACGTAAAAACATGCTTCCTGCAGAGAATAATGCCCCTCGGGCTGTGGACGTGACAGCTCCATGCTGTCGGTGTCCGCAGGTAGCTGACAGCAAGGAGCTGTCATCCCGGGCTGTTCGGACACCCCCCCGGCATTGCGATCGGCGCTATGCAATGGATAGCGCCGATCGCAAAAAAAGTAAATAAAAGTACACAAAAGTTAAAGATTCAGCTGCTCTGATGGATCGGATCCATCGGAGCAGCTGAAATTACTCACCCAGGTCCGGCACGCTGCTCCCCGCTCTCCTGCCGCTCCGGGGCCCGAAGCCGGTCTTCTGCGCATGCGCGCCAGGCGGCATTACGTCAGCCGCATGCGCAGAAGGCCCGGCGGCGCGGGAGATTTAAAATCTCCTGGCTCCCGACTCCTGTAGGTAGCCGGGAGGCAGGAGATGTCAGCGGGGACTGCGGTGAGCGGTCCCCGGTACCGCGATCGCCGTTATACAATGTATAGCGGCGATCGCGAAAAAGTTAAAAAAAAGTTTTAAAAAAGTCAGTTTCACCTCCCCTCATGGATCAGATCCATGAGGGGAGGTGAAAATACTCACCCCTAGTCCTCAGCGGTGTCCTGATGTCCCGGGACCCGAATCCCCGTCTGCGCATGCGCGCCCGATGATTGACACCGGGCGCGTGCACAGACGGGCTCGAGCCCCGGGAAATTTAAAATCCCTCTGCTTCTAGCTGCCATGTGTAGCTAGGAGCAGAGAGATTATACCGGGGACATGATCACTGTCATTCAATGGATGACAGTGATCATGTAAAGTGAAAAAAAAGTGTAAAAAAGTAAAAAAAAAAAAGTAAAAAAAAGTTTTTAAAAGTTTAAAAAGCGTACGTTTCATCTTCCCTCATGGATCATATCCATGAGGGAGGATGAAAGTACGTACCTAAGGCCCCCAGATTTATCCGCGGACCTTACCACAGCTTCTGCACACGCGCCCGTCGCCAAAATGGCGGGCGCATGCGCAAAAGCTGTGGATTGCCAGGATGATTTAAATTCTCCCTGCTCCTGGCTACAAAACTTAGCCAAGAGCATGGAGATTTAATGGGGGTCCGCAGTGAGCGGTTCCTGGTCACGTGTTCGCCATTATCCAATAATGG
Organism: Eleutherodactylus coqui; assembly: GCF_035609145.1. Lineage (NCBI taxonomy): Eukaryota > Metazoa > Chordata > Amphibia > Anura > Eleutherodactylidae > Eleutherodactylus > Eleutherodactylus coqui. Next base: position 92,524,703 of record NC_089847.1, on the reverse strand, counting down.
CGATCACGTAAAAGTAAAAAAAAAAATTTGAAGTTTCATCTCCCCTCACTGATGCGATCGGTGAGAGGAGATGAAACTTTTTACCGGAGGCCTGCGTATTTGAACCCCGACGCGATCTTCCTCCGTGGACCTTCCCGAATTCTGCACATGCGATTGCCGGCAAAAAGCCGGACACATGCGCAGCAGTCGGGGAGCCCAGGAAATTTAAAATCTCCTTGCTCCCAGCGACCAACGGTCACAGAGAGCCTGGAGCAGTGACGAGTGGCCTCGTTGAGCGTTCCCCGGTCACGTGATAAAAAGGTAGCGATCTACCTTAGGCCGGTCTCACATGACCGGATAGGAATTACGGATTCTGCATGCATCTGATCCACGGTATTACGCAGATCAATCGCATTGGATTACACAATTCCGCTCACATTAGTGGGTCGGAATTGCGTAATCCACTCGCAGAAAAGAGAACGCAGCAGGTTCTATTTTACTGCGGATATTTGCAACGTAGAGCCCATTGTGCTCCATGGTCGTGGATATACCCGCTGCCCATACGCAACTGCCTTGTATACGGGCTGCGGGTACCCGCGTCATCGCTAAGCGACGGTGCGGGAAATAAAAAAAAAGGTGTACTGTGTATGACCGCCTGTGTGAGTAGGCAGTTATGCGCAGTACATTACGCGGCCGTACGCAGGGTCACAGCCGGGCTCACAGATGGGATCCGCTGTGGGCCTCCGCAAGCGGATTCCGCCTGCACCCGCGTGAGCCCGGCGTTATTCAGATCGCTACCTGTGATACGTATTTTACAAGAAGCCCCGGGAAAGCTCGCCTTCCTGCAGTTCCAGGAGCACCTTGTTGAGCGCCTTCTGTGTGTGACCGCCGCACCTCATCAAGCTTACGGAGACTCACGGAACGCCACTTTTTACACCCCATACCTGCCACTGAGGTCACGAAATACCCCCAAAAAGCATGAGAGGAGGGGGGGGGATACCCGGTTCTATTGCCCCATGGGCCCATTCCAACCAGCCTCCGTAATTACCCCTGTCTTCGGAAATACTACACAGTTCACATTTTTACTTTTATCTAAGATTTGCGAACGCCAAAAAGGGCGCGGAGGGGGGGGGGGAATTTTTAGGGAGTCAATCTTTATTCTGTACAAATAAGCAATGGGGCCTGGAATTTATTCAGTTGTGCCCTAAAATCCAACAGGTGTTCCGTCCTTTATAGGCCTTGCCATGCGTCCTGTAAGTAGATTAGGGCCACAATGGGTATGTTTCTGAACTCGGGACAAATGAGGGTATCCATTTTGGGGTGAACGTCTCCATTCCTATGTGCACTGTACAAAAAAAAAGTTTTTAAATTGAAAAAATTGCCAAAAAAATTGAAAATCGTAACTTTTTCCTTCTGCTTTGCTTAGATTCATTCAAATACTGTGGGGTCAAAATACGCAGTACACCCCTAGATGAATTCGTTAAGGAGTCTAGTTTTCAAAATGGGGTCATTTGAGGGGGTTCTTTATAGTTTTGGCCGCTCAATGGCTCTATAAGTGGGCAATGGGGCCTGAAATTTATTCAGTGGTACCCTGAAATCTAACGGGTATTCCTTTCATTGTAGGCCTAGCCATGGGTCCTGTAAGTCTATTAGGGCCACAATGGGTATGTTTCTGAACACGGGACAAACAGGGATATCCATTTTGGGGTGAAAGCCTTCATTTATATGTGTGCTGTACAAGAAAAACTGTTTTTAAATTGACACAATAGCCCAAAAAATGAAAATCCTATTTTTTTCCTTTTGCTTTGCTTGAATTTATTCAAAAACTGTGGGGTCCAAATATGCAGTACATCCCTAGATAAATTCCTTAAGGGGTCTAGTTTTTAAAATGGGGTCATTTGTGGGGGTTCTATATGGTTTTGGGCGCTCAAGAACTCTACAAGTGGGCAATGGGGCCTAAAAGGACTTCAAGCAAAATCTATGTTCTGAAAGCCACCGATTACTCCTTTTATTTTGGGCCCCGTTGTGCATGCGGACATAAGATTAGGGCCACAATGGGTATATTTCTGAAAACAGCACAAACAGGGGTATCCATTTTGGGGTGTAAGTCTTCCTTCATATGTGTGCTGTACAAAAAAAGCTGTTTTTAAAATGACAGAATTGCCAAATAAACAAAAATCCAAATTTTTTCCTTTTGCTTTGCTTGAATTTATTCAAAAACTGTGGGGTCAAAATACGCAGTACACCCCTAGATAAATTCGTTAAGGAGTCTAGTTTTCAAAATGGGGTCATTTGTGGGGGTTCTCTATGGTTTTGGGCGCTCAAGAACTCTACAAGTGGGCAATGGGGCCTAAAAGGACTTCAAGCAAAATTTGTGTTCCGAAAGCCACCGATCGCTCCTTTCATTTTGGGCTCCGTTGTGTATCCAGACATAAGATTAGGGCCACAATGGGTATGTCTCTGAACACGGGACAAACAGGGGTATCCATTTTTGGGTGCAAGTCTTCCTTCATATGTGTGCTGTACAAAAAAAGCTGTTTTTAAAATGACAGAATTGCCGACAAAACGCAAATCACAATTTTTTCCTTTTGCTTGGTTTGAATTCATTCAAAAACTGTGGGCTCAAAATATGCAGTACAACCCTAGATAAATTCCTTAAGGGGTCTAGTTTTCAAAATGGGGTCATTTGTGGGGGTTTTCTATGGTTTTGGGCGCTCAAGAACTCTACATGTGTGCTATGGGGCCTAAAAGGACTTCAAGCAAAATTTCTGTTTTGAAAGACACTGACTACTCCTTTCATTTTGGGCCCCGTTGTGGACTCAGATATTACAATAGGGCCACAATGGGTATATTTCTGAACACGGGAGAAATAGGGGTATCCATTTTGGGGTGTAAATCCTGATTTTCATGTAAACTATAGGGGGAAAAAAATGTCTCTAAAATGACAGATTTGCAAAAATATGAAATTTTACTTTTTCTCCTCTAAATTGAATTAATTCCTGAAAAAAAAACTGTGGGGTCAAAATACTCCTGACACCCTTCAGTGAATACACTAAGGGGTGTAGTTTTTAAAATGAGGTCATTTGGGGGGGTATCTATTATTCTGACACTCATGAGCCTTTCCAATCTTGACTTGGTATAGGAAAACAAAGTGTTCCTCAAAATGCTAAAAAGTAATGTTAAATTTGTACGTCTCCTAAATGGTTAAAAAAAAAGAAAGTTTTTCCAATGTGCGCCCAAAATAAAGTAAACGGGTGGAAATATAAATCTTAGCAAAAATGTCTATATTATGTTTGCACATATTTAAGATATTGCAGTTGGAAATGTGAAAAAATGACGATTTTTTCAAAATTTTCCCAATTTTGGCGCTTTTAATAAATAAACACAATTTCTATCGGTCTATTTTTTCCGCCTAAATGAAGCACAACATGTGGCGAAAAAACAATGTCAGAATCGCTTGGATATGCAAAACCTTTCTGGTGTTTTTCCATGTTAAAGTGACATGTCAGATTTGCAAAATTTGGCCTGGTCATTAAGGTGCAAACAGGCTTGGTCACTAAGGGGTTAAATAACCCTGGCAATCCATGGCTTTTGAGCATGCGTCTGCCATTTTTGCAACGGGTGCGTGCGCAGAAGCTGGGGGTAAGGTCCGTGTATAAATCAGGGCCCTTAGGTACGGAATTTCATCCTTCCCCATGGATATGATCCTTGAGAGGAGATGAAACATAAGACTTTTAAACTTTTTTTTACCCTTTTTTTACTTTAAATGATCACTGTTATCCATTGGATAACAGTGATCATGTCACCGGGAACCGCATACAGCGGTCCTTGGTGAGATCGCTCTGCTCCTGGCTACACATGGTAGGCAGGAACAGAGGGATTTTAAATTTCCCGGGGCGTGAGCCCCTCTGTGCATCCGGCGCGCATGCACAGAAGGGGACTTCAGGTCCCGGAAGACCGAGACATCGCAGAGGACGCAGAGTGAGTATTTTCACCTCCCCATGGATCTGATCAATGAAGGGAGGAGAAACTTTACATTTTTAAAACTTTTTCACGTTCATGGGCCTGGGGACTGGTCACCGTGACATCTTCTGGTTCCAGGCTACCTTCAGGAGCCGAGAGCCAGGAGATTTCAAATTTGCCGTGGCTTCCAGCCTTCTGTGCATGCACGTGACATCATATGTCTGGTGCGTATGCACAGAAGAGCAGCGACGGGTCCCGGAGGACCAGTTCACCCAGGGACACCAGGGAGAAGGCAAGAGAGTAATCTCAGCTGCCTTGATGGATCCGATCCATCCGGGAAGCTGAATCTTTAACTTTTCTTTACTTTTTATTCACTTTATTGCGATCGGCGCTATCCATTGGATAAAGCCCACTTAGCTAGGACGTAAAAAGGCAATGGGGCCCCCAGAAGGGGTTAAAGAGACCTGAATATTAGAAACCCCCATAAATCCCGCAAAGTTTTCAAAATGGAATTCACAAGGTCTGTCAAGCCTTTAGGTTTTACAGGAACTATAACAAAGGGGAAGATAAATTTGAACATTTCATTATTTTCTATTTTAATAATTATTTTCTGTAACACAGCAGAAGCTGGCAGATAAGCAAAACTCTGAATCTGTAGTTTTTAGAAATATCCGACATGTGGTCTTAGTTTTACAACATGACTCAAACACAGACCTCAAAAATGAAGGCGCACCTTGTGGATTTTGGAGCCTCCGTTTTATTGGGCCATTTATTAGGAATCATTTAAAGTTTGCTGACAGTTAAGAAAAGCTCCTCAAAAGACCCGAATATGGAAACTAAGCCCCTCAAGTAATTCATAAAGCGGTATATTGAGTGTCCAAAAATTACAATTGAATGAGGGGGGGGGGGGGGGGCTTCACATCAAAATCCACATATTGCAGACAACTTTTGACATGCAGTTAATCTGCATCAAAATTCGCATGAAAATCTGCATGTTACATGAGATTTCAATGTGGATTTTTAACAAGTGAGCCATCATTACTACGCATTGCCTTCTATGTATAAGGGTGAAGCTCTGGGCATCAAGCAAAATGGCAACCTCCTTCATATTATTCAGTTCCATTTTTTGCTTCATGGTGAAAGGATTGTAAACTGCAACCCATTCATGTATGTAACTTGGATGGATTGATGAGACCTGAGGGGAAGGGGAAAAGGGTGGGACCACTGGTGGAGTGCTTAGCCTAATTCCATACTCTTTGTACCTGTCAGGTTGACTGGCTCTAGACATTAGAGGAACACAGTGTAGTGATAGGCTCTGCCCCTTCCCTGTGGCCCTTCCCCAAGGGTCTCAGCAACAAGTCTGGGTTACATACCAGGAGGGATTTTTCAGAGACTGGACAGAATGCAGACATGCTTTTTCATCTTATGCAACCCCTTTAATTCATTCAGACATATTAATATATACCCACCTGGAGATAGATGAACAGTAACCACCACAGATTGTTAGAGTCACATTGGCTTCACACCCGTCACTTTCTATCACTTTCCAGGACTTCATTACATCACACTTGCCTGTAAAGGAAAGGAAAACAAGCATTGTTAGTAGTGATGAGCGAAGTTTTGAAAAGTTCGGTTGAGCCAGTTCGGTGAACTTTTGCAAAGAGCTTGGTTCGGTTCAAATTAGTTTGACCCTAACTAGAAGTTTATTAAAACTTCACAAACTGTCTTAGAGCCATAAAAGCCATGTATAACGCTCTCATAGGCTTTTACGGCTCTTAGGCAGTGCTATACAGCAGTGTTCAGCACTAGTGTTGAGTGAAGTGAACCAGTAGAACCCTGTTTTGGGTAGAACTTTGCTAAAAGGTTGGTTCGAGTTCATGGCAAACCAAATATCAGCAAAACAGGATTGTACTAGTTTGCTTAGCTCAATACTGATATTAGGCACTTCAAGTTTGTTGAAATAGTGCCTTTTCACAAGTGTTCATTCTTGTAGATATCAAATGCTTAAAGAGGAAGTGGATTAGGGATGCGCCAAGTAAAATTTGAAAAGGAAATCAATTGATGAAAGAGTAGGTGTTCACTCACCTGGTGCCTAGCGAGGTAAACCTGGCAAGATATACCTCGCTGACACCCGTAATCCGGAAAAGCATATAGAGGTATCTTTAGTCCCAGATCCGTGAACCACGGAGAGCCGCAAATATAAGCAAGCACTCCGTCGGGGCGCTTGAATCAAATACAATAAATGCAAAAACAATAAACTAAATTTTGTTGTTTTTACTCTTTATCCCGACGAGCGCAAATATTACTTTTTGTTGTTTTTGCATTTATTGTAAATGCTTAAAGAGGTTTTCTAAAAAAAATTTTTTTTGACATTTTGACTAGGTATGCCATCTTATGGGATCTGACTGTTGGGCCATCCAAATCTACATCTCTGCATAAGGAAACTGAATATATGGAAACAGTTGAGCCATTTACACAGCTTAAATGGGTTGTGCCTTGTATTAAGCTTATTCCCTAAGTGTCTGATCAGTAGAGGTTTGACTGCAGAATAAGCAACAGGGAACAAGTTTAAAATGTGGCACAACCCTCTTAAAGGGGTTGTCCCGCGGCAGCAAGTGGGTCTATACACTTCTGTATGGCCATAATAATGCACTTTGTAATATACATTGTGCATTAATTATGAGCCATACAGAAGTTATAAAAAGTTTTTTACTTACCTGCTCCGTTGCTGGCGTCCTCGTCTCCATGGTGCCGACTAATTTTCGCCCTCCGATGGCCAAATTAGCCGCGCTTGCGCAGTCCAGGTCTTCTCCTGTTCTCTATGGGGCTCCGTGTAGCTCCGTGTAGCTCCGCCCCGTCACGTGCCGATTCCAGCCAATCAGGAGGCTGGAATCGGCAATGGACCGCACAGAAGAGCTGCGGTCCACGGAGGCAGAGGATCCCGGCGGCCATCTTCACAGGTAAGTATAGAAGTCACCGGAGCGCGGGGATTAAGGTAAGCGCTCCGGTGAGCTTTCTGTACGTCCCTGCATCGGGGTTGTCTCGCGCCGAACGGGGGGGGGGGTTGAAAAAAAAAAAAAACCCGTTTCGGCACGGGACAACCCCTTTAAGGCTCTATGGTTATTGCTTCGCCATATCTATTAGGTTTTAACCCTTCCACCACACAATTTACCATGAACAGAGCTTGTTCTGCAGGAAAGGACATTACAGTTTTGGATGAACTGAACTCACTCTGGTTCAAATGGGTATAGCTCCGGTTCTATCAGTGCTACCAACATAATTTAGTGTCCCTTTAAAGCCAAGAATCTTGACTTTAAAATAACATAGTATCTATAGCCCTAATAAAAAGAGAGCAACAGCTATTTGAAGTGGGGTAGGGAACACTGAATTTACAGCTGTCCTGTCTGTCCTCCTGTCCCAGTGGAAGGTAACATGGATTTTTGGTAACCCTTTCCAATCCACTGCCTGACATCTTCCAACATACTGATTGAAGCCTGTGCAGCTCTGATGTTGGAAGACGTCAGGCAGGGTATTCTTACTGTGTATTGCTGTCCACTCTGTTGTCCAGGGCCTCTCCGGAATGTCACATACTGCAGTACTGGTTTTAGCCAGGATATGGCGCCATTGTATAATGGCAGAAAGAGAAAGCCCCCTAGGAAACCCCGAATCCAAAATTGGATTGCAAAGGGTTAATATTAACACCCCTTTATTAAACAAAGAGTATATTTGCTCTCTAATTATCAGATAATAGGGTTTGCTTTCCCTGAAAAGAAGTGAAATGTTGAGCACATGTTCATCTAACTAGTTCTCTATGCTGTTTAACCCCGCATATGCTGCACTCATTGCTGACTGTGTTAACTAAATGTTTTTCAGAATAAAATTATTTTTTAAACATTCCCCCCTTACGTAATACTTTAAATATTGAAAAAATAAAAAGAACAAACAAAAACTATATATAACTGGTATTGCCGCATCCAAGAATACTGCATTTAAAGGGGTTGTCCCGCAACAGCAAGTGCAGTTATACACTTCTGTATGGTCATATTAATGCACTTTGTAATATACATCGTGCATTAAATATTGGCCATACAGAAGTTATACACTTACCCCCTCCATGGCGACGATCAAACTTCTTCTCTGGACGCACGAACAGTCGCGCTTGCGCACAGAGGATTTTTCTCCTGGATGGTCCAGGCTCACGAGCTGCGTCCTGGCTCCTCCCCCTTCTCAGCATCATCACGTAGCTCCGCCCCATCACATGGTGCCGATCAGCCAATGAGGTGGCTGGAATCGGCAGTGGAGCACAGACAGCAGAAGACCATCTACGGTGCACCATGGGAGAAGACCCGTGGTGCACTGTGGGAGAAGACCAGCGGCAGCCATCTTGGACAGAAGATTTTTTAAAGTTGCTGAACGGGAATTCAGGTAAGGGAATTTTTTTTTTTTAAATAACACATGGCAGCGGTTTTCCTTTACAGGTGCTGGGGGACTGGGCAAAAAAAAAAATGTTATCTTTCGGCGCGGGACAACCCCTTTAAGTTAATATAAAGTCCCCAAAGATGCTGATAAGACTTTGGCTTTTTCTATCTCAATTACGTTTAGACTAATAATGCTTTTATTGCATCAAAGTCTGTTGTCTTTTATATGTTTGACCTAAATTTTATAGTAATAACATGATTACTTAACTTTCTTTTTTTGCAGATCTGAAGTGAAACATGGTTTCCAAACGTCAAGGCAAGCTTTCGAAAGGAATCTTATTTTCTCAGTATCGCTCCTCACAAAGTGGGCATTTGCACGAGAGATTAGCAAATCTTCACTGTAAAGTTCTGAAACACCCAATTTACTGACCTGATCGGCTCATTTCTTTTCTACTTTAGACCATGATTGGTCTCATAAATGCTTCGGCATATTCTTTCTAGTGTGCTATTACACAGATGGCACAATATTTGTGTGCCATCTGTCCTAGTAACCATCCAATAGTGCAGCATAATATGCTGCCTTCTTCACTTTAACATATTATAGTTATCATGACTATCTCAGAAGTTCCAACTACAAAAATAATTTGTCAACTACAGTGCATAATAATACACTGAAATACCACCAACACCATACAAAACTGTCATTATACCTTCTAATGAACTAAAAAATGAGGTGATCATAAGACTTACGTGGCTCACAATACTGGATTGTACAGCATCCGTCCGCACTTGTAAAGTTAACCAGTATGCCCTGTGGGAATAACAAGTAATTTTGTATTTGTTTAATGCCATTTAGTTTGCTACGATGGGGCTACCTATAGACTTTATCTCTACATTCTCTGTACAGTATGCTGCCGACAGAAAAAAGTCACCATAGACCATAATTTCAAGGAAAAGAAAAAAAATATATAGAAATGGGAAAATAAGTTTTTAAGTACTTTCAATGTTTTTCTACTGTACCTGTGAACATTCCAAAGGCTTTATCACTGGACACGACATTACTCTTTTGACTGTTTGTAAAGTTCGAGTGTCACATTCATAACTCGTGCAGTTATCACTGGGAAGGCGCCAAAGTTTTCCAGGCTGTAAAATAAAGTAATGAAATTTATAACAAATGTTACTGAAGTTTGTGGCGGGCTTGTGCTACATCAATTTAGCTGTTTCCACATGTGTAAGCTTCATGTCTTCTTGTTTTAGTGTAGTCTTCATGAACTCAGCTATTGGGGCTTCTGTTCAGTGTCCTGGGAGAGCTCCACATGGTATCCCAGACTAATCACTTTGATGAATGTGCTGTTCCATTACACATGAGCAATGACATCCTGTCTGCAGAACCCTCCCGGCTTCTTAACCAACAAACACAGCGGAAGCAGAGTGTTTAGGATCAGAGACGGACTGGCCATTCAACCCACTGGGAAAATTCCCAGTGGGACGGTTGGGTCCTGGGGCTTGTGGAGGGCAGGAGTTTTTTTGGTAAAATGTGAAAAAAAGTTATGCTCACCTGTGTCGGCATGCTGCTCCTGACCTCTGCAGCCCATACAGCTAACCTCATTAGCTCCAGATAGAGCAATCATGTAGCACTAACATGTGATCACATGATTACTCTACCCGGAAGTTAGCAGGTGAGCTGAGTAGGCGCAGACTGCAGAGACTGGAAGTAAGAGCAGTGGCATGCTAGAACATGTGAGTATAACAATTTTTTTATTAGATCTAAAGGATGCCGAATGAGGGATCTGGGGCCTATGACGAGCATCGCTACAGAGGATGGGCCTATAAGGGGCATTATTACTGTGTAGGGGCTTGTGAGGGCCATTATTATTAAGTGGGGCCTACATGGCGCATATTTACTGAGTAGGTTCCTATATGGAACATAATTACTGAGTGGGGGACCTGTGAGGGGAATTATTACTTAGTGGGGCCTGTGTGGGGCATTGTTACTGAGCGGGAGCATATATGGAGCAATACTACTGAGTGCGGGCCTATATAGGGCATTATAACTGAGTGGAAGCCTGTATGAAGCATTATTACTGAGTAGGGGGAGGGCTGTGAGGGGCATTATTACTGAGTGGGGGCCTACATAGGTATTTTTACTGATATGGGACATTATTACTAATTAAGAGCCTTTATGGAGCATTATTACTGAGTGGGGACCTGTGAGGGGAATTATTATTTAGTGGGGCCTGTATGGGCCATTATTACTGTGTGGGGGCCTATATGGAGCATCATTACTGAATGGGGGCCTGTAAGGGGAATTATTACTGAGTGAGGGCCTATAACTGTATTGTTATTGATTGGGGAACTATATGGGGAATATTTACTGAGTGGCGTCCTATATGGAACATAATTACTGAGTGGGGGGCTGTAAGGGGAATTATTACTTAGTGGGGCCTGTGTGGGGCATTATTACTGAGTGGGAGTATATATAGAGCAATACTACTGAGTGGGGGCCTATATGGGGCTATATAACTGAATGGGAGCCTAAACAGAGCATTACTACTGAGGAGGAGCCTGTGTGGGACATTATTACTGAGAGGGAGCTTATATGGAGCATTATTACTGAGTGAGTGGGAGGGGTCCGCGAGGGGCACTATTACTGAGTGGGGGCCTATATTGATATTATTACTGATTGGGGGCCTATTATGGGACATTATTAGGGATTGAGAGGCTTTATGGTGCATTATTACTGAATGGGAGCCTATATGGACCATTACTACTAAGTAAGGGCGTATATAAAGCATGAATGGTAGCCTATATGGAGCATAACTTAGTAGAGGCCTATATGGGTCATTATTACTGGGTGGGGGTCAATATGAAGCATTACACTCGACAACATGTTTGTGTTTCTTACAGAGTTTTGTGCTCAGATTTTGACTGTCAGGAACAGATTTACAGACAATAACCTTAACAGTAAGACATAATTGCAGTTACATGTATTTCATAGATGTACTTATAAGACAGTAAATCCTGGATAGGGTAACATATAGTTAAAAGCAGGACATAAGATCACCATGTGGCAGATGTAGAATAACAAAGAACTTTAATAAATAGCATGAAAATATGAGAAGTTAGATGCAATGTTGGCACAAGTCATTTATTTCTTTTATGTCCGCCTGTATTCTCCTTTGGAATATTCCAGCAGTAATCAGCCGGCATCGCAGGCACCTGCTTTCATTTATACCATTCTTCAATTGCACGTATGTCCTGGTGAAATCTTTCACATGCTCATCTGATAAGTCACCGCATCTCTCCGGGAAGTATTGTTAGACAGTTTGAATAAATGAGGCCAATGGTTTTAATGGTCAATATACTGTAACAAACTGGTACAATATTGAATACCCAACTTTCTTTTGATGTCTAAAACTTAATTTTCTTGCCTGGCAGTTTTGGTTGCTGTATTTAGGTTCAGCTCCCTGAATATAGGTAATATAGGCCAATATGGGGAATTATTACTGAAGTGGGGGTAAAAGAGGAGCATTATTATTGAGTTGGGGCACATTTATTGTGTGTAGGTTACAAAAAGTTGCACTTGCTATGTGGAAAGCACAAAAGGAGGGATACTGTTATTCTGTGGCTCACTTCAGGTGGCATTACTGCTATCTGAGGCACTATGAATGACGAGATTATATAGAAGTTTGGAAAATGAAGCTAGATCGCTTGAAAATTAAGGAGTCTAGGATGTGTCTAATTCTGCAAAGATAAGTTGTGTTCAGGAGAAGTCATCATGACGGTCTGGCCCAGATAAAGAAAAAGTGGAAGTGAATAACTCCAGTCAGAGGCGACATCACCTGTCATCACTGGATATAACAGTACTGTAATCATTTATATGGTCTGCTAAGTGCCTGTGTAGATCTGGTATAGGCAGCTATATTTTCACTGCGTGTGTTTTGCTTTTGTTTTTTTTTTTGGGGGGGGGGGGGGTTGGGGGGGTAATATTGGTTTTTGTGTGGCGTATTTTTCAGCAACACAATGTTGTGGTAATATGTGTTCATGATCTGGGGGTATTATTTGGCCCTCTTATAGTGTTATTATTGGTAATATTGATCTTTTTGTAGTGGTCTTCATTCAGCGATAGTATGTTGGTATTAATCTGTGGTGGTAATATGTAGTCATGGTCTGAGGGTATTATTTGACCCTCATATAGAGTTATTATTGGTAATATTCATGTTTGTAGTGGTATCCATTCAGTGACAGTACATTGGTAACAATCACTCTGTAGTGGTGATATGTGAACCTGGTTTGGTGGTACAGTTTGGCCTTTACATAGTGCTATTATTAGTAATATTAGTTTTGGTATAGTGGTCCTGTTCCACGTGAATCTAAGACTGTAAAGCAATCTATTAGGCGGTACTAAAGGCTCAGCCTATGAGTCATACAGCTGTGGCATGCCTGGGGTTCTTTCCTAGGCCTTTGTCTGCTATAGTTACCCATCGGCATCCTGCAATTGCATTTGTGGGGGGCCAAGGGGGACAGAGTCTAACCACTTAGTCTTACCACTTAGATGCCATGGTCACTATTGACCGTGGCATCTAGGTAGTTAAATGACAGGGATCAGAGTCTTTCTGATCGCTGCCATTACAGTGAGAGCACGGCTGTTATTCAGCACAGGGATCATGCATGCACAGGATACATGACATAAATGTCTGCCATAGCAGCTACAGACAAGCCATTCTATGATGTTAATGTACGTAAAAGAAGCTTAACGGGTTGGAAATAGGAGGTGCCTTAATGTACAGCGTCAGTTCTAACATGTTCTGTGCTTCTTAGTAAATTTGGTGCGGTGAGCTAAGCACGCCGAAAAGGCCTCTCCCCTCTTACCACCTTCTTGGCTGCGGTAGGAGATTTTCTGACCCCTACTTACTTGTATTTGCCCCACTTGCTGACGGTTTGGGCCCACCTACAACATTGGGCCACTTTGTAATTTTTTTCTAAGGCCACTTTGACTGTTTAGGACCCCATAGTCTAACTTTGAAGGGGGCACCACTTGACCATGACGAAATGCACATGGATAATGCACACACTAATTTTATAGTACATGGTGATAGCATAGTATAGGGATACGTTCACAGTGACATCGCACTACAGGAATAACATTCACACTAGTCGTGGACTAGTATAGAGTTATTAATATAGGGATGTCACAGTACATGCATCAGAATAGACAATAAAAAGTGCAATAGATCAAGCTCTAAATATTTGCTATCAGAAGCTTAAACCTACCTTAATTAGCAAAGTGTTATTATGGGAACAAACGTCCTGGTCACAGTTCTCACAGCATTGTTCAGGTAATCCTTCATCTGACTCATCCTAAAAAATAAATTTCGATATTTGATCATTATCCATTCAGATCATCCCAAGAGAATCAGCAAGGAAATAGGGATAATTCTGTTAGTGTTCCTTGGGGGATATATATATATATATATATATATATATATATATATATATATATATATATATATATACAAATAGCTTTCTGACAGAAGTACTGTGTTTCCCCGAAAATAAGATAATATATAAATTTTTGCCCCAAAAGAGGCACTAGGTCTTATTGTCGTGGATGTCTTATTATACCTACCTAGCAGGCTCAGTCCAGGTTCCTCCCACTGCTCTCCAGAACTACGACGCGGTTTCTGCAGTCCTCGGCCACCCACAAAAGATAACTTCCTGTTTACGGGATTTATAAGTCCAGCTTCCAGGAAGCAATGGCTCTGATTGGTTCTTTGAGTGCTGCTCAGCCAATCAATGCAGCACTCGATGAACCAATGCGATGGCTGTGATTGTTTCATCGAGCGCTGCAATGATTGGTTCTTCAAGCGCTGCTCAGCCTATCACAGGCATTGCTTCCTGGAGGAGGGATTAATGAATCCCGTAATCAGGAAGTGAGGCCTTAGTCAGACGGGCGTTTTTTCGCGCGATTTGAGGATCGCTTGACGGATGCGCATCCGCAAATCGCGTGACCGGTGCGCGCAAGTCGCCCGCAAATCACCCGAAAATCTGCTCCTAGCCGCGTTTCATTAGAAACGGGCCGGAGCTGTCCAGCGCATTGCATTCAATGGAGACGGCAATAGAGCCGCCTCCATTTAAAGCAATGCGCTGCGGGCGAGCCCGGGATGAATTGTCGGTAAGGGCTTAAATATATAAGCCCTTCCCTGCAATTCATCCTAAAATGTGTTAAAATAAAAAAAAAATGTATACTCACCTTCTCCCGGCAGCCGGAGCTCCGCTCGGCCATCCTGCAGTGGGTGTGAAGGGGGTGTGAGTCAGACCTGCCCCCTGATTGGCTCAGCGCTGAGCCAATCAGAGGCATGCCTCACTCACACCCATTCATGAATTCATGAATGGATGTGAGTCAGACCTGCCCCTGATTGGCTCAGCGCTGAGAGGCAGCAGTCACTCACCCATTCATGAATTCATGAATGGGTGTGTGAGTGAAACCGGCCTCTGATTGGTCAGGGCTGTGACCAATCAGAGGCAGATCATTCAGCAGGCGAGGATTTTAAAGCCCCGCCGGCTGAATAGTGCCGAGAAGCAGTTCAGGAGAACTGACAGCGGCCGCGGCAGAACTCCGGCTGCAGCGGAAAGGTGAGTATACAATTTTTTTTTATTTTAACACATTTTAGGATGAATTGCAGGGAAGGGCTTATATATTTAACCCCTTCCCGACAATTCACCCCGCGCACGCCGGCAGCCCATTGCTTTCAATGGAGCGGCTGTATTGCCGCTCCATTGAATTCAATGGGCAAACATCGTTCTTCTCTGCCACAGCTGTTACAGCTGTGGCAGAGAAGAATGATTTGTCTTCTATATGTTCTCAATGGGGTCGGCTCTGCTGCCGCCGGCCCCATTGAGCGCATATACAGAAGAGAACAGGAATCGCAGATTGCAGATAGGTGCGATCTGCGATTTTTTGTTTTATAATTTATCGGACGAGCGCATAAAAAGCGCTCATGTGTTTGATACCATTGCAAAGCAATGGTTTTATAAAATCGCCGGACGCATGCGCATGCGCAAATCGCTGCTAAAAACACCCGTCTGACTAAGGCCTGATCTTGTATGCGGTGGCCGAGGACTTTGGTTACCATGCTAGAGTTCTGAAGAGCATCAGGAGGGACCAAGCCTGCTAGGTAATGTATTCCTTTTTTTATGTAACGCAGCTAGGATTTATTTTCAAGGTAGGTCTTATTTTTGAGGAAACAGTGTAAGTGTCTTATTCATTTACATATCTACTCTTGAATATCACTATACGGCTTCATTCATCTCACTACTGGGGCATACAGCTGGTGGATATATTGTTATTTTTAATTCCTAAAACACATAACGAAACAGTATGCGAACATTGTAAGCAACTATACGGCAATGCACTTGTTTAGGTCTGCCATTGCTAGCATTATAAAAGAGAATTTGGGGTGAGCAACGTTGTACAATGAAATCCTAGGGAGTTGCAGTAAATGTTTTATCTCTTAGCTCCTCCTAATGGCAGTTACGGATAAGCAGATTTGTATTCTTTACATGGCATGGGATTAAAGCTCCTGCTCCTGCAATGTAGCAAGAGCTAGTCGAGTTTTCATCTGTCAGTCACAGCCGAGGACCTGGAGGAGAATGCAGAAGTGTTTTCTAACCACTTCTGCATTTTCTCTTTCAGGCTACATAGCGCTCAATGAGCACTATGTACTGAATAGCGAAAGTGGAAGTGTCGCTCCCGCTATTCGACCTGGCGATCATGTTTCTGCCAGTTGCTCCCCGCCACAGCATAAATGCAGCGTCTTAGCAGACCCAGACCAGTTCTGTTAGTGACTACTTTAACTATAGGGGGGGTGTATTCTCCTGTAACTGGGGCTCCTATGGATGCAAAGGTTACAGTGGAAAAGTGAGAAATTAAAAAAAGGCAATGTGAATGACGCCTAGAGGTCTTATACGATGTCACGGGGGACATAGATGTTAAAAAATATACTTAAAAAATGTAAACATTTTCTTTTATATATATAAAAGACACACCCCAGTTTATCATTACTTATAAAGCTATACGTGCTATAATTCAAAATATATATTACATGGTGATAACAAATGTTCATCTATACCTTGACCAGCTCTGTAGTGTCGAAGAAGCAGACGTTCTTTACACACCTACCACAGCATTGTCCGGGTACTTCTTCATATAAATAACCCTTAAAGATTAATTTTATGGTGAGTTTAATGTACAGTATTTTCCAATAACCAGTGAATGGTTAGTGATTAAAGGCGTTGTCCCACAAAACTAAATTATCACAAATCCACAGGATAGGGCATAACTGATTGGTGGAAGTCCAACCGCTAGGGCTCCCATCACTGACAAGGTTACCAAATGATTGCAGCTGTGGTCATGCATACGCACTACCACTCCATTTATTTTAGTGGGATTGCTGGAGATTAGAGATGAGCGAGCACCAAAATGCTCGGGTGCTCGTTACTCGGGACGAAATTTTCGCAATGCTCGAGGGTTCGTTTCGAGTAACGAACCCCATTGAAGTCAATGGGCGACCCGAGCATTTTTGTATATCGCCGATGCTCGCTAAGGTTTTCGTTTGTGAAAATCTGGGCAATTCAAGAAAGTGATGGGAACGACACAGCAACGGATAGGGCAGGCGAGGGGCACATGTTGGGCTGCATCTCAAGTTCACAGGTCCCACTATTAAGCCACAATAGCGGCAAGAGTGCCCCCCGCACTGTCAGCGTAAAGATCGTTCTCCTCTTCCATAGCTGTAACAGCTGTGGCAGAGAAGAACGATGTTTGCCCATTGAATTCAATGGAGCCAGCAATACAGCAGGTTCCACTGAAAGCAATGGGCTGCCGGCGATCGCAGGATGAATTGTCTGGAAGGGCTTAAATATATAAGCCGTTCCCTGCAATTCATCCAGAAATGTGTTACAATAAAAATATATACCGGCGTATAAGGCGACGGGGCGTATAAGACGACCCCCCAACTGTCACCTTATACGCCGGGAATACAGTGGAGCAAAGAATAAAAATCATTACTCACTTCTTCTGACGTTCTGCGCCGCTCCTGCAGGCTGTCGCTCCCTCCTGGTCCACGGCAGAGCATTGCTTTCTGGACGCAGGGCTTGAAATCCCCGCCTCCAGAAACACAGCCAATCACAGCCATTCAATGACATCATTGTCATTGGCTGTGATTGGCTGAAGGCACGTGTGTTTCTGGAGGCGGGGATTTAAAGCCCTTCGTAGAGAAATCAATGCTCTGCCGGGAACCAGGAGGGAGCGACAGCCTGCAGCAGCGCCACAGAACGTCAGAAGAAGTGAGTAATGATTTTTATTCTTTGCTCCACTGTATTCCCGGCGTATAAGGTGACAGTTGGGGGGTCGTCTTATACGCCCCGTCGCCTTATACGCCGGTATATATTTTTATTGTAACACATTTCTGGATGAATTGCAGGGAAGGGCTTATATATTTAAGACCTTCCCGACAATTCATCCCCGCGCTCACCGGCAGCCCATTGCTTTCAGTGGAACCTGCTGTATTGCTGGTTCCATTGAATTCAATGGGCAAACATCGTTCTTCTCTGCCACAGCTGTTACAGCTGTGGCAGAGAAGAATGATTTGTCTTCTATATGTTCTCAATGGGGTCGGCGCTGCTGCCGCCGGCCCCATTGAGAGCATATAGAGAAGATTTATGGCCTTAAGAAGGACCGTTGGGGTTCTTGAAACCTAAAATCACTCCTAACACTCTCCCTATAGCAGCTCCACCAAGATACCACTTTCCCTGAACTAATGTCAGAATGCATCTGTGGCGAGCCGCGGGAAGGGCAGATTTTAATACTCGAGTGACACCTAATCTTGCCAGCCACTCACTGCAGGGGGGTGGTATAGGGCTTGAACGTTGCAGGGGGAAGTTGTAATGCCTTCCCTGTCTTTCTATTGGCCAGAAAAGCGCGCAAATTTCTCAGGGAAGAAAATGAAAGTAACCCGAACACCGCGTGGTATTCGTTACGAGTAACGAGCATCTCGAACACCCTAATACTCGAACGAGTATCAAGCTCGGACGAGTATGCTCGCTCATCTCTACTGGAGATAGATGACCACTTGTACTTGACTATCTCCGACAGACCCATTGAAATGAATGGAGCAGTGTTAGCCATACTTTGCTGCTCCATTCATTAGGGGTCCTTCTGGACATTTATTCTTCAGATCGGTGGACATCACAGCGGTCAAACTATCACTGATCACACAGTTAACCCCTGTCCTGTGGATTTCAAATAATTTGCAGTTACGGCACAACTTCTTTAAATATTGTATACAATCCATTACCCACAAAGAAAAATATTTCAGGTCTCCTCTATTTCAGGCCTCGAAGGTCAAGCATTTTTTTGTTTATCATGTTTTAGTACTTTTGAACAACAAAAACATGTTTTATGGAAATAAAAAGTCATTTTCATGTCTCCGTATTCTGAGAGCTACAACTTTTTTATTTTTCAATGTTGCCGCCTAAGAACTGAGGTCATTACGATTGGGGTGGTGCCAAATGTTTTGCATGCTACAGCGTTTTAATGAAATAGTAATTAATAATAATTTTAAAGATATTTTTATTTTATTTCCCTTTCGGTGAGACTTCTTTTTGATTCCTTTTATTAAATTAAATTTTACATTGTTTTTGTCCCTTTAGGGGACTTGAAGCAGCAAACGCTTGGTCACATACAAAATGCTTTGGAATATATATATTGCCTGTCACTGGTATACTTGACCAGCAATCTATTAGGCTATGTCTCTGGCATGCTCTATCAGGCAGAAACTCATGGCTGCCATAACATTTGTTAGACCCCTGGATGTCATGTTAACCCATTAGAGCCACACATATCATGGGGTGCCGATGGACAGACGGAGTAAGCCACATCCCTCTACCAAACGCCTTAGATGTTACCACCGCAATTGACCGCCATGATCATTACAGTAGGAATTGTCTGTCAATCACTGCTGACCCCCCATGGTGATCAAAAGGGTACAGCTTCTGTGCAATCACTGTGATGTACAAAGTGTCCTAATTAAAGTCATGGTGCGTCATGAGGTTCAAAGGGACAAAACATCATAGCAATCATAAAAATTAATTCCAGGATATGTTGACCCTTGTCAATGAAAACCGCTTTACTTATGGTTTATAGACCACTCCCTTTCTCAAAACCATGTAAGATGGTTATACTTACATTTAAAAAGGCAATCTATTGAGTGCACTTACCAGCGGGCAATTTATATCACACTCTATCCTTGTGCACGACACTATTGGAGTATCTTCTAACATTATGCACCTGCATTCTTGACAGCTCTGTGTATCCTTCGACACTAAGGATCCCTCCTGAAAATGCGCAAGTTATTTTTAACTATATCAAAATTTTGATTTTGCGGATACTATAAAAACATGGCATAAAACTGTAATTTGCTATAATTATAATTAGCTTTAAATTGAAATCAATAACATCTATATAGCACTGCTAATAAGAGCAACCATTACATTGAAAATGGGAACTAGAGATGTGCAAATATGTGAGCATTTCACCATGGGGGATTTTCTTATTCCAAAAGCTATGTATGCTATATAAAAGACCACAGAGAATGCAGTGCTGAAGCATGAATCTATAGCTTAACAAAAGGTACAGCTCTACAGCAGAAAATGTGTTGCCAACGGATAGTGTTGAGTAAACCGAACCACTTGAACACTGTTATGGGTCAAACATTGCTAAAAGTTTGGTTCTGCACTAACTTGAACCCACCAAAATGATGATGATGATGATGATGATGAAAGAAGAGGAGAAGGAAAATGAGGAGGAGGAAGATGAGGAAAAAGAAGAAAAGCAGGAAGTAGAAGAGGAAGAAGAAGAGGAGGAATAGTAGTTCAGTGGTTAGCACTGTAGACTTGCAGTGTTGGTGTCCTAGGTTCCAACCTGATTAAGGACAACATCTGTATGGAGTTTGTATTTCCTCGTTGTGTTTGTGTCGGTTTCTTTATAATAATAACCACATTTATTTATATAGAACAGAAGAAAGATGAGAAAACCTAGTTTTATTACTCTTAGACAGTGTTATATCCAGTTTTAAGGGTAATGGCAAAGTTCCGGTTAGGTTCGAAGTAATTCGGATCAAACGGAACCTTTTGCCTAGGTTTGGTGAATCAGCTGCACCAAACTTTTTAAAAGTTCACTCAACACTACCATAAAAGCAAATGTACAAAAGTCTTGTTAATCTGCAGGAGTGATTTAAAATTCAAACAAAAGCTTTTGGAAAAAGATGGCTGGGCTGGGTCATTAGGGCGGAAGTTGCTCTTACTTAGTGGCTTTGCTCTAGGTAAGACCAGTTTCACACTAGTGTACTGTTATATGCCCGTAATATGGATCCATCATACGGATGTATTACAGATAACAATGCAACCGTATGTCATCTGTATTTCAATAGCATTTGACCTGCATTTGCTGTCTTTGCTTTGATTTTCTACTCGCCAAATACAGATCCATATTTATCCAATAGAATATAATACCAATGAATGCAAATGCAGGGCAAAACTAGACAAAATTAGTGCATACTATGGTTTTAAAACATGGACAGGAAAAATAAAGCCATGTGAATAGATACATACATTTACAATAGCTCCATGCTATGATCCGCAAAACACGGATCAAATATGGAATTAAAATCCATTAATCTAAAACCTGCCTAATAAAGAGGGAGCCTAGACAATCCACTATTAAGAGGATAACACACAATATACTAACAGGTTGAAAGTATCATTTAATGCATGCTCTACTTCCACTGATGTCCGAATACTTCATTAGGCTGGGGAATAGCATTGCAGCTGCAGTCCCAAAAAATGCATTGAGTTTTACATTCACAGTAAATACATGGAATTATCATGTATTTTGGATATCAGTCGCCATTAAGTAGATATCACACAACCAAAAAGCTATAAAACTGTTGCATTACCATTGAAGTGCATGAAAATACAAATAAATGATAAGCAAAGTAAGCAATAACAAATATTTGTCCAAAAAAATCCAGCGCCTAGAAGAAGTTGTCGTTTTGCTGTAAAGCTCGGCATGCAGTTACCTCACAGGCGGATAGACAAATGATTACAGTTGTGGCATGATTAGATAAACGGTTTTACCACTTGAAGCCCTAAAAGGTATTTCACCTTTGACCTATAAAGAGGCTCTCGGAGGCTCCTTGTGTGTAGTGACCTCTTCTTCCGCTTGTGTAGAGCTTGTTGACCACTAGACGCCTCTACGACGCAATCAAAGAGATTTCGTCTAGGTAGAGTTTAAGAAGGGGCACATTACAGGAATGCCCTTCACAGTAAGGAAAATTTAAAACATGTAAACTTTATTAAATTAATTTAAGAATGGCGACACTAATGGGCAACAAACATAAAGGGTTCCAAAATCCAACTGGATAGGAACGATGCGAGGAGTGTATGAACACAGGAAACTACTTGATGCTAATGAAGCTAATGGTCGTTTGTGTGTATATTAACTCCTATGAAAAAGGTCCATAAACTATGTTTCTGGATTTCACAGTTAACCCAAACTCATATCTTAGTGGACATGCATGAGTGTCTTAAATGTCTCCTAGAGACCACTTGTTGAAGACTCTGGAGAATGGCGTAATGGCACATAGACGCTCATGTGATATCTTTGCTGATGTGGATTACTGTGGACTTAGTAATGACAGTAGAGTTTCCTTCTCGGAGCACAGCTCTAAAGGAGTACTGTTTGATTATGAATCACGTAGGTGTGTTAGATTCAAAAGAGATGGAAAGTTTTTTCCTTTCGTAATGTTAGCTCGACGCGTTTCTCCGCCAGATAGCAGCGGTTCATCAGGAGTACTTAGATTAGAAGGAACTGATTCGCTAGAAGGTTAAGCTGGACTGTTTGCTACTATCATGTATCAGTCTATATGTACTAAGATTGAGGTTGTATAAGTGCTAGAACACAACCTGATAGCTAAAGAGAGATGACGGTAAGCTATTATATTGTTGTTCGATGAGGTCACCCAAGCAAATAAGAAGTGCCTCTTGCTTAAACTGTGTCATACAGTGCTGTGTAGATAGCTAGCACTAGTTGTCTAATTATTGAGCTGGTGACACTGATACGTGGCAACTCTAGCCTCAGAGAAGATGAATAGATATGTAGTACAAAAGACTTCTCCTAGCTGGGAAAACCACTTAGATGCGAGTGGCTTGCCAGCATACAGAGTATCAGTTGGCTCTAGCTTTCTAATATACAGCACCTAATAGTGGTGCAGATTCAAAGCTAAAGCTGCAGCCAGTAAACTCCCTTAATGCTCAATGTGGCAATAAGAGGAACCAGCAGAGCGACTCAGGTTAGAGTTAGCTCACTAAACCTTACAAAAACCCAAGGCTTTAGATGGTTGGCCCATATGGGTTGTTATAGCAGGTAAGAGAGCATGAGAAACATAGTGCTAAGAGCAAAAGAGCAGAGCCTCCGGCCTGGATGGTAGGACAGGGCGTTACAGGAATGCAAGAAGCTGAATGGTCGTATCAATGAATTGCCCGCCACCTGGGTCATTTTGACAAGACTGTTAGGAGGTGTTGGGACCAGTTGATGTCTTAGGACACACACAAAAGGCAACCGAGCTCAGGACACCCTCGACAGACCACCAGTAGAGAGGATAGTCTGATTTTCTGACAAGCACGAGCAGCTTCAACTCATTGTATCGAAAGACAGGTGGTACCACCCCTGTGTCTGTTGGAACCATTTCCTGGAGCTTGGTTGAAGAGCATTGGTCTCACAGCACCCATTACATGTACTGCATTTGACACCCACATATCATTGCCTCTTTTTTCAGTGGTGTTGTTAACGATGAAACTGGACTACCATGAAGTGGAACCGTGCTGTCTACAGTGACTAATCCAGGTTTAATTTTGGGCTCCGACGACAGTCACGTTCGTGTCTGGAGACCTAGAAGTCAGCGCCTCAATCCTGCCTTTGCTGTGGAGCAGCACACTGTCACTACTGCTGGTGTGATGGTCTAGAAGGGGGGGGCAATTGCATATGACAGTTGGTCACCCCTAGTAGTGGTACGAAGGACAATGACAGCACAGTGATATGTTCAGGACATCCTGAAGCCACATGTGTTCCTCTCATGGCCGAGCTTCTGTGAGGCATTTTCAAGCAGGATAATGCTTGGCCGCACACAATAGGGGGTCTCAGGAATGTCTCCACAACATTGCCACACTTCTATGGCCTGCCTGGTAGCCAGATTTATTGCCGATAGAACATGTATGGGATCATTTGGGACGTCAACTTCAACAGTCTATGAGTTTCCCTGATATGAAGGCTCAGTTACAGCAAATGTGGACTGATATTCCACAGGATACCATATAAAACCTGTATGCCTCTAGTGCTCTGCTAGAGGTGGCCCAGCAGAATACTAGAGCCTCCATGTCCACCCATATCACATCTTGTATTGAAGCTAGAGGCGCTACAACAGGGTACTTGAGCCTCCATTCAAGTGTTCAGTTTTCTGCAATAAATGACCCTTTTGTTCTGATATTGTAATCACTTACAGATATCCACTTTACAATCATACAGAGAAATATTCATTCAGTTCTGACAACTACTTCTAGGGGAGGGATTTATTTTGACAATGAGCGTACATGTATTATAGCAACTTAAAATATCATTGTGCTTTTAACATAGTGAAATGTTGGCATTAATAGCAACCCAACATTTATTATATAAATGTTTGAACTCACCTTATATATTGAACCGTCATAAACACAAAAATCAGGCCGTTCTGCATAGAGGGAAATACATATGTAATATATACGCACATACATATAGATAGATAGATAGATAGATAGATAGATAGATAGATAGATAGAGAGAGAGAGATAGATAGATAGATAGATATCACAGTTTCAATGTGTGCTACCTGGGCTTCCTTGAATTTATATACACACTAGCTTACCCGTCGCGCGTTGCTGCGAAGACAGACAGATATACATTCGTTTTTATATATCTAGATAACAACCAATCACAGCGCAGCTTTTTTATGTTACCTCAGTGGTATAATATATAACAACCAATCGCAGCGCAGCTTACATGTTACCTCAGCTTTATAATATATAACACCCAATCACAGCGCAGCTTTCACGTTACCTCAGCAGTATAAAATATAACAACCAATCACAGTGCAGCTTTCATGTTACCTCAGCAGTAAGAGAAATAACAACCAATCACAGCGCAACTTTTATTCTACCTCAGCAATATGTTAATATGGAAATTCGTTTTAGATTTAAATTTTGATGTGAGTCCATGTGAAATTTGCATTAAAATTCATGTCAAAATGCACATGTAATACACGATTTCATCCTGCTCATTTGAAGAGGTAAAATTTGTGATGTAAATCCCTATGGGAGTGTGCTTGCATCGACTGAATTAAAAGAGCCATACTGGCCTATCGCCCTCTGACTTCTTATGGTGACAATGTGGGAACGAGAAGTCAGTAAATATAAAAATGAAACCCCTTCAGCAAGACTCATCCCATTAGCACCATAATTTAGTTTATGGTGGTTATAGGTGGTGCTAGGTTCCCTTTAAGCAGGCTGAGAATTGGTATAGTACAGAGATATAAAAGTGAGAACTGGAGGAATTTGAGTTGATGTTTTAATTGAACATTGTTTTTCAGAGCATAGAATGCTTTTACTTTTTACAGCTTTTATATGTCACTGACTACAAACTACCAAACTTATAAAAACTCCAGTGCAGCAAAAAGAGAAACCACTAGTAGAATGACATATGTGTACATGCATTTATCTGGTGGACGCTTATGGAATTACATTTTCAATGCAACATTAAACAGTAACTTCACTTTAAAAAAAACCCATTCCATTCCATAGCAACATGTCAATAGTTTTGATCAGTTGTGGTTCGGGTGCTGAGAACCCCACTGATCGCTGAAATGAAGGGGCAGAAGCGCTACATCAATCACTATGCCCCTTCAGCTGTCATTGGTAATTGTGGGCTGCTTTTGGCAGCCGAGGATGGACAAAGCAGTCAAGTAACAATCATAGCTAAAGGGTCACAGCACTCATATGAGCAGTTCTGCCCCTTTATTTCAGCGATCAGTGGGGGTCTCAGCACCCGGACCTCAACTGATCATAACTTATCACATGTTGCTATGGTATGTTAATTTTTTTTTTAAGTGAAGTTACTGGTTAAGGGCTCAGTCAGATAAGCAATTTTTTGCGCGCACCTATGCACGCAAAAAAAGAATGCACTCAACGGATGAGCAAAATGCGCGTGACCGAAAGTCTGTGCATATGCTCCATTCCCTGGATCTGCTGTGCTTGTACAAGTGCAGCTGCTCCAGGAAGGTCCCTGCTTCCAGAAAGCACTGCCTCAGATTGACTGAGCACGGTGACCAATCAGAGGCCACGCTCAGCTGTCATTCAATGGCTGAGCGCAACCTCTGACTGGTCACAGTGCTCAGCCAATCAGAAGCAGTGCTTTCTGGAGGCATGGATTTTTAAATCCCCAGCCACCAAAATACAGAAGAAGAATTTCCAGGGAGCGGCAGAAAGAAGCCGCACCGGAGCGCTAGGCGATGTATTATTTTTTTTTTTTTCTGTCTACTTGGGCTTATTTTCAGGTAATGGATTATATTTCAAACCCTTCCCCGAAAATCACTTCTGGGGTTGCCTGCATCTCACTGCTATCGAGGGGCTAGCTGCAGAGACAGTCCTTGAAAGCAATGCAGTAGCACTGTGGTCCTCTGCCACAGCTGGTGACAGCTGTGGCAGGGGATTCTTTAACCCCAGCGGGTTGTCCCCTCATCACTGAGCACTGTGACAGTGCTATCACAGTGTTTAGTGATGAGGGGACTCCCTGCAGAGATTCTTTATGTGTGCTGGTTAGGTCTGTGCTGCTCATGAGAGGCACGGATGTCCTATCTTTTGCAGGTGTGCATATTTTGTGTCTGTTCTTTCATATGAGAGATGTTGTGTAGCCTAAAAGAACCCATTGGAAACCATGGGCTTCACATACATGCATTTTGGAGCAATGATTTGGTAGCGAGATTTTGTAGCCCGTGTGAAAGAGGCCTTAATGAAAAGTGAGGAATTTAAGCTCTGTTCACAAATCGTGAACTACTTTTGATGTATCAATAGGTCCCCCATTCAGCCAGTATGTACTGGAATAACTTTTATCACACTGTATGGAATAGTATAGTACATGTGGTGTGCTTCAAAGCCTCTGTGAGTAAGCATTGCAGCCAGGGGCGTAACTATAGAGGATGCAGGGGATGCGGTTGCACCCGGGCCCAGAAGACTTGGGGGCCCATAAGGCCTCTCTTCTCCATATAGGGAGCCCAGTACTATGAATAAAGCATTATAGTTGGGGGCCCCATTCCAGGTTTTGCATTGGGGCTTTAAGTTACGCCTCTGATTGCAGCCAAAAATGAACTGTGATGTTGGGTATGGGTGATGGAATGAAACAACAGCAGGAGAGTGGAGTATTCAACGATTGGTTCTCCCCACAGGTGAAACCTTAGCAGAAGCCTGGGGCGGAGCGAAAAAAAAATGGTTAGAATTGGCTTGCAAAGGGTGGAGGGTGTGAATGGACAGAGAAAGGGGTGTGCTGAATGCTGTAGAGGGGCTGCTGTGGGGGAGTCTGGTCAGAACCGAAAAGATTGCAAGCTGAGTAGTAAAGACATACTTGCTACTAAACAGCAGTAAAGCATTCTACATGCTGGGGTCAGACTGTAGGAACGTCAAGAGAGAAATGCTGGTAGAAGGAACCTTCCTCAGCAGGGGGCCACAGGTATCGAGAAGAGCCTAGCACTCTCAGTTAATAGGCTTTCCACTTAAGCATGTCTGGAGTCTGCATATATAGTATACAATGGGGAATATGAAGGATACAGTCTAGCATATTGGAGGGTTATGGTCTGAGGTCTGTAGGGCAGGGGGCTTGAGGTCAATAATTTTATTTAGAAGGTCTGGTGCAGGGCCAGATTGTAATTGGAGCAACTGAAGCACTGGTTACAGGTCCCATGTCCCACCTTATTCAGAGAAGGGCCACAACTCCTGTCTGCTCTCTCATAGCTTTAGCATGGGGACTACTGACATTCTTCACGCAAGACTTTCATCTCCCCGGCCATATTATAGATGTTATAGATTACAGCAGTAGGAACATTGCCTTGTTTTGTTAACATTTATTACTGATTGCTTTTATGGGGGTACTCGGATAAAATGATTTGTCACTAAGGGCTACATGGCTTAAAAAGGTTAAAAAGACTGTTTTAGTAAACGAACATTCCATGTACATGCAAAAAATGAAAAGTATGCTGCATGGAATATATATTTTATGATGGGATTCTATGGGTGTTGTATGCCACTGTATACGGTACCTATACACTGACGCACTTCATAGCCTTCTGTTGGAGGTATACATCAGGAGGGCCTTCAAACTTATACTTCAAAAAAAGTCTTTCAAATAAAGCATTAGCACACCCCAAATTGAATTGAATCTGTCAAGGGGTGTATTTTTTACTGGTCATCAAAAGCAATAGAAATCTGACACAAACAAGGAAAAAATGCAAGTGTAAGGCTGGGTTCACACTGGGCGTATTCCCGGCGGAAATCCCGCGGTTTGGCCGCAGCAAAAACCGCGAGATTTCCGCCGGGAGAACCGCCGCGGAAAAACCCGCAGTGGCTTTGTAGCAGCCCGGCCGCTCGCTTTCCCGCTGCGACCGGCGCTCCTATAGAGGAGAGCGGCGGAAAGAAAAGATAAATAGACATGCTGCATATTCTGAAACCGTTCCAGCCTGACTTACCACAGCAGATTGGCCGACCCGTGTGGATGAGATTTCTGAGAAATCTCGTCCACATGGCTGGCTAATCCCGAGATTAGTGGCCGTGGGCGTATTTGCCGCGGCGAAATTCCGCGTGGAATTTCCGCGGCAAATCCACCCTGTGTGAACCCAGCCTAAACAGATCATTACAATTTTTACGTCATTTACCAAGAGGAACACCTATGGACTACAATACACATATATTATAAAAGCAAAATCATAGAGGTGAGAGAACAAATGTACAAAGACATAACTCACAGCAAAAGAAGCCAAATATACACCAACTGATACTGCAGGGCAGGCTCAATCATCATATCCCTAGTAGCATGCAATTAGGCGTCCTGCATGCTAATAGGGTATATGGTGATTGAGCCTGTACTGAGTATCAGGTGATGAATGTTTGGCTTCTTTTTCTGTGAGTTATATTATAAAAGTAAAGTTATTAAATCAAAGATAAGCTTACCTGTTACAGTGCTTGTTTTAGTTGTTGTTACAGGTTGATGTGAAGATGTACTGCCTCCCACTATGAAAGGATTAGCAGCGGTCTGGGACTCAGGTGGTGTTATAGAAGATGTCACAGTAGAAATGAATACTGGTCTTGTACCAGATGTACTAATTGATAAAGTTATTGGAGACATAGAGTGACTTGGAATCAATGTAGTAGAATGAGATTCCATAGACTGTGTTTTTGTAGTTATTGCTGCCGTTGTTGGACAATAATACTTGCAACAGTGGCAGCGCAATTCAAAATTGAAGCACATGAAAGAGTTTCCTGGATTATGTTTGTTCCTACATAGTAAACCTGTTTTTTGATCACATGTGACGTTTTGAGGGAGATCTTTAAGTGGTACAGATTGGTAGGAAGTAGCTCTACATTCTATGCCTCTAATGACTTTTCCCTGAGGGCATACCATTATTCCTTTAGACTTTAATCTTTCAAAGCTCTCATCATCTCCTCCTGTCATATTAGACGTTGGATGATTTGTATCGATCCATTGTGACCAGTTACAGTCATATTCTTGACAAGGTGTATAAGTTGTTGTAGTTGCAGTAGGACTGGACGATGTGAGGGATGATGTTGAAAGCTCAGTTTGTGTTGCTTCAGATGTACTCGTTGGTGTGCCTGTTGTGGTTTCAGTTACTGCTGTTGAATAAGAAGGAAAGGTACTCTGTGACTTTGATGGTGTAACTTTGGATGTAGAAGTTCTGGAAGTTGGTGGAGCTGTACCAGTGGAGGATGGGCTCAGAGTTTCAGTTGTAGGAGAGCTGGTGCCATTGTCCGTAATTGATGTAGTAGAATGAGATTCCATAGACTGTGTTTTTGTAGTTATTGGTGCCGTTGTTGGACAATAATACTTGCAACAGTGGCAGCGCAATTCAAAATTGAAGCACATGAAAGAGTTTCCTGGATTATGTTTGTTCCTACATAGTAAACCTGTTTTTTGATCACATGTGACGTTTTGAGGGAGATCTTTAAGTGGTACAGATTGGTAGGAAGTAGCTCTACATTCTATGCCTCTAATGACTTTTCCCTGAGGGCATACCATTATTCCTTTAGACTTTAATCTTTCAAAGCTCTCATCATCTCCTCCTGTCATATTAGACGTTGGATGATTTGTATCGATCCATTGTGACCAGTTACAGTCATATTCTTGACAAGGTGTATAAGTTGTTGTAGTTGCAGTAGGACTGGACGATGTGAGGGATGATGTTGAAAGCTCAGTTTGCGTTGCTTCAGATGTACTCGTTGGTGTGCCTGTTGTGGTTTCAGTTACTGCTGTTGAATAAGAAGGAAAGGTACTCTGTGACTTTGATGGTGTAACTTTGGATGTAGAAGTTCTGGAAGTTGGTGGAGCTGTACCAGTGGAGGATGGGCTCAGAGTTTCAGTTGTAGGAGAGCTGGTGCCATTGTCCGTAATTGATGTAGTAGAATGAGATTCAGTAGACTGTGTTTTTGTAGTTATTGGTGCCGTTGTTGGACAATAATACTTGCAACAGTGGCAGCGCAATTCAAAATTGAAGCACATGAAAGAGTTTCCTGGATTATGTTTGTTCCTACATAGTAAACCTGTTTTTTGATCACATGTGACGTTTTGAGGGAGATCTTTAAGTGGTACAGATTGGTAGGAAGTAGCTCTACATTCTATGCCTCTAATGACTTTTCCCTGAGGGCATACCATTATTCCTTTAGACTTTAATCTTTCAAAGCTCTCATCATCTCCTCCTGTCATATTAGACGTTGGATGATTTGTATCGATCCATTGTGACCAGTTACAGTCATATTCTTGACAAGGTGTATAAGTTGTTGTAGTTGCAGTAGGACTGGACGATGTGAGGGATGATGTTGAAAGCTCAGTTTGTGTTGCTTCAGATGTACTCGTTGGTGTGCCTGTTGTGGTTTCAGTTACTGCTGTTGAATAAGAAGGAAAGGTACTCTGTGACTTTGATGGTGTAACTTTGGATGTAGAAGTTCTGGAAGTTGGTGGAGCTGTACCAGTGGAGGATGGGCTCAGAGTTTCAGTTGTAGGAGAGCTGGTGCCATTGTCCGTAATTGATGTAGTAGAATGAGATTCCATAGACTGTGTTTTTGTAGTTATTGGTGCCGTTGTTGGACAATAATACTTGCAACAGTGGCAGCGCAATTCAAAATTGAAGCACATGAAAGAGTTTCCTGGATTATGTTTGTTCCTACATAGTAAACCTGTTTTTTGATCACATGTGACGTTTTGAGGGAGATCTTTAAGTGGTACAGATTGGTAGGAAGTAGCTCTACATTCTATGCCTCTAATGACTTTTCCCTGAGGGCATACCATTATTCCTTTAGACTTTAATCTTTCAAAGCTCTCATCATCTCCTCCTGTCATATTAGACGTTGGATGATTTGTATCGATCCATTGTGACCAGTTACAGTCATATTCTTGACAAGGTGTATAAGTTGTTGTAGTTGCAGTAGGACTGGACGATGTGAGGGATGATGTTGAAAGCTCAGTTTGCGTTGCTTCAGATGTACTCGTTGGTGTGCCTGTTGTGGTTTCAGTTACTGCTGTTGAATAAGAAGGAAAGGTACTCTGTGACTTTGATGGTGTAACTTTGGATGTAGAAGTTCTGGAAGTTGGTGGAGCTGTACCAGTGGAGGATGGGCTCAGAGTTTCAGTTGTAGGAGAGCTGGTGCCATTGTCCGTAATTGATGTAGTAGAATGAGATTCAGTAGACTGTGTTTTTGTAGTTATTGGTGCCGTTGTTGGACAATAATACTTGCAACAGTGGCAGCGCAATTCAAAATTGAAGCACATGAAAGAGTTTCCTGGATTATGTTTGTTCCTACATAGTAAACCTGTTTTTTGATCACATGTGACGTTTTGAGGGAGATCTTTAAGTGGTACAGATTGGTAGGAAGTAGCTCTACATTCTATGCCTCTAATGACTTTTCCCTGAGGGCATACCATTATTCCTTTAGACTTTAATCTTTCAAAGCTCTCATCATCTCCTCCTGTCATATTAGACGTTGGATGATTTGTATCGATCCATTGTGACCAGTTACAGTCATATTCTTGACAAGGTGTATAAGTTGTTGTAGTTGCAGTAGGACTGGACGATGTGAGGGATGATGTTGAAAGCTCAGTTTGCGTTGCTTCAGATGTACTCGTTGGTGTGCCTGTTGTGGTTTCAGTTACTGCTGTTGAATAAGAAGGAAAGGTACTCTGTGACTTTGATGGTGTAACTTTGGATGTAGAAGTTCTGGAAGTTGGTGGAGCTGTACCAGTGGAGGATGGGCTCAGAGTTTCAGTTGTAGGAGAGCTGGTGCCATTGTCCGTAATTGATGTAGTAGAATGAGATTCAGTAGACTGTGTTTTTGTAGTTATTGGTGCCGTTGTTGGACAATAATACTTGCAACAGTGGCAGCGCAATTCAAAATTGAAGCACATGAAAGAGTTTCCTGGATTATGTTTGTTCCTACATAGTAAACCTGTTTTTTGATCACATGTGACGTTTTGAGGGAGATCTTTAAGTGGTACAGATTGGTAGGAAGTAGCTCTACATTCTATGCCTCTAATGACTTTTCCCTGAGGGCATACCATTATTCCTTTAGACTTTAATCTTTCAAAGCTCTCATCATCTCCTCCTGTCATATTAGACGTTGGATGATTTGTATCGATCCATTGTGACCAGTTACAGTCATATTCTTGACAAGGTGTATAAGTTGTTGTAGTTGCAGTAGGACTGGACGATGTGAGGGATGATGTTGAAAGCTCAGTTTGCGTTGCTTCAGATGTACTCGTTGGTGTGCCTGTTGTGGTTTCAGTTACTGCTGTTGAATAAGAAGGAAAGGTACTCTGTGACTTTGATGGTGTAACTTTGGATGTAGAAGTTCTGGAAGTTGGTGGAGCTGTACCAGTGGAGGATGGGCTCAGAGTTTCAGTTGTAGGAGAGCTGGTGCCATTGTCCGTAATTGATGTAGTAGAATGAGATTCAGTAGACTGTGTTTTTGTAGTTATTGGTGCCGTTGTTGGACAATAATACTTGCAACAGTGGCAGCGCAATTCAAAATTGAAGCACATGAAAGAGTTTCCTGGATTATGTTTGTTCCTACATAGTAAACCTGTTTTTTGATCACATGTGACGTTTTGAGGGAGATCTTTAAGTGGTACAGATTGGTAGGAAGTAGCTCTACATTCTATGCCTCTAATGACTTTTCCCTGAGGGCATACCATTATTCCTTTAGACTTTAATCTTTCAAAGCTCTCATCATCTCCTCCTGTCATATTAGACGTTGGATGATTTGTATCGATCCATTGTGACCAGTTACAGTCATATTCTTGACAAGGTGTATAAGTTGTTGTAGTTGCAGTAGGACTGGACGATGTGAGGGATGATGTTGAAAGCTCAGTTTGCGTTGCTTCAGATGTACTCGTTGGTGTGCCTGTTGTGGTTTCAGTTACTGCTGTTGAATAAGAAGGAAAGGTACTCTGTGACTTTGATGGTGTAACTTTGGATGTAGAAGTTCTGGAAGTTGGTGGAGCTGTACCAGTGGAGGATGGGCTCAGAGTTTCAGTTGTAGGAGAGCTGGTGCCATTGTCCGTAATTGATGTAGTAGAATGAGATTCAGTAGACTGTGTTTTTGTAGTTATTGGTGCCGTTGTTGGACAATAATACTTGCAACAGTGGCAGCGCAATTCAAAATTGAAGCACATGAAAGAGTTTCCTGGATTATGTTTGTTCCTACATAGTAAACCTGTTTTTTGATCACATGTGACGTTTTGAGGGAGATCTTTAAGTGGTACAGATTGGTAGGAAGTAGCTCTACATTCTATGCCTCTAATGACTTTTCCCTGAGGGCATACCATTATTCCTTTAGACTTTAATCTTTCAAAGCTCTCATCATCTCCTCCTGTCATATTAGACGTTGGATGATTTGTATCGATCCATTGTGACCAGTTACAGTCATATTCTTGACAAGGTGTATAAGTTGTTGTAGTTGCAGTAGGACTGGACGATGTGAGGGATGATGTTGAAAGCTCAGTTTGCGTTGCTTCAGATGTACTCGTTGGTGTGCCTGTTGTGGTTTCAGTTACTGCTGTTGAATAAGAAGGAAAGGTACTCTGTGACTTTGATGGTGTAACTTTGGATGTAGAAGTTCTGGAAGTTGGTGGAGCTGTACCAGTGGAGGATGGGCTCAGAGTTTCAGTTGTAGGAGAGCTGGTGCCATTGTCCGTAATTGATGTAGTAGAATGAGATTCAGTAGACTGTGTTTTTGTAGTTATTGGTGCCGTTGTTGGACAATAATACTTGCAACAGTGGCAGCGCAATTCAAAATTGAAGCACATGAAAGAGTTTCCTGGATTATGTTTGTTCCTACATAGTAAACCTGTTTTTTGATCACATGTGACGTTTTGAGGGAGATCTTTAAGTGGTACAGATTGGTAGGAAGTAGCTCTACATTCTATGCCTCTAATGACTTTTCCCTGAGGGCATACCATTATTCCTTTAGACTTTAATCTTTCAAAGCTCTCATCATCTCCTCCTGTCATATTAGACGTTGGATGATTTGTATCGATCCATTGTGACCAGTTACAGTCATATTCTTGACAAGGTGTATAAGTTGTTGTAGTTGCAGTAGGACTGGACGATGTGAGGGATGATGTTGAAAGCTCAGTTTGCGTTGCTTCAGATGTACTCGTTGGTGTGCCTGTTGTGGTTTCAGTTACTGCTGTTGAATAAGAAGGAAAGGTACTCTGTGACTTTGATGGTGTAACTTTGGATGTAGAAGTTCTGGAAGTTGGTGGAGCTGTACCAGTGGAGGATGGGCTCAGAGTTTCAGTTGTAGGAGAGCTGGTGCCATTGTCCGTAATTGATGTAGTAGAATGAGATTCCATAGACTGTGTTTTTGTAGTTATTGGTGCCGTTGTTGGACAATAATACTTGCAACAGTGGCAGCGCAATTCAAAATTGAAGCACATGAAAGAGTTTCCTGGATTATGTTTGTTCCTACATAGTAAACCTGTTTTTTGATCACATGTGACGTTTTGAGGGAGATCTTTAAGTGGTACAGATTGGTAGGAAGTAGCTCTACATTCTATGCCTCTAATGACTTTTCCCTGAGGGCATACCATTATTCCTTTAGACTTTAATCTTTCAAAGCTCTCATCATCTCCTCCTGTCATATTAGACGTTGGATGATTTGTATCGATCCATTGTGACCAGTTACAGTCATATTCTTGACAAGGTGTATAAGTTGTTGTAGTTGCAGTAGGACTGGACGATGTGAGGGATGATGTTGAAAGCTCAGTTTGCGTTGCTTCAGATGTACTCGTTGGTGTGCCTGTTGTGGTTTCAGTTACTGCTGTTGAATAAGAAGGAAAGGTACTCTGTGACTTTGATGGTGTAACTTTGGATGTAGAAGTTCTGGAAGTTGGTGGAGCTGTACCAGTGGAGGATGGGCTCAGAGTTTCAGTTGTAGGAGAGCTGGTGCCATTGTCCGTAATTGATGTAGTAGAATGAGATTCCATAGACTGTGTTTTTGTAGTTATTGGTGCCGTTGTTGGACAATAATACTTGCAACAGTGGCAGCGCAATTCAAAATTGAAGCACATGAAAGAGTTTCCTGGATTATGTTTGTTCCTACATAGTAAACCTGTTTTTTGATCACATGTGACGTTTTGAGGGAGATCTTTAAGTGGTACAGATTGGTAGGAAGTAGCTCTACATTCTATGCCTCTAATGACTTTTCCCTGAGGGCATACCATTATTCCTTTAGACTTTAATCTTTCAAAGCTCTCATCATCTCCTCCTGTCATATTAGACGTTGGATGATTTGTATCGATCCATTGTGACCAGTTACAGTCATATTCTTGACAAGGTGTATAAGTTGTTGTAGTTGCAGTAGGACTGGACGATGTGAGGGATGATGTTGAAAGCTCAGTTTGTGTTGCTTCAGATGTACTCGTTGGTGTGCCTGTTGTGGTTTCAGTTACTGCAGTTGAATAAGAAGGAAAGGTACTCTGTGACTTTGATGGTGTAACTTTGGATGTAGAAGTTCTGGAAGTTGGTGGAGCTGTACCAGTGGAGGATGGGCTCAGAGTTTCAGTTGTAGGAGAGCTGGTGCCATTGTCCGTAATTGATGTAGTAGAATGAGATTCAGTAGACTGTGTTTTTGTAGTTATTGGTGCCGTGGTTGGACAATAATACTTGCAACAGTGGCAGCGCAATTCAAAATTGAAGCACATGAAAGAGTTTCCTGGATTATGTTTGTTCCTACATAGTAAACCTGTTTTTTGATCACATGTGACGTTTTGAGGGAGATCTTTAAGTGGTACAGATTGGTAGGAAGTAGCTCTACATTCTATGCCTCTAATGACTTTTCCCTGAGGGCATACCATTATTCCTTTAGACTTTAATCTTTCAAAGCTCTCATCATCTCCTCCTGTCATATTAGACGTTGGATGATTTGTATCGATCCATTGTGACCAGTTACAGTCATATTCTTGACAAGGTGTATAAGTTGTTGCAGTTGCAGTAGGACTGGACGATGTGAGGGATGATGTTGAAAGCTCAGTTTGCGTTGCTTCAGATGTACTCGTTGGTGTGCCTGTTGTGGTTTCAGTTACTGCTGTTGAATAAGAAGGAAAGGTACTCTGTGACTTTGATGGTGTAACTTTGGATGTAGAAGTTCTGGAAGTTGGTGGAGCTGTACCAGTGGAGGATGGGCTCAGAGTTTCAGTTGTAGGAGAGCTGGTGCCATTGTCCGTAATTGATGTAGTAGAATGAGATTCCATAGACTGTGTTTTTGTAGTTATTGGTGCCGTTGTTGGACAATAATACTTGCAACAGTGGCAGCGCAATTCAAAATTGAAGCACATGAAAGAGTTTCCTGGATTATGTTTGTTCCTACATAGTAAACCTGTTTTTTGATCACATGTGACGTTTTGAGGGAGATCTTTAAGTGGTACAGATTGGTAGGAAGTAGCTCTACATTCTATGCCTCTAATGACTTTTCCCTGAGGGCATACCATTATTCCTTTAGACTTTAATCTTTCAAAGCTCTCATCATCTCCTCCTGTCATATTAGACGTTGGATGATTTGTATCGATCCATTGTGACCAGTTACAGTCATATTCTTGACAAGGTGTATAAGTTGTTGTAGTTGCAGTAGGACTGGACGATGTGAGGGATGATGTTGAAAGCTCAGTTTGCGTTGCTTCAGATGTACTCGTTGGTGTGCCTGTTGTGGTTTCAGTTACTGCTGTTGAATAAGAAGGAAAGGTACTCTGTGACTTTGATGGTGTAACTTTGGATGTAGAAGTTCTGGAAGTTGGTGGAGCTGTACCAGTGGAGGATGGGCTCAGAGTTTCAGTTGTAGGAGAGCTGGTGCCATTGTCCGTAATTGATGTAGTAGAATGAGATTCCATAGACTGTGTTTTTGTAGTTATTGGTGCCGTTGTTGGACAATAATACTTGCAACAGTGGCAGCGCAATTCAAAATTGAAGCACATGAAAGAGTTTCCTGGATTATGTTTGTTCCTACATAGTAAACCTGTTTTTTGATCACATGTGACGTTTTGAGGGAGATCTTTAAGTGGTACAGATTGGTAGGAAGTAGCTCTACATTCTATGCCTCTAATGACTTTTCCCTGAGGGCATACCATTATTCCTTTAGACTTTAATCTTTCAAAGCTCTCATCATCTCCTCCTGTCATATTAGACGTTGGATGATTTGTATCGATCCATTGTGACCAGTTACAGTCATATTCTTGACAAGGTGTATAAGTTGTTGTAGTTGCAGTAGGACTGGACGATGTGAGGGATGATGTTGAAAGCTCAGTTTGCGTTGCTTCAGATGTACTCGTTGGTGTGCCTGTTGTGGTTTCAGTTACTGCTGTTGAATAAGAAGGAAAGGTACTCTGTGACTTTGATGGTGTAACTTTGGATGTAGAAGTTCTGGAAGTTGGTGGAGCTGTACCAGTGGAGGATGGGCTCAGAGTTTCAGTTGTAGGAGAGCTGGTGCCATTGTCCGTAATTGATGTAGTAGAATGAGATTCCATAGACTGTGTTTTTGTAGTTATTGGTGCCGTTGTTGGACAATAATACTTGCAACAGTGGCAGCGCAATTCAAAATTGAAGCACATGAAAGAGTTTCCTGGATTATGTTTGTTCCTACATAGTAAACCTGTTTTTTGATCACATGTGACGTTTTGAGGGAGATCTTTAAGTGGTACAGATTGGTAGGAAGTAGCTCTACATTCTATGCCTCTAATGACTTTTCCCTGAGGGCATACCATTATTCCTTTAGACTTTAATCTTTCAAAGCTCTCATCATCTCCTCCTGTCATATTAGACGTTGGATGATTTGTATCGATCCATTGTGACCAGTTACAGTCATATTCTTGACAAGGTGTATAAGTTGTTGTAGTTGCAGTAGGACTGGACGATGTGAGGGATGATGTTGAAAGCTCAGTTTGTGTTGCTTCAGATGTACTCGTTGGTGTGCCTGTTGTGGTTTCAGTTACTGCTGTTGAATAAGAAGGAAAGGTACTCTGTGACTTTGATGGTGTAACTTTGGATGTAGAAGTTCTGGAAGTTGGTGGAGCTGTACCAGTGGAGGATGGGCTCAGAGTTTCAGTTGTAGGAGAGCTGGTGCCATTGTCCGTAATTGATGTAGTAGAATGAGATTCAGTAGACTGTGTTTTTGTAGTTATTGGTGCCGTGGTTGGACAATAATACTTGCAACAGTGGCAGCGCAATTCAAAATTGAAGCACATGAAAGAGTTTCCTGGATTATGTTTGTTCCTACATAGTAAACCTGTTTTTTGATCACATGTGACGTTTTGAGGGAGATCTTTAAGTGGTACAGATTGGTAGGAAGTAGCTCTACATTCTATGCCTCTAATGACTTTTCCCTGAGGGCATACCATTATTCCTTTAGACTTTAATCTTTCAAAGCTCTCATCATCTCCTCCTGTCATATTAGACGTTGGATGATTTGTATCGATCCATTGTGACCAGTTACAGTCATATTCTTGACAAGGTGTATAAGTTGTTGTAGTTGCAGTAGGACTGGACGATGTGAGGGATGATGTTGAAAGCTCAGTTTGCGTTGCTTCAGATGTACTCGTTGGTGTGCCTGTTGTGGTTTCAGTTACTGCTGTTGAATAAGAAGGAAAGGTACTCTGTGACTTTGATGGTGTAACTTTGGATGTAGAAGTTCTGGAAGTTGGTGGAGCTGTACCAGTGGAGGATGGGCTCAGAGTTTTAGTCGTTGGAAAGCTAGATTGATTGTCTGTAATCAATGTAATAGAATCAGATTTTGTAGACTGTGTTGTTGTAGTTATTGGTATGTTTGTAGTGGATGACTCAGCTTCAACTTTGTTTGTTGCAGGCTTTTTCGTTGTTGTGCAGATGTCCTTAATGGTAACAATTTGTCCATTTTCCCCACATTTCATTACAGTGCAGTTAAGATTATCATTTGGAATGGTTGTATTATATTCATACTGCTTGCCTCCGTGTTCACAAACACAAGCTTAAAAGTAAAAAATAAATTCTGATTAGTAGTTTTATTCAGTTAGTATTAATGTATTAACTTTATTTTATCAGTTTTATTAAAATAAACTTTTTATAGGTTTTCTGGTTAATTTAAGGTATCTTAATGGTGACTGGAGCTCTGTTTTTTTTATGCAGAATTCTAAATAACCAACCCCCCTTCACAAAGCAATACAATGAAACTAGATTTCCACCCAAAATATTAGTTGCCACTAATGGGAGTTTAGTAACTTACTGCATATAGTTTTATTATTAAATACAGCACATAAATCATACTCAGCAGGCTCCTATGTCCAAAGTGGTGGTTCTATCATTTAACTGTATGGCTATAGATTCAATTCTATTCCAGTGTTTTGGAGCATTCTGTTTTGGTACACTAAAACCACTGAGCCATCATTGTGATATTCACACTACACCTTTAAAGGGACTATGAGCACTACAAATAGAGGGAAAGACTTTCTAAGAATTTTTCTTTCTTAAGACCCATTTAGATACAACGATTATCGCTCAAAAGTTGCTCCAAAGACATCTTTTGGGCAATAATGCACTTACACGGCAAGATCATCGCTCAAAAGTGAATGCTCAAAACTGTCACTCAAACTCCCGTTTGAGCGAATTTTGAGCGTTCACTTTGCATAAGTGTGTAAATGAGGCTCACGCTGTATGCAGAAAACAAGCGGGACCGCTGTCTTCTGCATACAGCTGTTGTCTTCTTGGAGCGCTCAGCTTGTATCCAGCGGGGTATGCAGAACACAACTGGAGCGTTGTCTTCTGTATATTCCTGCTGTGTTCAGAGTGCTCAACTGGTATACAGCTGTGCGCTCTGTGTAGGGTATGCAAAGCACAGCTGGAGCACTGTCTTCTGCATACTTCTGCTGTGTTCATGAAGCACTTAGCTGGTATACAGCTGAGCCCTCCGAGCGGGGTACGCAGAACACAGCTGGAGTGCTGTTTTCTTCATACTCCAGCTGTGTTCTCCAAGCGGAATACCAGCTGAAACAATAGTATCAGCGGTATCCCGCTGAGAACTCAGCATGTAGCACTGATAAGACCAATCGTTGTCTTTCAGCTTGCTAAAAGACAATGATGAAAGAATCGTTAGCAAAATGCGTGCCAGGTAGAGATGAACGAGCATACTCGCTAAGGACAATTCCTCGATCAAGCATTGTCCTTAGCGAGTATCTCCCCGCTCGGAAGAAAAGGTTCGGCTGCCGGCGCAGGTAACAGGTGAGTTGTGGCAGTCAGCAGGGGGCAGCGGGGGGAGAGCAGGAGAGAGAGATCTCCCCTCCGTTCCTCCCCGCTCTCCCCCACAGCTCCCCGCCCGCCAAATCTTTTCTTCCGAGCGGGCAGGTACTCGCTAAGGGCAATGCTCGCTCATCTCTAGTGCCAGGGCACAGGCCAGCACATCCGCAGCACAGGAAAGATATAGGTAAGCTGGTGTCACCGGCCAGGCACCAGGTCGAACTCGGCTGCTGGAATCCCGCCTGCAGATCCAACCCACCCATAGACAGTAGTTCTTAGAAGCCCAAGCTCTTAATGCCCATGTGAAGTGCTAAGCTTTATTGAGATAAACCTAAGCAAGTATATGTGTATAAGGCTATTTAAAGGGAGTTTAACTTTCTGAAGGAAAGACAGTGGAGATTTAATTCAGAAAATGTCTAGATACGTACAAATTAGATGATCACTTTAAATAATTTGGTTTCCCACAGACTTCATCATAAAATAGACAAATTTGCATTTCAGAAGTTTATTATTAACTAGACATGAGCGAGCGTACTCGTCCGAGCTTGATGCTCGTTCGAGTATTAGGGTACTCGAGATGCTCGTTACTCGAGACGAGCACCACGCGATGTTCGAGTCAATTCCATTTCCTTCCCTGAAAGTTTTGCGCCATTTTCTGGCCAATAGAAATGCAGGGAAGGCATTGCAACTTCCTCCTGTGACGTTCCAGCCCTATCCCACCCCCCTGCAGTGAGTGGCTGGCGAGATGAAGTGACCCCCGAGTATTTAAAGTGGGGCCGCCCGTGGCTCGCCACAGTCACACACTAGGAGAGATCAGGGACAGTGCTGGTGCTGCTATAGCAAAAGTGTTAGTATAGGATCCTGTCTTCAAGAACCCCAACGGTCCTTCTTAGGGCCACATCTCACCGTCTGCATTACTGTTGTGGCTGCTGGTAGCAGTTTTGCAAATTTTTTTTTTTTTAGTATATCGGGCGTGCAGCTCCATTACAGCTATAGCGTTCTCAGGCTGCAGTCTGTACTACATAGTGTAGGGACAGCGTTGCTGAAATAGGGAAAGTGGTAGTGTAGGATCCTGTGTACAAGAAACCCAACGGTCCTTCTTAGGGCTACTTGTGACCGTGTGCATTTTACAGGTTGTCTGATGGGAGTTGTAGTCCATCACTATTGCACAGCTAGGCCTGTTTGCAGCCTTCCATATAATTTTTTTCTGGCTGCAGTTAGCGTTACATAACCGCTGTCAGCCTCCAACTGTACGCCAATAATTCCAACATTTTTTACACCGCTCTGTGTCTGCCGTTAACTTTACGCACAGCGTACGGCGACAGCCCCTGATAGAGGTAAAGTCATATACACGCTATACAGCCGGTATTCTTTTTCAAAAAATTTTTTAAATAGAAGCTCCTTCTTACGGCTACCTGTGACCGTGTGCATTTTACAGGTTGTCTGATGGGAGTTGTAGTCCATCACTATTGCACTTAGGCCTGTTTGCGGCCTTCCTGACTATTTTTTTGTGCCCGGAGTTTGTCTTACTATACTGCTCTCAGCGACAAAGACTACGCACATAATTCCAAGATTATTTACACCGGCCTGTGTCTGCAGTGAATTAGAGACGCACAGCATACGGCCACAGTGACTGATAGAGGAAAAGTGATATACACACTATATAGCCTGTATTCTTTTACAAAAAAAAAAACAAAAAGCTCCTCTGTTGGGCTACCTTTGACTGTTTAAATTTCACTGGGTGTCTGATGGGAGTTTTAGTCCATCACTATTGCACTTAGGCCTGTTTGCGGCCTTCCTGACTATTTTCTTCTGCCTGGAGTTTGCCTTACTATACCGCTCTCAGCGACAAAGACTACGCACATAATTCCAAGATTATTTACACCGGCCTGTGTCGGCAGTGAATTTGACGCTCAGCGTACGGCCAACACAGGTACTTATAGAGGGAAAGTGATATACACAGTATATAGCCTGTCTTCTTTTTCAAAAAGAAACCCCAAAAGCTCCTCCGTTGGGCTACCTCTGACCGTCTGCATTTTACTGGGTGCCTGGAGGGAGTTTTGGTGCATCAATATTGCATTGCTAGGCCTGTTTGTGGTCTTCCTTCCATTTTTTTCTGCCTGGAGTTAGCGTTACGATTCCGCTCTCTGCGTGAAAGTGTACGCATATAATTCCATAATTATTTACAGTGGTCTGTGTCTGCTGCGGGATTAGGAGAGAGGCAAGTTTCTGGGGTCCCCAGCTTCATATCACAATTTATGGGTCCACGTGGTAGACCGTTATTACAAACAGAGCAGTGTGAGCAGGTCCTGTCGTGGATGGCAGAAAATGCATCCAGCAATGTATCGGGCACCCAGTCTTCTACGCAGTCCACTGCTGAAACTCTGAATCCTCTGGCTGCTGCTCCTCCTTCCTCACAGCCTATACTGCTGCTGCAAAAATGGTGCTGGGGTCTGCATATGCTTCTGCTACATAAATGTTACAGGGGTCTGCTGATACTGCTGCTACAGAAATGTTACTGGGGTCTGCCTATACTTCCACTACAGAAATGGTACTGGGGTCTGCCTATACTGCAGCTACAAAAATGTTACAGGGTACTGTCTATACTACTGCTACAGAAATGTTCCTGGGGTCTGTTTATACCTTTGCTACAGGAATGTTACAGCGGTCTGTCTATACTATGAGTGCACTAAATCTTCCCATCGCGGTGTTTTACCTATGTGGCACAAATAATACAGTGACTGACTAGGCCAGAATTGCT
The DNA here is from genome assembly GCF_035609145.1 of Eleutherodactylus coqui. NCBI lineage: Eukaryota > Metazoa > Chordata > Amphibia > Anura > Eleutherodactylidae > Eleutherodactylus > Eleutherodactylus coqui. Next base: position 92,481,405 of record NC_089847.1, on the reverse strand, counting down.
GGCCAAGGCCAAGTTGCTTGGCGGGGTGAAACTCTCCCATGGTTGGGCACTCCGATTTCTTCCTGTGTAATACCATCTTTGTGCACTTACAGCATAGGCTAGGCCAAGGAACTCAAACACTGCCCCTTCCAGTGTAGAACTATCTATGTTGTGACACATGGATTTCCCGTTGCTATGTAACTCAGGGCACCTTGGGTCACAAAGGTGGAGGCTTGGAAGCGAGCCTGACCCTGGGCCCGCTAACGTGCTTCCCACACAGACTATTGCGGGTCCTGGTCATGGTGTCTTGGGCTTGTAATGCCACCTCTTCCTCCTGCTTGGGGTCAGGGGATCAGCACTGGGCATCATGTATTTTCTCCCGTGTTACCACAGTTATCTGAGACACTGGTTTGGGCCAAAGGAGAGGAGCGTAACTGCATTAATGTTACAGGGGTCTGCCTATACTTCAGCTGCAGAAATGTCACCGGGGGCTGCCTATACTTCAGCTGCAGAAATGTTACAGGGGTCTGCCTATACTGCTGCTACACAAATGTTACAGGGGTCTGCCTATACTTCTGCTACAGAATGTTACTGGGGTCTGCCTATACTGTTACTACAGAAATGTTACTGGGGTCTGTCTATACTGTTACTACTGAAATGTTACTGGGGTCTCCCTAGACTTCTGCAACATAACTGTTACTGGGGTCAGCTTATACCTTTGCTACAGGAATATTACAGGGGTCTGTGCATACTATGGGTGCACTAAGTTTTCCCATTACGGTGTTCTACCTATCTGGCCCCCCAAAAAACACTGACTGATTAGGGCATGGAGTGTGGGTCGAAGCCAACATGTATTTTCTCTCACGTTACCACAGCTATCCGGGGCACTGCAATGGGATTTCTTTATATACCTTCTCTGGGTTCCTGGGACCCACCTATGCTGTGGGTGCACACAGACTTCCCATAGCGGAGTTGTACCTGCCTGGCACTTAAAAAAAAACCCAGACTGACTAGGGCATGGAGTGTGGGCCGAAGCCAACATGCATTTTCTCTCACGTTACCACAGCTATCCGGGGCACTGCATTGGGACAAACAAGAGTAACGATACAGCGCTAATGAGACATTCACAGCTACGCTAGCATCGGAGTCCGCTCTATGCCCGCGATTGCTGAGGGTTTGTGCAGGGGCCTATGTCCTGGGCGCAGTGAAAATCTGCCATGTTTGGGCACTCTGATTTCTTTATGTGTACTGTCTTTAAGTTCCTTGGGCCCACCCATGCTGTGGGTGCACACAGATTTCCCATAGAGGTGTTTTACCTGTCTGTCCTCAAAAGACTGACAGACTCGGGTAGGGTGCAGAGTGCAGATGGTTTACCCCTTGCGTTGTCGATGAGGTATCCGACACCCAAACCGAATAAGTAGTGTGTGGACACATAGATTCCCCATTGCTATGTCACTCGCAGCACCTTGGGCCACACAAGGTGTTTGCTGGGACCCAGCCTGGCCAAGGGCCCGCTCACATCCTTTCAGCACAGGCTACAGCGGGTCCTGGTCATGGTTTCAGGGCCTTGTGAGGCCAACTCCTCCTCCTGCTTGGGATCAGGGGGTCAGCATTGCGCATCATGTATTTTCTCTCGTGTTACCACAGTTATCTGAGAAACTCGTTTGGGCCACAGGAGAGGAGCATAACTGCATTAATGAGACCTTCACAGGTGTACTAGCATCGAAGTCCGCTTCCTGCCTACGATTGCTGAAGCTGTTGGCCGAGGCCTATGTCCCGGGGGAACTGCAACGGCGCCAGGTTGGGCCTGTGGAACTTTTTCCTGGCTAATCCAGTCTTTGGAGCGGTGAAAGAAAACATAAGTGATTTAACCCTTTCCAGTCCAATGTCGGGCCTGCCCCGACATCATAATTTCCCTCCACAGCTCCGATGTCGGGGCAGGCCCGACACTGCAGTGCAGGAGTGGATCTGCACCCGATCGTCAGGCACATCGGGTGCAGATGCACTCCTGCACTGGTCCTCATCGAGGACCCCTTTCTGCCTTCTCCTTTACACATTACATAGCGCTCAATTAGCGCTATGTAATGCAGAGATTCCGGCCGGCGATCATGTGACCGCCGGTGTTACCTGACCCCCGGCTGTCATATGAACGCCGAGCCGGGAGCCTGCACCGTGGAAGTACCTGCTTACCTGACCGGTGTCTTGTGCATTCTCCTTCTGTCTCCCGGCCCGGCGATCATGTGACCGCCAGGTGTCACCTGACCCCAGCGGTCACATGATTGCCGAGCCGGGAGGCAGAAGGAGAATACGGAAGACGTCGGACAGGTAAGCAGGTCCCTCCCTGCACCCTCCTGAACTCTGTCAGATCAGGAGGGTGCAGGGAAAATGTATTTTTTCTCACCCATTCTCCCCAGCTCCAATTTATTTGGAGCTGGGGAGAATGGGTGAGAAAAAAATAAATGGATTGGAAAGGGTTAATGAGACCTTCACAGGTGTAGTAGCATTGAAGTCCGCTTCATGACTACGATTGCTGAAGCTGTGGCCCGAGGCCTATGTCGTCGGCGCAGTGTAAGTCTGCCATGTTTGGCCACTCTGATTTCTTTATTGTTCATGTTTTGGGTTGCGTTGGACCCACCTATGCTGTTGGTGCATACAGACTTCCCATAGTGGTGTTTGACCTGTCTGGCACAAAGACACTGACTGAGTTGGGTAGGGGGCAGAGTGCAGATGGCTTTCCCCTTGCGGCGTCAATTGAGCTATCTGACACCTAGACAGAATGAATACTGTGTGGGCACATGGATTCCCCATAGCTATGTAACTCATGCCCACGTTTGCAGCTCCTGACGGAGGTTGGCACTTTGTTGGAATGAAGATCGAACGTCAATTTCTCATCGATTCTCTACAGCATTGTGGGCTATCGCCCCGCCCCTTTCAAAGAGGGTCGCTGCCTGGCCCTGCCAACCCTCTGCAGTGTGTTCCTCCTCATGGCAGACGCACTTATAAATAGACATGAGGGTGGTGTGGCTATGCAGCCAGCGTGTGGCATGAGGGCAGCTGAAGGCTGCGCAGGGACACTTTTGTGTGCGCTGCAGACGCAGGGTCGTGCAGTGGGGTTGGACAGCATGTAACCCAGCGGTGTGTCCCGCAGGCAGTGCTTGTGCTTGGTTGGAGGAAGTGTAGTGCTTAGCTAAGGTATGCATTGCTAATGAGGGTTTGTCCGAAGTAAAAATTGTTAGGGGGGGGCACTCTTCCCGCTATTGTGGCTTCATAGTGGGACCTGGGGACCTGAGATGCAGCCCAGCATGTTGCCCCTCGCCTGCCCTATCCATGTCTGTGTCGCTTCCATCACTTTCGTACGTTTTGAAGATTTGCACAAATGAAAACCTAAGGGCGAGCACCCACTGGCGTTTGCGTTCTCCGCGGGGAAAAAACGCAGCGTTTTCGCAGCGTTTCTCGCATTTTTTCCGCGCGTTTTTCGCGGCGTTTTCGCGGCGTTTTGCGTTAATTTCCATTGACATTCATGGGTGCATTAGGAGAAAAATAGGGACACATATGCAACTGACAGTTCCTATGTTAAAAACGCAAACGCAACGCAAAAAAAACGCCAGTGGACAGGAACACATGTTATCTCTATGCCTGTGCAGGAAAAACGCAAAACGCAAAACGCAGGTAAAAAAACGCCAGTGGGTGCT